>NC_053490.1:527484247-527784247 GCF_905171775.1 Rana temporaria | reverse complement strand
GCCGTAATTCTACATGAATCTGGCCCATAGCGTCTACAAAATAGTTTTATGGCATTTCCATTAATATTTTTTTTTTACTAGTAATGGCGGCGATCAGCGATTTTTAGCGTGACTGCAACATTATGGCGGACACATCAGACATGTTTGATGCCATTTTGGGACCATTGTCATTTATACAGCGATCGGTGCTATAAAAATGCACTGATTACTGTAAAAATGACACTGGCAGTGAAGGGGTTAACCAATAGGCGGCGCTAAAGGGGTTAGGTATGTCCTAGGGATGTGTTATAACTGTGGGGGGGAGGGCTACGTGTGACACAACACTGATCACTGCTCCCAATCACAGGGAGCAGTGATCAGTGTCCTGTCACTAGGCAAAACAGGGAAATGCCTTGTTTACATAGACATCTCCCTGTTATTCCTCTATTTTCCCCCCACAAATAGAGCTTTCTATTTGTGGAAAAAAAAAAAAAACTTTTACGACCTGCTTGCAAACGCTGACCGGTTCACTTTAAATCTCCTAGTAAACTTTTTTTTTTTCTTTCCGCCCAGCTATCGAAAAAGTTATTCCTCCAGTAAACTTGTGGTCATATTATTGCGTTTTACGGATTGCCTAAGAGACGCGTCTGACGAGGTAAAATGTGGTTTGTATTTTAGACCCCGTGGCAGAGTAAAAAGGAGCGAAATAAAATGTTCTGAGACAGTCTGTTTTTCCTTCATTCTGTTAATAAATCACAATCCGCGGAAACCCGTTATGTCTTTTGAGAAGCAGCAAAGTCTGCAGCCGCCAAAGATCAGCCATAAAAATTACAGTGGATGGTTGTGTGCAGATGGCTCCCCGGAGTAGACGGGAACACTGGAAAGTAATGCTAGATGGAGTCAGGTTGAATAAGTAAGTATGTGTGTTTATGCCATGAATTAAATATGAGGCTCGGAGCGAGGATTTACGCCACCTGATTCCACCAGAGTGGTGATAAATTTGCCGCCGCTCAAAAATATTTATCATACCAAATGTATTTATAAATTTGATTTGTTGAAAGAGTAAGTGTGTCGCAAAAGTGCATCAAAGTTTTCGAGATAGTTTAAAGGTGTGCTTCAGCCTTACCTGAACAATTTAGGGCCAGATCCAGAGAGATTTGGATCCGCGCAGCGTATCAGAGATACGCTACGCCGCCGTACCTTACCTGGCGGAATTTCGAATCCTCAACGATTTCGCGCCATAAGTTACAGCGGCGTAGTGTATTTCTGACGGCGGAATTCAAATCGGCGATCAGGGGACGGGTTTCATTTAAATGAAGTGCGTCCCCACGCCGAATTAACTGCGCATGCGTCGTCCAGAAATTTCCTGCCGTGCTTTGCGCGAAATGACGTCGCAACAACGTAATTTTTTTAACTTAGACGTGAGTTACGTCCATCCCTATTCACGGACGACTTACGCCCCAAAAAAAAAAAATCACATTTCGACGCGGGAACGACGGCCATACTTAACATGGCAAGTCTATCTATACACCGCAAAATACCAGCTTTAACTATACACCGGAAAAAGCCGACTACAGACGACGTTAGAAAATGTGACGGCCGCGCGTACGTTCGTGGATCGTCGTAAATCGCTAATTTGCATACCCGAAGCGGAAAACGACGCAAACTCCACCCAGCGAGCGCCGAAGTATTGCATCTAAGATCCGAAGGCATACGAAGCCGTACGCCTGTCGGATCGAACCCAGATGCAGTCGTATCTTGGTTTGAGGATTCAAACTAAAGATACGACGCGGGAAATTTGAAAGTACGCCGGCGTATCAGTAGATACGCCGGCGTACTTGCTCTCTGGATCTGGCCCATAGTATTTAGAGACGTGTGGACGTGAATTGGGACGACCCCCTTCCCGGGATCATGGACAAAGTTTGAGCGTGGCCCCTGAAAAACGTACTGATCATAAACACTGTTAATTTGTTTCATTAAATCTGGCATGAGTTACTATAGGGTAGTAGTCTAATGCCGCGTACACACAATCGAAATTTCCGACAAGAAAAGTCCGATGTGAGCTTTTGGTCGGCTCCATTGGACATTTTCTGTCGGAGTTTCCGACAGCAAAAATTTGAGAGCTGGTTCTCAAATTTTCCAAGGGGAAAAGTTCTTGTCGGAAATTCCGATCATCTGTATGCAATTCGGACGCACAAAAATACTACGCATGGTCGGAATTATTGAACTTAATTTTTCTCGGCTCGTTGTAGTGTTGTACGCAGGGCTGGTGCAAGGATTTTGGACACCCTAATCTCATTTTGGTGCTCCCCCTTGGCTCCACCCCTGACTCCAACCCCTCTGTCCTGCCTATGTATACCACACCTTTTTAATGACACATGGCCACTTATTAAAATTGGAAGAGTGGTAAGGATGTAAAACTCCCTTTTACAAGTGGTGAGGCTTCTAAAAACTCTTAGACGGACATCTTAGTGAATGCAATATACAGGGATATGAGAAATGATATTGACATAAACACATATGCACACACCTACTATACATGTTGAACTGGATAGACTGTTTTTTTTTTTTTTTCAACCTTACCAACTATGTAACTATGTTGGCACAATTAGGAACCCCCCCCCGAGAAATGACATGAAGCCATTGTTGAGGTTGCATGTGGACAGTACAGAGATATTGTCATCCAGGCAAAGGATCCAGCATTGCACCCCCTCCCTGAACGGTAATACAGTAATACATGCCTTAGAAGGGGTGTACCACCCTGCGCCTATTCTTAGCCTACCCCTTCTCCTGACCCTGCATGTGGACAGGAGGTAGCTTTGAGCAGGCTGCAGAAAATACAATCGTGTTGTGACTAGCATTCTCCTGCAGCCTGCTCAAAGCTACCTCCTGCCCACATGCAGGGTTGGGAGAAGGGGTGGGCAGGAGGTGAAGCTGCCAAAGGTACAGGCGAACAAGGGGGCTAAGAATAGGCACAGGGTGGCAGAAAGAAGAAGAGGAAAATAAATTGGGGATGTCATGTGGCTAGACCATAACCCCAGAAAACCGCAGAAAAGAATGCTCGTAATCCAAAGTACTCGCATATCAAAGCGAGTTTCCCCATTAAAAACAACGGAAACAAAAAAAATTTGTTCCGCATTGACTTCAATGGCATGCAAAACTGCATGCAGCCAGAGGTGGGGGGGCACCGGACAGCCTGGGAAACGGCCGGAAAGGACCGAGGACAGTTCGACTGACTTTGGAAAAACTCAGTTCACAAGCCTTTCCGAGATTTTCTGAGGTCAGCCGAACTGTCCTCAGGCCTTTCCGTGCATTTCTGAATGGTGCCGATCAGCCCCCCCCCCCACCTCAGGCCAAAAGCGGTACTGCACACCGCTTTGGCCTGAATCCTGCTCGTTTTGCGAGACAACTCTCGAAAACCCAGTTAGGATTTTTAGAAATACAGTGCTCGTTACTCGCAATCCGAGGTTCCACTGTACATAAATTGTACCTTGCATACATAGAGTATACATAAACAAATACAAAAAAATGGAGGGTTACAGCCGGGGGATGGGGGGAGGGGAGTCAGTGGGGCAAGCCATTTAGATAAGCCAGTATTGAGCTTAAACATTAAATGAAATACTGTAAATTGGACCACAAACCATTATAGTTCACCTTTAAACAGCTGAGAAAATGGGAAGGGTATGGCATATCAGTTGACGTTCACACTAGGTACAGTACTTGCTGGCCGTGAACCTAACCAATCATTACACTTATCTCCATCAGCCATAGAACCTGTGCAATTGCTCAG
This sequence comes from Rana temporaria, assembly GCF_905171775.1. Taxonomy (NCBI): domain Eukaryota; kingdom Metazoa; phylum Chordata; class Amphibia; order Anura; family Ranidae; genus Rana; species Rana temporaria. Next base: position 527,780,478 of record NC_053490.1, on the reverse strand, counting down.
TGTGCACCCGTAATTATGGGTTCGCCACTCCGCCAGCCGTCTCAAGACCAAGAGCATGCGCTTTTTTTTTCTCAACATTTAACCTTCATATAACTTCTCATTCCTCCACGCGGATCTGCTTGGCGAAGCTTCAGAAATAAATTAACTAATGGGACGATAAACAACCAATTTTCCGTACAACGGTCAACAGTAAAAATGTTTATTGCATGAAATGTCGCATTTCATGCAATCTTTAATCTGCCGCTCCAGCTCCCGTCCAATCAACTCTCCCCAAATTGCATATACAGTAGCAGCGCTAATTCCCTGCTCCCACTTCCAATTTAATCTCCGATGAAAAAGCACTTTTATTAAGCCGAATGCCTTCTCCGTTACGGTGCGAGACATAAAATTAGAGCCTGTCTGGGTTTAATCACCCCCCAATTTCATCACCGCCTCTCAAAGCCTCATTTATCAATAATTAATACATAAAGATGACTGCAAATCTATTCCATCTTCAAAGAGCCAACTGTAAAGTTTATTAATGAAGAGCAAGTGACTGCTGGATGAAAAACAAGCTCTCCGCTCTCTTGAAATGACACCGGCAAGAGGTTTGCCCACCGAAGACTTGTAAAACGGTTGTTCGGTTACACAGCGGGCAACCTTGGGCAATGCAGCTGCACATCACCTCCGCCGTGGTCTATCAGCCAGTTGGTGCTCCAGCTGTTCCTGAACTACAACTCCCATGATGCTCTGCGCGTTACAGCCGGTAGAACACTTCAACAGCTGGATTGCCCGTGGTTGTAAAGTTCTGATTTATAAATGAGCGACCCGGGAAAAGGAACGTTAGGTAGAAAATATTTTAAAAAAAATGAAGACTCAAAATTATTCAATGAATGCCTTTAAAAAGTTTTTTAGGCATAAAGCTCTTGAAGACGGTTGTACTACACTTGGGCTCTCTTACATTGACTATCCCTGTACCTCAAGTCTAGGGGCCTGTGTCGAAGGACTTTTGTTCACTTCAAACTGGTTTCACATTCCTAAACAAGTTTATGAGGATGCAAAACCTACTTGAAGCAGATCAAATGCAAGTCAGAAGGAGGTCAACTGCCGGGAGCTGCGGTGGCTCAACGCGATTGGCACTGCGCTGACAAGCCATTCACCTCTGCAGCTAGGGGTTCGGATCCCAGTCTCGGCTACATGAGAATTGAGTTTGGTGGTCTCAGCCCGGCTCGCGGTGGGTGTGCCATGCGAGGTAAGCCTGCGCTTAGTATGCCCACCCCCCTCCCACAAAAACCACCACACTTACACGCACTCGAAATTGGGTTAACATGCACGCACTTTGACCACGCGGTCTCTAAAAAGAGAGGCGAAGGACTAACGGGGCTGGTTGAGCAGGCAAATCCTCTCACTCCCTTATAGGGAGTCCCTCTGCCCCGTTGGGCTTCAAAGCGGAGCAGGTAGGGCGGGATGTGTGCCCACCCGGGGCATGGAGAAAGGTGGCAGATTGCCTCTGGGGGAGGCCTGCCTACTCCCAACTCCTGCAGTCCGGCTCCTCTCTCGAGTACACGCACAAAAATACACTTAAAAAAAAAAAAAAAGAAGGAGGTCAACTGCAGCTCAAATGCACCTGTCAAAGATTTTTTAAATAATTACAGAATTGTCTCAAACTGATGTCATCTGGGGGTAGGTAGATGGTTCTGGAACCTAGAGTGGGTGACCTGATGGTGGGTAAGTAGGCTTTGCAAACCTAGGGTAACCATGGGTTGTGTAGACAAAACTCTGATATGGGGATTGAAGCACCCCACCAAAAGGATTGAATTCAGAATAAAGTTTTATCTTGGTATAGCATCCAACATTTTTCAAGAGCCCAGCATAACCCCCTTTATGATGGCTTGCACACACTACAACATAGTGCCTTTCAGCTGCTGATTTGGGAGATGTCAGGGCTGGGCTCAGCCCTTCCTTTTCTGAGCTGGCCGCTCAACTGTCGGCTAATTGCCAGCACCTATCTCTCCACAGTGACTCACCTGTTGATGACCCTGCTCGTCAGTCCTGCCCACTTAAGGGCTCTTTCACACGGAGCGGACCATTTCTGGGTCCGCTCCGTGTGTCCGCCAAAGCTCAGCGGGGATCTCCGCTGAGCTGTCGGCGGATAGGGCGGTCCCCGCACACAGGGCAGGGACCGCCCTGTCTCTGTTTCGCTGTCCCCTATGGGGGACCGGATGCAGACGGACCGTCTGTCCGTCTGCATCCGGTCCGTTCCGCCGAACGGAAGAAAAATAGGGTTTCTTCATTTCGAAAAAGCGGATCCCGACTGACGCGGACGCTAGCGGATGCTCCATCCGCTAACGGACGCGTTCCGATAGGGATTCATTACAAGTCCGTTAACGGACTTGTAATGAACGGACGAACGGTCTGCTGGTGTGAAAGGACCCTAAGTCTCCCAGTTCAGATGATCTCTGCCTTCGCCTTGGTCAACATCACAGAGACTTTCTCCTGCATTACTGTTGCATACCTCCCAACTTTCTGAGATAGGAATGAGGGACACCTATCAGCAAAAGTATGCAGGCATAGGACACACCCCTTGTCACGCCCCCTTAAAGGAGAATTGTACAAAAAAAAAAGATTGGTTAAACCCACAAGTGCTTTTTTTACCACTAATATTTCTTTATATTGGATTTTGGAATTTACAAATGCAGCAATTTAGAAATCAGATGAAAGGTTTAGCACTGGAAAACACTTTTTGATAGATAAAAAGTGCATTTTATATACATCTGTATAGATCAGACCAAAATGAGGGACAAATGAGGAGAATGAGGGACAGAGGGACATTGCTCCAAATCAGGGACTGTCCCTCGAAAATCAGGGACAGTTGGGAGGTATGCTGTTGAAGACTTTGCTCGGCTGACATCCCCACACTCCTGATCCTGCTTGCTGTTCTACTGTATATCTCTGGCTCTCTGACATTTGGCTTGGCTAACTATTCGATCCGGTTCCTGAACTCTAGCTATCTTTTGACTATGCTTACTCTGTTTAACTTTGTATTATTATTATTATTATTATTAAACAAGTGTGATTTACCGTATTTATCGGCGTATACCGCGCACTTTAAAATCAGGTGAAAATCGTGGGTGCGCTATATATGCCGATACTGCTGTTCCCGGCTAAATAGACCGAGCCGAGTGTACTGCGCACTCGGCTAGGCTCGGCCACGCTCGGCTCCGCCTGCAGCCACGCAAGAGGAGCCAAGACAAGCCGAGAGGAGCCGAGCGCCGCAGCCTAGAGCCGAGTCAAATGTGTACTGCTCACTCGGCTAGGCTCGGCCACGCTCAGCTCCGCCCGCAGCCACGCGAGAGGAGCTGAGAGAAGCCAAGCCACAGGAAATCCGTCTCCTCTCGGCTCGGCAAAGACACCAAATCCAAAATGGACACTCACAACGCTGGACGGACCCCGCGAGGAAGCCGCAGATAGACACCTTCAAAGCCGCAGACGGACACCTCCAAAGCCACGGACGGACACCCACAAGGCTGGACAGACCCGGCGCAAGGAAGCCGCAGACGGACGCCGGACAAGGCCGCCGATGGACGCAGGGCAAAAATGTAAGTTTTTATTTTTTTCCTTAAACTACCTTTCTAGGTGTGGGGTACGTGTTATACGCTGGCCCGCGGTATACCCCGATAAATACGGTAACTGTACTTCTGTCTCGGTCTAATTAATGGTTTCTGACAGGAGACCAGAGGGTGATGGCATCAAACTGATGTCAACCTGATTCCACCAACACAAACCCAAAGGTCAAATATCATCCACATGGACTAATCTTCAATTAAAGCTTATCTCTGTGCAATGTTTAAACCCACGACACTCCCAGCCATTTACATAAAAAAAACAAAAAAAAAACGTTAACACCAATTTGATAGCACCCCGAGTCTGGTGTCACACGACCCTACACGGAGACTCTTCCAAGAATGAAGACCAGTGATCTCCCACTGCAGTCTCACTGATCAGCTTTGTTATTGCCCCCCATTGTGACATTATGAAGCCAGCATTTAAAGTTTCAGGACCCTGTAAAGATCCCACCTAATGGGAGGTCAGGAATCCTAAGGAAGAGAGGTGCTGGATTTGTATCTCCAACTAATAAGACAAGAAGTCCTTAATAAAAACGAATGGCTTAAAGCGGAGGTCCACACAAAAAGTGAATCCACTTTTCAGAACCCCCCTCCCTCCGACGTCACATTTGGCAACTTTCAGGGGGGAGGGGGTGCGGATACCTGTATAATACAGGTATTTGCACCCACTTCCAGGAATAGACTCCTGCAGGAGTCACTCCCCTTTGTGTCACTCCCCGCTGTCTTTTGGGAAACACACTGGTCCCAGGAGACAGCAGGGACCAGTGAGGGCACGCCGCGCGGCTCACGCATGAGCAGTAGGGAACCGGGCAGTGAAGCCACAACGCTTCACTTCCTGATTCCCTCACCGAGGATGGCGGCGGGGCAGCCGAGAGATGAGCGATTGCTAGGCCTTGGCTTCCGACATTGCAGGCGCGCTGGACAGGTAAGTGTCCATTTATTAAAAGTCAGCAGCTGCAGTATTAGTAGCTGCTGGCTTTTTTTTAAAAAAAATTCGGATGGACCTCCGCTTTAAGTTTGGTCACAAAGCGGGTGGGTAGGGGGAAGTCCTGGCAAGGACAGGGATCCCCGCTATTGAGAAGTATGTGTGTAATTGAACAAGAAAGGACCCCAAACAGACATTCTTGGGGTTTAAAAGTATTATTTACAATTTGAAATTGGCAACAGGAATAGGTAAAACGTCAGCCAATGTGTTTCGGGGGCCAAAAAAAATCCCTCTTCATCATAAGCACTTGTCAGAATGTTTTTAGGACTCCTCCAGTAATCAATCTATACCAGGAAGATGATCATTGAGTGGAAGGCTATGTTAGCGATAGATCAGCATGATCAAATAGGAGGTGTCTAAATCAGGATGTAGCAACATGGGCCTGTGAAGAAGACTTTTCCCACTGGGCACTCTAGAAGAGAGAAGACTTAGAACCATGTGAATCCTATTTCCACAGATTTATGTATTTGGTCCTTTTTTCTTTCTCTTCTTTTTTTTTTATAACTAAGGCAATTAGCTAGAGGGGCATGGGCAAAACAAGGAGGACATTTTGACATGGAGGAGGCCAGGTGATCCTGTAGACCAGGGGTCTCCAAACTTTTCAAACAAAGGACCAGTTTTTTGTCCTTAAGACTTTAGGAGGGCCGAATTGTGGCCAGTGGAGATGGCAAATGTCTCGGGCCCAGCATCGGTGACAATAAATATGGCCTCAAGGTTGGTCTCAGTAGGAGGAGGAGTAGTGCCCCTATTAGTAGGAGGAATAGTATCCCATCATTGGTATCAGTGGAAGAAATAGTGCCCCCCTGTTGGTGTCAGTGGGAGGAATAGTGCCCCAAGGGCCGGATAAAGGCTAGTAAAGGGCCAGTTTGAAGAGCCCTGCTGTAGACCGATTTTACTAAATCAATCTAAAAGATCTTCCTTCATTCCACCAACTGATTAAGGCCTGGTTCATACCCGGTTGCAGTTGATGCATATTCCAGGTGCATTTTTCATTTTTCATTACACTTTTTTGATCCATTTAGGTCAACGAGACCAAAAACGCAACCTGCTGGTCCCTGGCCCTTTCCATGAAATGCATAGATGTGAACGTCACCCATGGGAAACCACGCTAAATGGACTGTAGTGTGTTTCTGCAAAACTGAAAAATTCATATGCGTGAACCAGGCATAAGAATTCGGACAGGGAAACTCTATGGGCCCCATATAAGCAGGGGGAAGGTCACATCTACATCTTATGCAACCTCTGTCTCCAAACATGAGAGTCAACGACAGAGTATACCAACATCTAGCAAGCTTTCCTCCCCTGCCGGTAGGTTAAACATAGATTGCTAGACCAAAGCCAACCTGACTGAAGGAGTATTGAAGGCTCCACAAAGGGATTTGCTGTCAGTCAATGGCTGCCCATTATCGGCAATAATACACAGCCACTGAAACATAAAATTTTTAACACTCCAAAGAGGATAATTACTCCGCCGAGGGTTTCCACAGCTGTGACTCGAACAATACAATCTCATTATGTCAAAGAAAGAGGGACCACCCACTGAGCCGCGGAGTCTTCGGAGACCTATTCTCCAATTCACCGTCACCTCGCCCATGGATGTTGTCGCTTTTTCTCTTTCAAAGAATTTATCTGCTAAATGGCTCATCCTGTATTTTCTTATTTTTACCCAGCTTTTTGATCTTGGGGGTGAGAACATTTAAACAAATTACAGCTATGAAAGTATACAATTATAAATGCTGAAAAAACCCACATCCATAAAAAAAAAACTTGCAGTCAGAGCCAGATCATCTAGAAGGCAACCAAGGCAGGATCATAAGATGTTCGAGGGCTGGACTGAGACAAAAATTTGGCCCTGGACTTCATCCAGACTGGCCCACTTTGACAGGTCTCTCCCATGGCAGCCGGAGAACTCCCGCACCCCCCTGGCCACCCAAGCCCCCTCTCCCCCTTCGCTAGCCATTCTACTTTATTAGAGTAGAACGGCTGGTACTCTTGTACCAGTGGGGAAGCTAGACATTATTTCACCCGGGGGGAAGAATCAGTTTGGTGCCCCCCCTAATGGGAAAAGATTAGGCAGAAGTGAGAAACTCCCAGGCCATAGCTGTTGAGTCAGCTGTCTGTCCCCTCCCCCATGCTCCTCTGTCGACCCCCTGCTCCTCTGGTCCTCCCCCTGCTTCTCTGTTCCCCCCAGGTGAGCGATGCGGGGAGGGAGAGGAGGTGAGCTTTGCGGGAAGGGAGAGACAGAGGAGCAGAGGAGGGCGGCGGTCCGCTGTCACTGAAGCCGGCCCACTGAGCCACCAGCCCACTGGGAAACTCCCTGTAGTCCCAATGGCCAGTCCATCCCTGTCCAAGGGGGCCCAGCTACATCCTACATCATCTTCAGTAAAGCAGGAAGATCATGCAGGTGGTCAAAGCATCTCATTTTTACAAGGGACCCATTCTGCCTTAATCCATTGAAGGCCAAAAAAAACGTATAAAGCAAGGCCTATTGAGAAACGGTGGCCATTTCGACCTAGCCACCCGGCATCCCCCACTCCTTGAAGCCTCCACCAATATATTTATTTTACGCAGCTTTTTGATCTTGGAGGTGAGAACATTTAAACAAATTACAGCTATTCTGAATGCTAAAAAAAACACATCTATTTAAAAAAAAACAGCCCAAGCCAGATCACCTAGAAGGCAACCCAGGCAGGATCCCAAGGGGTTTGATGTCTAAGGGGGCCCAGCTACAACCTACATCATCTGCAGTAAAGCAGGAAGATCACGCAAATGGTCAAAGCATGTCATTTTCAATCCATTGAAGGACAACAAAAGGCCTTAACGTGGAACTGTTGCCATTTCGACCCAGCCACCCGGCTAGCCCCACTCCCCGAAACCTCCCCCAGATTTTTTTATCTGAAAAAAAAAAACTAATCAAACCTATTTCTTACAGTCTTTAAACCAGTCTGATGGCTTCACGGCGGCTCCTCTTTTTCCTGGTGGTAGTGACCATTTTTCAGGACTGAACGTTTCACATGTTATGATATGTGAGTGCCTGGAGTACCTAAACTCCAAACGGACGTGATGAGGCCACCCTGGGGTGCATGTTAAAGACAGACTGGACTCACAGGAAATTGGCACCATGATGCCCTAAAGCAGTGGTCTCCAAACTGCAGCCCGGGGGCCTGATGCGGCCCTTTGCATGCTTTTATCTGGCCCTTAAGGCACTATTTCATGCACTGATACCAACAATCAGGCTTAATTCCCCCCAACTAATGCCCATGTAGGAGTACAATTCCTCCCAATGACACTAATGATGGGGCCTAAAAACACCAATGATGGCGTACAGTTCCTCCTACTGACAACAAAAATGGGGCACAATTACTCCCACTGCATCAAATGATGGGGCATTATTTTTCCCCACTGATGCTGGGACATTTTCTACTCCTAATGGCCACCGTCCAGTAAACTGGCCCTTTGCTTAGAAAGTTTGGGGACCCCTGCCCTAAAGCATGGGCGTCCGCAGGTAGGGGCATGTGCCCCCCCCCCTTGAATCAGGGATTGGCACCCTGTACATAGCACGCGACCGGAATCTGCACCCTGTACATAGCACGTGACTGGAATCTGCACCCTGTACATAGCACGCTCTGGAATCTGCACCATGTACATAGCACACACCTGGAATCTGCACCCTGTACATATCACATGCCTGGATTCTGCACCCTGTACATAGCACATGCCTGGATTCTGCACCCTGTACATAGCACATGCCTGTTTTCTGCACCCTGTACATAGCACTCGACTGGAATCTGCACCCTGTACTGTACATAGCACACTCTGGAATCTGCACCCATTACATAGCACAAATCTGGTATCTGCACCCTGTACATATCACATGCCTGGAATCTGCACCCTGTACATAGCACACACCTGGAATCTGCACCCTGTTCATATCACATGCCTGGAATCTGCACCCTGTACATAGCACATGCCTGGAATCTGCACCCTGTGCATAGCACACGCCTGGAATCTGCACCCTGTATATAGTACACATCTGGTATCTGCACCCTGTACATAGCACACACCTGGAATCTGCACCCTGTACATAGCACATGCCTGGAATCTGCACCCTGTACATAGCACACGCCTGGAATCTGCACCCTGTGCATAGCACACATCTGCATACCTCCCAACTTTCTGAGATGGGAATGAGGGACACCTATCAGCAAAAGTATGCAGGCATAGGACACACACCTTGCCACGCCCACTTAAAGGAGAATTGTACAAAAAAATAAGATTGGTTAAACCCACAAGTGCTTTTTTTACCACTACTATTTCATTATATTGGCATTTGGAATTTACAAATGCAGTAATTTAGAAATCAGATGGAAGGTTTAGCACTGGGAAACACTTTTTGATAGATAAAAAAGTGCATTTTGTATACATCTATATAGATCAGACCAAAATGAGGGACAGAGGGACATTGCTCCAAATCAGGGATAGTCCCTCAAAATCAGGGACAGTTGGGAGGTATGCATCTGGTATCTGCACCCTGTACATAGCACACATCTGGTATCTGCACCCTGTACATAGCACACATCTGGTATCTGCACCCTGTACATAGCACACATCTGGTATCTGCACCCTGTACATAGCACACATCTGGTATCTGCACCCTGTACATAGCACACATCTGGTATCTGCACCCTGTACATAGCACACATCTGGTATCTGCACCCTGTACATACCACATGCCTGGAATCTGCACCCTGTGCATAGCACATGCCTGGAATCTGCACCCTGTACAGAGCACACATCTGGTATCTGCACCCTGTACATAGCACACATCTGGTATCTGCACCCTGTACATAGCACACGCCTGGAATAAAGTCTGCAGTTTCCCCTTTCAAAATAAGAACTTGCGAGTGACGGCTAAGCCCCTCCCCTTCATGACATTGTCAAAAGGGGGCGGAGCATGGGTGACCTGAAAATGATGACCACCCTGAAAAAACTGCCCATGCCCTAAAGTGGACCTGCGGTGAGAGAAGAAAGCCAGGGACAGCTCCGGAGCGTGGAAAGGGTAAGTAGAAGTTATCAGTATGTATTATTTACAGAAGGGGGAAGGGGGAGTTAAAAGAAAAAAAAAAGTACTGGAGTTTTACTTTAAATTACTCCAACAGCGAAAGATTATGCTGGATGTCCTCCAGCCAGGAAATTAAGTGGCATGACTTTCTGCAGCTTCCAACGCACATTGTGAGAAGCTCACAGTGTGCCGTGAAATCAGAGGAAGCCATTTCAGTACAGGAGAGGATCCGGCGCCACTGTGGAAGGGAAGGCCGGGGCTCAGCTTTAGGATGTTTTTTTTTTGCTTTGACATCCTTCGGCAACTTCTACATATTCATCCACAAATGTTTTCCACATAAGCCGGCCTATATTTCATATTTAGAGGTCTTCTAAGAAATATGAATCTCTGTATTATTCGGGAACTGACGCTGGCTGCTCTCACATCTGTTGTATAAATTGTTAACCCCCAGTGGGCTGCCATAATCAGTTCTGGACTATTGGTGAACCGTCCTCGTCTGATCCCCATATCTCAGCGTGATAATTAGTCGTCATTACCGCTCTTTTATTCCAACATATTTTCATTTGATTAAGTCAGTTCATTAGCGGAGAGAATGTCACCATTTATTCCCTAAACTCTATTAAGAACTTTTGTTCTTTCGTCGTCTCAAAGTGTCACATCTTTGGGAGCAAAGGCTAAGCTGCGCGGGAGGGTTTTAGGAACAATTAAAATCAAAGAATTTAAAAGAGCGGCAAAATTAAAAACACTTTTTTTTATTTTTTTTTGGCCAAAGGGCTACGCAGTTCGACCATGGTTTGATTAATGGTTGGGTCTACACAGCTTCACTGTAGGTGTGTTCTACATATATTCCTATGGAGAATCCACTAGAGGGCGCATGGTGCAAAAAAAGTTGGGACAGGCGCTCTCTAGCCGGTTAAAGCTGGGGTTCACCCGTACATAACACTTTTTCCCCTTAGATGGATGCTCATTTTGTCTAGGGGAATCGGCTAGTTGTTTTAAAATATGAGCTGTACTTACCTTTTACGAGATGCATCTTCTCCGCCGCTTCCGGGTATGGGCTGCGGGACTGGGCGTTCCTATTTTGATTGACAGTCTTCCGAGAGGCTTCCGACGGTCGCATCCATCGCGTCACGATTTTCCGAAAGAAGCCGGACGTCGGTGCGCAGGCGCAGTATAGAGCCGCACCGACGTTCGGCTTCTTTCGGCTACGAGTGACGCGATGGATGCGACCGTCGGAAGCCTCTCGGAAGACTGTCAATCAAGAAGGAACGCCCGCTCCCGAAGACCCATACCCGGAAGCGATGGAGAAGATGCATCTCGTAAACGGTAAGTACAGCTCATATTTTAAAACAACTAGCCGATTCCCCTAGACAAAACGAGCATGAAGCTAAGGGGAAAAATTGTTTTATGGGTGAACTCCCGCTTTAAGACCCTGACCATTATGCAGGTTAAGGACCTGGCCACTTTTTGCGATTCGGCACTGTAACAGGAGTCCCTTTTGGGCACAGATTGAGCCAGGAAATAAAGGGACATATGTTGGATTGTTTTAACATGGACAGTAATCCACAATACATTCCTTAATGTCTGCAAAGAATATTCTGACCCGGCCGGTCAATAATGACTCATTCAATGCTTAGCCCAGGCTAGTGAGTTGTTAAATGAGGCTGGCTCCTGAAAGGCCTTTCATTGTGTGATAACACTGTTTAGAGCCTATTGATGCTCAGGTGTGAATACCTTTCTGTCGGAAGACAGACCGTCTGTCTAAAGATGTGGATTGAGGGGAAATCATTGTGTGATGGTGTTTTCTTTGAATTCTGTTAATGAAGGAATGTGACTTCTCAGGTGGAGTGATTAGGTCATGTTAATTATAGACCGGCGCCGAAATGTCTGGAATGTTTAGCATTTAGCCCATCTGAAGGTGTATTGAAGCCCCCCCAGGGTGTGATGTGTGGGTGGAGAGTTTGATTGTTCCTTTCATGCTTGAACTGTATATAAATTTGAGAGCTAACCATTAAAGATGTCTTTCATTTGAAACCAGAACCCAGAGCTGTGTGTCTCGGTTATTCTGGGAAATGGGATGGATCGGGTCCTGTTGGTTGGAGTGTCAGATAAGCTGTCGTGGGTTGATGGAAGGTCGTAAACGGTGGTGACCGTTACAGGCACTGCGTCGCTTTAAATGACAATTGAGCAGTCATGCGACGTGGCTCCCAACTAAAATTGGCGTCCTTTTTTTTTTACAAATAGAGCTTTCTTTTGGTGGTATTTGATCACCTCTGCGGTTTTTATTTTTTGCGCTATAAACAAAAATAGTCTTAATCTTAATCTAAGCGTATACCTGTGGTTGTCTTACCTGGCCTTATATTTTGACATTTGTGTTTTTTATTAAGTGTTTTATATATATATCTTCTTAGATGCAATTGGCATCCTTGAATTGTATTATATTTACAGATTATTAAAAATCAACTTCTTAAATTTCTAAGTAGTTCCTACAAAGTCCATCTTTTCTACCATATCTCTTAAATATAAACAAAAATAGAGCGACAATTTAAAAAAATAATCTATATTTTTTACTTTTTGCTGTAATAAATATCCCCAAAAAGTATATAAAAATCAGTTTAGGCCGATACGTATTCTTCTACATTTTTTTGGTAAAAAAAAATCACAATAAGCGTTTATTGATTGGTTTGATCGTTTACAAAATAGGGGATAGTTTTAAGCAATTTTTATTAATATTTTTTTTTTTACTAGTAAGGGCGGTGATCAAGGATTTTTTTCGTGACTGTGACATTATGGCGGACACTTTTGACACATTTTTGGAACCATTGTCATTTTCACAGCGAAAAGTGCTATAAAAATGCACTGATTACTGTGTAGATGACACTGGCAGTGAAGGGGTTAACCACTAGGGGGCACTTGTAGGGGTTAAGTGTGACCTAATGTGTGTTTCTTACTGTAGAGGGGCGGGGCTCGACGTGTTACTCCCACTGCATCAAATGATGGGGCATTATTTTTCCCCACTGATGCTGGGACATTTTCTACTCCTAATGGCCACCGTCTGGCCCCCCTAAAGTCTGAAGGACAGTAAATTGGCCCTTTGCTAGAAATTTTGCCCTAAAGCATGGGCGTCCGCAGGTAGGGGCAATGGGGGGGGGGGGGCAAGTGACAGGGAACAGACAATCACTGACACTGCCACAGAGAAGAACGGGGAAGGTTTGTTTACACTCACCTCTCCCCGTTCTTCAGCTCCTGTGACCCGATCGCGGGACACCGGCGGCGGTCGGGTCTGCGGGTCCCACGGGCGCGGTCACGGAATTTTGGACCGGGTCGCGAGCGTGCCGCCGGTGGCGCACTCGTGACCCACGGCTGGGCTCTTAAAGGGGACGTACTTGTATGTCCATGTTCCCAGCCGTGCCATTCTGTGGACGTATATCGTCATGCGGCGGTCCTTAAAGCGGATGTCCGCTGAAAAAAAAATATTAAAAGCCAGCAGCTACAAATACTGCAGCTGCTGACTTTTAATATTAGGACACTTACCTGTCCTGGAGTCCAGCACCGTCCGCAGCAGAGGGCCCCCCGCTGGGTGGAGTTTGCGTCATATTCCAGCGTTGGGTATGCAAATTAGCAGTTACGGCGATCCACAACGGTTTTTCGCGTTCGGTACGTCGTCACTAGTCTAGTTTCCCGTCTCAATTTTAGTCGTCGTTTTACCTGCCCTAACTTTACACAGCACACGTATGTGCTGTATAAAGTATGGCCGTCGTTCCCGCGTCAAAATTTAAAAATGTTTTCTTCTTGCGTAAGACGTCCGGGAATACGGAATTACGCTACGCACGTCGCCGTTCGAAAAAATTACGTACTTCGCGCAAAGCACGGCGGAAATTTCAAAACAGAGCATGCGCAGTAGGTCCGACGCGGGAGCGCGCCTAATTTAAATGGCACACGCCCCTTTGAATTACGCGGGCTTACGCCGGAGGCCGCCGGCGTAAGTTTTCACGCATGTGCTTGGTGAATCAGGCACTTGCGATGAAAACTTGCAGCGGTGTAACGTATCTACGATACGTTACGCCGCCGCGATTCTACATGAATCTGGCCCATTGTCCACAACTACAGAACTGTGCAATTAGCTGTAGATGGAGACAACTACATATTTTACACATATGCTCATGTTTTATGTATTATTGTACAGTAGCCACGCCTCCCAACTTTTTGGGATGGGAATGAGGGACACCTATCAGAAGAAGTATGCAGGCACAGGACACACCCCTTGCCACGCCCCCTTAAAGGAGAATAGTACAAAAAACAAGATTGGTTAAACACACAAGTGCTTTTTTTTTTTTTTTTTACCACTACTATTTCTTTATTTTGGCTTTTGGAATTTTCAAATGCAGCAATTTAGAAATTGGATGAAAGGTTTAGACCTGGAAAACACTTTTTGATAGATAAAAAAAATGCATTTTATTTACATCTATATAGATCAGACCAGAATGAGGGACAAATGAGGAGGAGAGAGGGACATTGCTCCAAATCAGGGACAGTCCCTCGAAATTAGGGACAGTTGGGAGGTATGCAGTAGCAGAAACATGGCCAATGACTGAATGGTTAACAGCCAGAAGACAAATAAAAGTGTTCAATGCATGGGCCCTTTTTGGTTCTTTGACATTTTACGCTTTCAGTACTATAATGTCTCTAGCAATGTCCTTGCGCCCACATAACTAACCTAACAGCAAACCACACATGGAAATTTCCATGCAACCACCCTCCCATTTTAGATTTAGCCCTTCCTTTGCAAATATTCCTGACCTCTATCCCTAGTCCAGCAGTGGAGAGAGCATGGATAAAAGTATCCTATGCAAGCTATCCCAATGCCACTCAGTGATATAATCTCATTAATAAGACCACCAAGGCATGTACTGGCCTTCGGAGCTGACACAGGCATGGCTGCACAGTGGGAGGTAAGCAGTGGCCGTGACCTGTGTTAACAGAGCTCCAGCAGGCATATTCCTGCTCTGCAAAAACAGCATTTGGTAGTGGTGGCCGGTGGCTGTGTATAGTGTCCCCGGCCCGGGGGGAGATTTCCACCCTGCCCCCCCTGCCAGCCCTCCCCTGTGCACAGTGGGAGGTGAGCAGCGGCCGTGACCTGTGTTAACAGAGCTCCAGCAGGCATATTCCTGCTCTGCAAAAACAGCATTTGGTAGTGGTGGCCGGTGGCTGTGTATAGTGTCCCCGGCCCGGGGGGAGATTTCCACCCTGCCCCCCCTGCCAGCCCTCCCCTGTGCACAGTGGGAGGTGAGCAGCGGCCGTGACCTGTGTTAACAGAGCTCCAGCAGGCATATTCCTGCTCTGCAAAAACAGCATTTGGTAGTGGTGGCCGGTGGCTGTGTATAGTGTTCCCAGCCCGGGGGGAGATTTCCACCCTGCCCCCCCTGCCAGCCCTCCCCTGGCTATTGCAGTGGGCACACATAGATGATATTTCAGGATGAGTGGGGGAACAGGTAATGTAATTCACTGGCCCCTTCCCTTTCTAAATGAACACAGTGAGAGTTTCGGTACTATGTTTTCGAGCTTTCAGGTGCACACCCTAATGCAACAGGCTGCGCACACCTATGATGTGACAACCCTGCAGAGTTGTTGCTTCCACCCCTACATTAATTCCCCTAATCTTCTGTTTTCATAAACATAGAGCTATAGCAGCCATGCTCAATTGCCCCTCCCCTTCCTCCTCCAGCCCTCTGATGGCCCACAACGAGCCGGCAAGCCCTCTGCTAAGTCTCAGCGAGAATAATAATAAACCGCGTGCTATAATATTAACAAAAGGGGGTCGAGGCAACCTGTCGCTGCAAACAAACAAAACAAAAGCCGTGTATTATTTCCGATAGTCTGCTGAGCTCGTTTCATTTCATCACATCTCAGGGAGGTTGGAAAGAAATGTAGCACAATGCAAATCAATGGCAGCTTTTCATACCCAGCAGCAAGCCTTTTTCATATGGGAGCACCACCCAATCTCAACGCAACTCGTATTGTACCAGGAAAAGTCACTTGAGGTTCAAAGATTGATTGTTATATTTCTGGCTGTAGAAAAAAAAATATGAACTGATTGTACTAAATTCTGTATTTCTGCTACCCCAGGCAGGTTAAGGAGGCAAAGGGGCAGATCCACATACATACACTGCGCCCGGCGCAGATGTAAGATACGCTACGCCGCTGTAACTTACCTGGCTTTGGTTTGAATCCTCAACGAATTTGCCCCGTAAGTTACGGCGGCGTAGTGTATCTCTCGCGCCGGAATTCCAATTGGGCGGGTAGGGGGCGTGTTTCATTTAAATGAAGCGCGTCCCCGCGCCGAATGTACTGCGCATGCGCCGTCTGTAAAAACTCCCAGGGTGCATTGCTCCAAATGACGTCGCAAGGACGTCATTGTTTTCAACGTGAACGTAAATGGCGTCCAGCCCCATTCACGGACGACTTACGCAAACGACGTAAAATTTTTAAAATTAGACCCGGGAACGACGGCCATACTTAACATTGATTACGCCACCAGATAGCAGCTTTAACTATACGCCGGAAAAAGCCGAACGGAAACGACGTAAAAAAATGCGACGGCCGGTCGTACATTTGTGGATCGTCGGAAATAGCTAATTTGCATACTCGACGCGGATTACGACGTGAACGCCACCTAGCGGACGCCGAAAAATTGCATCTAAGATCCGACGGCGTACGAAAACGTACGCCTGTCGGATCTAACACAGATGCTGTCGTATCTTGTTTTGTGGATATCAAAACAAATATACGACGCGCAAAATTCGAAATTACACTGCGTATCAAGAGATACGCCGCATAATTTCTTTGAGGATCTGCCCCAAAGTGTCAATATTTTGTGTGGCCACCATTATTTTCCAGCACTGCCTTAACCCTCTTGGGCATGGAGGTCACCAGAGCTTCACAGGTGGCCACTGGAGTCCTCTTCCCCTCCTCCATGATGACATCACAGAGCTGGTGGATGTTAGAGATCTTGCGCTCCTCCACCTTCCGTTTGAGGATGTCCCACAGATGCTCAATAGGGTTTAGGTCTGGAGACATGCTTGGCCAGTCCTTCACCTTTACCCTCAGCTTCTTTAGCAAGGCAGTGGTTGTCTTGAAGGTGTGTTTGGGGTCATTATCATGTTGGAATACTGCCCTGCGGCCCAGTCTCTGAAGGGAGGGGATCATGCTCTGCTTCAGTATGTCACAGTACATGTTGGCATTCATGGTTCCCTCAATGATCTGTAGTCCCCCAGTGTCGGCAGCACTCATGCAGCCCCCAGACCATGACACTCCCACCACCATGCCTGACTGTAGACAAGACACACATGTCTTTGTTCTCCTCACCTGGTTGCCGCCACACACGTCTGTCACCATCTGAACCAAATAAGTTTATCTTGGTCTCATCAGACCACAGGACAGGGTTCCAGTAATCCATGTCCTTAGTCTGCTTGTCTTCAGCAAACTGTTTATTGTGCATCTTCTTTAGAAGACGCTCCCTTCTGGGATGACAGCCATGCAGACCAATTTGATGCAGTGTGCGGCGTATGGTCTGAGCACTGACAGGCTGACCCCCCCACCCCTTCAACCTCTGCAGCAATGCTGGCAGCACTCATATGTCTATTTCCCAAAGACAACCTCTGGATATGACGCTGATCACGTGACCTCAACTTCTTTGGTGGACCATGGCAAGGCCTGTTCTGAGGGGAACCTGTCCTGTTATACCGCTGGATGGTCTTGGCCACCGTGCTGCAGCTCAGTTTCAGGGTCTTGGCAATCTTATTATAGCCTAGGCCATCTTTATGTAGAGCAACAATTATTATTTTTCAGATCCTCAGAGAGTTCTTTGCCATGAGGTCCCGTGTTGAACTTCCAGTGACCAGTATGAGAGAGTGAGAGTGATAACACCAAATTTAAAAGGTTTGTAAAGGAATTTTTTTTTTATCTTAATAGCTTCCTTTACCTTAATGCAGTGCTGTTTTCATGTCCTCATTGTTCATTTTTGCTCTCAAGTTGCTCTGATCTCCACACTTCCTGGTTGTCTGTTTCCTGATAACCACAGTACTGGGAGCTTTCTCTCTGTGGTCACTAATCAATGAGGTGTGATTACTGTGTGTCTAAAACCCCTCAGCACCAATCAGTTTCATTTTCCAAACCATCCCTGCCCTGTATTGGCTCTGTGGCTCTGTACAGCAGAGAGGCAGGAAACAACATGCAAAAACTAAACTAGAAACTACAGGTACATTATATGATTGATTTTTATCTATTTGTTATCGTTTTTAAAAGGAATCAGTTAACTATACCCTGTAAACAGTCATTTCAGCAAAACATTTTTTTTTTATTTACAACTCCTTTAACACACCTGCTCCCCATTCACACCTGAGACCTTGTAACACTAACGAGTCACATGACACCGGGGAGGTAAAATGGCTAATTGGGCCCAATTTGGACATTTTCACTTAGGGGGGTGTACTCACTTTTGTTGCCGGCGGTTTAGACATTAATGGCTGTGTGTTGAGTTATTTTGAGGGGACAGCAAATTTACACTGTTATACAAGCTGCACACTCACTACACAACATTGTAGCAAAGTGTCATTTCTTCAGTGTTGTCACATGAAAAGATAGAAGAAAATATTTACAGAAATGTGAGGGGTGTACTTACTTTTGTGAGATACTGTATGTATAATTAGTTTAGTATCACTTTATCTTTATATTCTACCCTCATAGACTTGCTGCGTGACAACTAATAGTGCATTTCTCTCACTTTGGACTGATAACTTCACTTTCTGTGTTCTGGATTGTAAGCTAAATGAAATCTCCCCAATGGGACACAGATGACAAATGCAGAGATCTGAACTATTTCTTACACAATAAAAAATGAGGAAAAAATGGCTTTAGACACACTTTAAATCTGCTTATATCTGTCTTTCCCTGGTTCCTACTTTCCTCTTTAACAACATGCTACTTTCATGACATTCCTTATTTTAGAACCAGTGATATTATCACTGAGCCTCTATATTTCTCTACGCAGTGCAGGCAGATCACGGCTGGTGGGAGGGGCCGGCAGGGTGCTGTACATGGCTTCTGAAAACATCAGAGCCCACTGACCCTGAGCCCTAATGCAAGCAGTGGGTTGGCTTTTGGGAGGAGTTACTGTACCTAGTTACTGTGTACCTAGGAGGCATGCAAGTCTCCATGTGATGCTGAGTCTCCATGATTGAAAGAAGTGAAATCCAATGAATGAAAGGGATTGCTGGGTTGCATAAAGGAAAAGAAAAGGAAAACAGAAAGGGGAATAAGAAAGGATAGGAAAAGGAAGGAAAGGAAAGCCAAAGGAACACAATAAAATAGGTAAAGGAAAGGGAAAGGAAAGGATAAGGAAGGAAAGGAAAGGAAAGGAGAAGAAAGGGGAATTACAGTAAAGCAACGGAATAGGAAAGAAAAGGAAAGGAAAGGGGAAAAGAAAGGTAAGGAAAAACAAAAAAAGGAAGTGAAAGTTAAGAGAAGGGAAAAGGAAAGGAAAGGAAAATGAGAAAGGGAAAGGAAAGGAAAGAATGGGAAGAGAAAGGAAAAGAAAATGAAAGGGGAATTAAAGGAAGGGAATAGGAAAGGAAAGAAAAAGAAAGGAAAGGAAAGGAAAGGAAAAGAAAGGGAAGGGAATGAAAGGAAAAGAAAGGGAATGAAAGGAAAAGAAAGGGAAGGGAAGGAAAAGAAAGGGAAGGAAAGGAAAGGAAAGGAAAGGAAAGGAAAGGAAAGGAAAAGGAAATGAAAAGGTAAGGAAAGGAAAGGAAAGGAAAGGAAAGGAAAAGAAAGGGAAAGAAAGGAAACGAAAGAAAATGGAAATTAAAGGAACAGAATTGGAAGGGAAAGGAAAAGGAAGAAAAGGGAAATAAAGGAACAGAACAGGAAAGGAAACGGGAAAGGGAAGGTAAAGGAAAGGAAAAGATAAGGAAGGGAAGGGAAGGAGAAGGAAAGGAAAGAGAAGAGAAGGAGAAAAGAAAGTAAAGCCAAAATAAAGGAAGGGATAGGAAGGGGAATAGGAAAGGAAAGGAAAAGAAAAGAAAAGAAAGGAAAGGAATTGGAAGGAAAGGAAAGGGAAGGAAAAGAAAAAGAAAGAGAAGGGAAGAGGAAGGGAAAGGAAAGCAAAATTAAAGGAAGGGATAGAAAGGGAAAGGAAAGGAAACGGAAGGAAAAGAAAGGAAGTGGAAGTTAAGGGAAAGGGAAAAGAAAGGGAAAGGAAAGGGAAGGAAAATGAAGGGAAGTAAAAGAAAGAGAAGGGAAGAGAAAGGAAAAAAAAGGAAAGGAAAGCAGAATTAAAGGAAGGGAATGGGAAAGGAAAGGAAAGGAAAGGAAAAGAAAGGAAAGGAAATGAAAGGAAAATTAAAGGAAGGGATAGAAAGAGAAAATGAAAGAAAAGGAAAAGAAAGGAAGTGGAAGTTAAGGGAAATAGAAAGGAAAGGAAGTGGAAGTTAAGGGAAATAGAAAGGAAAGGAAGTGGAAGTTAAGGGAAAGGAAAAAGGAAGGGAAAGGAAAAGGAAGGGAAGGAAAAGAAAGAGAAGGGAAGAGAAAGGAATAGGAAAGGAAAGGAAAGGAAAGCAAAGCAAAATTAAAGGAAGGGAATAGGAAAGGAAAGGAAAGGAAAATTAAAGGAACTGAATAGGAAAGGAAAGCAAAGGGAAAAGAAAGGAATATAAAGGAAGTGAAAGTTAAGGGGAAAAAAAGGAAAGGGAAAGGAGAAAATTATAATGATAGAAAAGAAATGAAAGGAAGAGAAAGGAAAAGAAAGGACAGGACATGGAAGGGAAAGGAAAGGAAAATAAATGAAAGGAAGAGAAAGGAAAAAAGAAAGGAAATGAAAGGAAAGGAAGGAAAGCATGAGATGTCTTCCAGCCAGGAAATGAGGCGGGTTCTGCTTCAGCTTCTAATGCACATGGTGAGAAGCTCACAGTGTGCAGTGAAATCAGAGAAAACCATTTCCATCCAGGAGAGGAGCCGGTCCAACTGTGCAAGACCGAAGGGAATATATTGCATTATAAATATAAGCCATTGAGCCAATAACACGAGCTAAGGGACCAAGATTTGCAGAAATCTTGTGCATATGTTGCCACGATAGCAGGATTTTTATTTATTTAATTTCTATAAAATTATAACCATCTTCAGATTGTTACGCTAAGGTCATTTTTAATAACGATAAATTGCGCAGCCATGAAATATGATATACCGCTGTTTAATAAATCAGTTTTTAAGGTGACCGTGCCTTGAAACGAGCTCCATTGCGACAGCGTTATCACAGAGCACAATATCCCCCCCTCCCCCCCCCCCTAATAAACATCTGACGGGGTGTCCAAGTAATCACCTCATACCATTGTCAAGCATTGTTGATGTAAATTACATCTCTGAACAGCCATGTAACAAGACGATAATGCAATCAGCTGCAACGTAACTTGACAATATCCAAGGTCGCCAAAAAAAAAAAAAAAACTTGTCCTGTGACAAAGAATTGTGACAGCCGATGTGAGACAATGAGGGATAATGAAGGGCCGTGATATCTGCAAATTCTCAGACGCACCACTTGTACCAATTAAAAACCTCTCACGCGTTAAACTGTCCGCGGCTACGACTCGCAATGTCACACCGCTGACGATTGATTATTATTTTTTTTTTGCTACTTATTATATATTTTCTTTTTTTTATTGTATAAAGCATGTCACTTAACCACTTCCAGACCTTAGGTGTTTTTCAGATTCGGTGTTTGCAAGACTAAAACATTTTTTTCTGCTAGAAAATTACTTAAAACCCCCAAACATTATATATTTTTTTTTTCTAACACCCTAGAGAATAAAATAGTGGTCATTCCAATACTTTTTGTCACACCGTATTTGCGCAGCGGTCTTACAAGCGCACTTTTTTTGGAAAAAATTAACTTTTTTGAATTAAAAAATAAGACAACAATAAATTTGGCCCAATTGTTTCATATATTTTGAAAGATAATGTTACGCTGAGTAAAATGATGCCCAACATGTCACGCTTAAAAATTGCGCCCGCTCGTGGTATGGCGTCAAACTTTTACCCTTAAAAATCTTGATAGGCGACGTTTAAAAAATTCTACAGGTTGCATTTTTTGAGTTACAGAGTAGGCCTAAGGCTAAAATTATTGCTCTCGCTCTAACGATCGCGGCGATACCTCACTTGTGTGGTTTGAATACCGTTTTCATATGTCGGTGCTACTCGCGTATGCGTTCGCTTCTACGCGCGAGCTCGTCGGGACGGGGCGCTTTAAAAAAATTTTTTTTTGCTTTTCGCATTTATTTTTATTTATTTTAGAATTTTTAACACTGAAAAAAAAAAAAAAAAAAAAATTATCACTTTTATTCCTATTACAAGGAATGTAAACATCCCTTGTAATAGAAAAAAGCATGACAGGTCCTCTTAAATATGAGATCTGGGGTCAAAAAGACCTCAGATCTCATATTTGGGCTTAAATGCAAAAAATAGAAAAAAAATAAAAAATGTCATTTTTTCAAATGACCAAAAAAAAAATTTGTCTCTTTAAGAGGCTGGGCGGGACTGACGTTTTGACGTCACTTCCGCCCAGCCGAGCTATGGGGATGGGCGAAGGAGATTTTTCCTTCAGTCTCGTCCCCGCTCACCAGCCGACAGCATCCGATCGCCTCCGCCGCTACCGACGGCTCCGGTAAGCGGCGGAGGGCGCGGGAGAGCGGCGGGAGGGGGGGGGGGGCCCTCTCCCGCCACCGATAACGGCGATCTCGCGGTGAATCCGCCGCGGAGACCGCCATTATCGGATTCCAGACCGCGCACACTAAAGATGGATACCTCGGTTGTGACAGCAGCTGCTGCCGTTACCGAGATATCCGTCTTTAAAAATAGGACGTACATCGTCGTGCGCAGGTCTGGAAGTGGTTAACCATTTGAGCACCATCCTGTAACACCCCTTCATCAACGAGCCATTTTTTTTTTTTCGTTTTCAGCATTGTGATACTTAGCGCAGGGGTGTGACAAATTTGCTTGGAATCTAGGAGCCAGCTAAAAAAGTTAGGAGCCAGAAAACGCGCCCCGTCCCGACGAGCTTGCGCGCAGAAGCGAACGCATACTTGAGCAGCGCCCGCATATGTAAACGGTGTTCAAACCACACATGTGAGGTATCGCCGCGATTGGTAGAGCGAGAGCAATAATTCTAGCCCTAGACCTGTAACTCAAAACATGCAACCTGTAGAATTTTTTAAACGTCGCCTATGGAGATTTTAAAGGGTAAAAGTTTGTCGCCATTCCACGAGTGGACGTAATTTTGAAGCGTGACATGTTGGGTATCAATTTACTCGGTGTAACATTATCTTTCATAATATTAAAAAAAATGGGGATAACTTTACTGTTGTCTTATTTTTTAATTTAAAAAGTGTAATTTTTTCCCAAAAAAGTGCGCTTGTAAGACCGCTGCGCAAATACGGCGTGACAGAAAGTATTGCAACGATCGCCATTTTATTCTCTAGGGTGTTAGGATAAAAAATATATATAATGTTTGGGGGTTCTAATTAGAGGGAAGGAGATGGCAGTGAAAATAGTGAAAAATTACATTAGAATTGCTGTTT
Source organism: Rana temporaria (assembly GCF_905171775.1). Taxonomy (NCBI): domain Eukaryota; kingdom Metazoa; phylum Chordata; class Amphibia; order Anura; family Ranidae; genus Rana; species Rana temporaria. The sequence goes on along the minus strand of NC_053490.1, from coordinate 527,757,201 downwards.
AACTTGTAATACCAACGGCTACCACCAGATGGCGCCAGCTTACACATCTGGTGGTAATAACTTGTAATACCAACGGCTCACCATCAGATGGCGCCAGCTCACAAAAAAATTTTTTTTTTTTTTTTTTTTTGCCCCCCTTCCAAGCCAAGTCGCCAGGACCCTATTGCTAGTCGCCATGGCGACCTGGCGACCGGAATTTGTCGAGCCCTGCCTTAGAGAGACAATTACTCCACCATGCCATGACATTGAAGCATTGAAAATGTACAGAGGGGGTTAAAAGCTGTACAGGGTATACACAGAGGGAGGAGGAAGTGAAGGGGTTACACTGGTCACATAAAGTGGCATTATGGAGAAGAAGGGGTTAATGTTCAGATGCGTAGGATAAGGGTGGTTAAGGGTTAATATCCAGGTCATCACCGATAGCATTGGAGATAATGGGGCGGATCCACGTACAGCGGCGCAAATTTCCGTCGGGCGTAGCGTATCTAAGATACACTACGCCGCCGTAACTTACTTTTTTTTTCGAATCATCAAAGAATCCGCGCCGTAAGTTACGGCGGCGTAGTATATCTTTGGCGGCGTAAGGGCGCGCAATTCAAATCGATGTGATGGGGGCGTGTTTTATGTAAATGCATTGTGACCCGGCGTAAACAACGTTTTTTTTTAACGGCGCATGCGCCGTCCGTGGGGGTATCCCAGTGCGCATGCTCGAAATTAAACCGCAACAAGCCAATGCTTACGACGGTGACGTCATTCTATGCAAATCCCTATTCGCGAACGACTTACGCAAACGACGTAATCGTTTATCGATTGGTTTGCGCAAAATTTATAGCGTTTACAAAATAGGGAATAGTTTTATTGCATTTTTTTTATTGTTTTTTTTTTACTACTAATGGCTGCGATCAACGATTTTTTTTCGTGACTGCGACATTATGGCGGACACATCGGACAATTTTGACACATTTTTTGGGACCATTGTCATTTTCACAGCAAAAAGTGCTATACAAATGCACTGATTACTGTGAAAATGACAATTGCAGTTTGGGAGTTAACCACTAGGGGGCGCTGAAGGGGTTAAGTGTGACCTCATATGTGTTTCTAACTGTAGGGGGGCGGGGCTGGACATGTGACGTCATTGATCGTGCTTCCCTATATCAGGGGACACACGATCAATGACAGCGCCACAGTGAAGAACGGGGAAGCTGTGTTTAATCACAGCTCTCCCAGTTCTTCAGCTCCGGGGACCAATCGTGGGACTCCAGCGGCGATCGGGGTCCGCGGGTCCCACGGCAGTGGGTTCCGTGGCCGCGGAGCTTCGGACCGGGGTCGCAGGCGCGCGCTCGCGACCCACGGCTGGGCACTTAAAGAGGACTTACAGGTACGTGCTTGTGCCCATCCGTGCCATTCTGCTATGCCATTGTGCGTCACAGCGCCTACTAGTGGCCGTGCATTTAGGTATAAAGAACTAAGACTTTGCTGCAAGAAAAAAATTTATTCTCTGGGAATCTGGTGAAAAGCCCCCAGGACTCATTTGGTAAAATATTTAATTGAATGCTGCGCTAGTATTTCATCGGAATGTACCGTTATCTTTAAACGCGATCTTGAATCTCCTTCTTCTAAATGTTCCTCGCACTGAAACGCGGCGGCCTGTTCAATAAAATAAAAAATTCCAGAAAGAAGAAGAAGAAGGAGTTTTTACCGTATGACACCCGGCAAATCTGCCCGAGGTCAGCATTTAGGCGACAGCGAACGGCGCCGATTCGCCGCGCCTTTCGTCTACAATCATCCCGCGTGCACATCTCTCGCCTTCAAAGCGCCCGCCGGGTTTAATGTCATAATTGTAACACGTAACGTGGCGGGAGGGGAGCGTGTCACATCTGAAGGGAGTCGCGGGGGAAAGTTAAAGCCTGTCTGGGAACTAATAACATTCCGGATAAATGCTTTTCTCGGGGATCAGGTCAGGATGTGAGATGTTTCCGAGAAGATTAGCGCGGTTTGAAAAGTTGTCTGAAATCCTTCTGATCTGCCGAGATTCTCTCCTCGCTGCCCGCGAAGCTCCGCGGAGCCGCCCGCCGCCAGCAGATTGGAGTCCTCAGCGCTGCATCAGAATGGTTATACGGGAGGCCGCAACAGCGCTGCCGAGAAACCAACTGCGCCATTTAGAGGGTGGGGTGCTGACGAAGGCAGAACTACCGACATGCACACCGAAAGGTTGCCGATTCCAGGACTATTGCAAGGTCAGGGCAAGAGGACTCATTTGATTCCTTCTGCAGTTTAAGAACACTTACAGATCTTGTTTCCCCTCCAGCCTGTGACTGGACAGCGAGCAGAGTTCTTCTCTTCGTCACTCTGATCTCTCCTCCTATCAGCATGCTTATTGCACTGCAGTACAGCTCATTGGATCCTTGTACTGCTTCTCTCTCTCCCAGAGGCACAGGGGCTGCAAAGGGCTGATCCGAGTCAAAATCAGGAGCTACTTACATTGCTTGAATGTAAAATAAAGATACATTTACTTTTTTTAGAGTGTTCCGGACGAGCCCCCAATCTGTGACTGGACAGTGAAAGGAGAAGCAGCACAGAGATAAGCTTATCCTTCTGTCATTCTGCTCTCTCCTCCTATTAGTGTGCTCCTTAAAGAAACATTTAGCTCACTTTTTACATTGAGTTCAGTTTGTCCCGGACCAGCCCCCAGCCAGTGACTGGACAGTGAAAGGAGAAGTAGCACAGAGATAAGCTTATCTTTCTGTCACTCTACTCTCTCCTGATTGGATCCTTGTACTGCTTCTCCCTCCTCCAGTCTGGGCTCAGATGTACAGGGGCTGCAAGAGGCTGATCCAGAGTCAAATTTAGGAGGTACTTACATTGCTTGAACATTTAGTTCATTTTTTACATTGAGATCAGTTTGTCCCGGACCAGCCCCCAGCCAGTGAATGGACAGTGAAAAGAGAAGTAGCACAGAGATAAGCTCATCGTTCTGTCACTCTGTTCTCTCTCCCTTTTAGGGTGCTACTTAAAGAAACATTTAGTTCACTTTTTACATTGAGATCAGTTTGTCCCGGACCAGCCCCCAGCCAGTGACTGGACAGTGAAAGGAGAAGTAGCACAGAGATAAGCTTATCGTTCTGTCACTCTGTTCTCTCTTCCTTTTAGGGTGCTACTTAAAGAAACATTTAGTTCACTTTTTACATTGAGATCAGTTTGTCCTGGACCAGCCCCCAGCCAGTGACTGGACAGTAAAAGGAGAAGTAGCACAGATATAAGCTCATCGTTCTGTCACTCTGTTCTCTCCCCCTTTTAGGGTGCTACTTAAAGAAACATTTAGCTCACTTTTTACATTGAGTTCAGTTTGTCCCGGACCAGCCCCCAGCCAGTGACTGGATAGTGAAAGTAGAAGTAGCACAGAGATAAGCTTACCGTTCTGTCACTCTGTTCTCTCCCCCTTTTAGGGTGCTACTTAAAGAAACATTTAGCTCACTTTTTACATTGAGTTCAGTTTGTCCCAGACCAGCCCCCAACCAGTGACTGGACAGTGAAAGGAGAAGTAGCACAGAGATAAGCTTATCGTTCTGTCACTCTGTTCTCTTCCCCTTTTAGGGTGCTACTTAAAGAAACATTTAGCTCACTTTTTACATTGAGTTCAGTTTGTCCCAGACCAGCCCCCAACCAGTGACTGGACAGTGAAAGGAGAAGTAGCACAGAGATAAGCTTATCGTTCTGTCACTCTGTTCTCTTCCCCTTTTAGGGTGCTACTTAAAGAAACATTTAGCTCACTTTTTACATTGAGATCAGTTTGTCCCGGACCAGCCCCCAGCCAGTGACTGGATAGTGAAAGTAGAAGTAGCACAGAGATAAGCTTACCGTTCTGTCACTCTGTTCTCTCCCCCTTTTAGGGTGCTACTTAAAGAAACATTTAGCTCACTTTTTACATTGAGTTCAGTTTGTCCCAGACCAGCCCCCAACCAGTGACTGGACAGTGAAAGGAGAAGTAGCACAGAGATAAGCTTATCGTTCTGTCACTCTGTTCTCTTCCCCTTTTAGGGTGCTACTTAAAGAAACATTTAGCTCACTTTTTACATTGAGATCAGTTTGTCCCGGCCCAGCCCTTAGCCAGTGACTGGACAGTGAAAGGAGAAGTAGCACAGAGATAAGCTTATCTTTCTGTCACTCTACTCTCTCCTGATTGGATCCTTGTACTGCTTCTCCCTCCTCCAGTCTGGGTTCAGATGTACAGGGGCTGCAAGAGGCTGATCCAGAGTCAAATTTAGGAGGCACTTACATTGCTTGAACATTTAGTTCATTTTTTACATTGAGATCAGTTTGTCCTGGACCAGCCCCCAGCCAGTGACTGGACAGTGAAAGGAGAAGTAGCACAGATATAAGCTCATCGTTCTGTCACTCTGTTCTCTCTCCCTTTTAGGGTGCTACTTAGGCCTTGTACTCACGAGCAGACATGTCCGATGAAACCGGTCCGCGGACCGTTTTCATCGGACATGTCTGCCCGGGGACTTCTGTTCGATGGCTGTACACACCATCGAACAGAGGTCCGCGCGTAAACAATACGCGGGGCGTGTCCGCGGTGTCGCCGCGGCGATGCCGCCGTGTCGCCGCGACAATGATGCGGCGACGTGGGCGGGCCTGCCTTTTAAATGCTTCCAAGCATGCGTCGAAGTCATTCGACGCATGCGAGGGATGGCGGGCGGCCGGACATGTACGGTAGGTCTGTACAGACGACCGTACATGTCGGGGGGACAGGTTTCCAGCGGACTGTTTTAAAGCAAGTCCAGGAAACTGTTGTCCGCTGGAAACCTGTCCGATCCGCCCGAAAATGGTCCGCTCGGGCCTACACACGGCCAAACATGTCTGCTGAAACTGGTCCGCGGACCAGTTTCAGCAGACATGTTTGGTCGTGAGTACGGGGCCTTAAAGAAACATTTAGTTCACTTTTTACATTGAGATCAGTTTGTCCCGGACCAGCCCCCAGCCAGTGACTGGACAGTTAAAAGAGGAAGTAGCACAGAGATAAGCTTATCTTTCTGTCACTCTACTCTCTCCTGATTGGATCCTTGTACTGCTTCTCCCTCCTCCAGTCTGGGCTCAGATGTACAGGGGCTGCAAGAGGCTGATCCAGAGTCAAATTTAGGAGGTACTTACATTGCTTGAACATTTAGTTCATTTTTTACATTGAGATCAGTTTGTCCCGGACCAGCCCCCAGCCAGTGACTGGACAGTGAAAGGAGAAGTAGCACAGAGATAAGCTTATCGTTCTGTCACTCTGTTCTCTCCTCCTTTTAGGGTGCTACTTAAAGAAACATTTAGCTCACTTTTTACATTGAGTTGTTTGTTCTGAACCAGCCCCCAACTGGTCCAGAACATTTGCAGAATCGCAAAAAGTGTCCCGGTCATTTGGCAGCCAAATACTCCGGGGGTGAAGTGGCTAGGGCTGATCACATTTACAAACTCATATCGAACATTTTTCTTCATTGCAAAGGCTTTCAGCTCTGCATCTTCTGGTTTTGGGCTGATCCCATCATGTGTTGATCTCCGACGGCGGGCCAATTAACTTCCGCCATCACCGTTCAGCACTTCATCTTAAAAAAAAAAAAATCACAAATATGCCTTTCCCGTCATAATGCCTCTGTCAATATTTAACAGGGGAGGGTTGTGTACATCTCATCAGCCTCGGGCACTTCGTCTTTGTTTGGAGAGTAAACTCGACGTCGTCGATGGAGCCGTGAGAATAAATACATCAACTGCACACCGGTGGAACTTAACCACTTAAGGACCGGACCAATATGCTGCTAAATGACCCAAGGGGTTTTTACAATTCGTCACTGCGTCGCTTTAACAGACAATTGCGCGGTCTTGCGACGTGGCTCCCTAACAAAATTGGCGTCCTTTTTTCCCCGCAAATAGAGTTTTTTTTTGGTGGTATTTGATCGCCTCTGCGGTTTTTATTTTTTGCGCTATAAACAAAAATAGAGCGTCAATTTTGAAAAAAAAACAATATTTTTTACTTTTTGCTATAATAAATATCCCCCAAAAATATATATATATTAAAAAAAAATTTCCTCAGTTTAGGCCGATACGTATTCTTCTACCTATTTTTGGTAAAGAAAATCGCAATAAGCGTTTATCGATTGGTTTGCGCAAAATTTATAGCGTTTACAAAATAGGGGACAGTTTTATTATTATTTTTTTTACTACTAATGGCGGCGATCAGTGATTTTTTTCGTGACTGCGACATTATGGCGGACACTTCGGACAATTTTGACACATTTTTGGGACCATTGTCATTTTCACAGTGAAAATGACAGTTGCAGTTTGGGAGTTAACCACAGGGGGCGCTGTAGGAGTTAGGGTTCACTTAGTGTGTGTTTACAACTGTAGGGGGGTGTGGCTGTAGGTCTGACGTCATCGATCGAGTCTCCCTATAAAAGGGATCACTCGATCGATACGCCGCCACAGTGAAGCACGGGGAAGCCGTGTTTACATACGGCTCTCCCCGTTCTTCAGCTCCGGGGAGCGATCGCGAGGGGGCGGCTAGAAACTAATAGCCGCGCCCTCGTCCCGGATCGCTCCCCGCGGGTTTCCGACCGCCGCATGTAGCGGGGGGGGGTCCCGATCGGACCCCCGACCCACGTCTAGACAGGGACGTACAGGTACGCCAATGTGCCTGTACGTGCCATTCTGCCGACGTACATATACATGCGGCGGCCTGGAAGTGGTTAAGGACCCCTTCACGCCGATATACGTCGGCAGAATGGCACGGCTGGGCACAATCACGTACCTGTACGTGTCTCTTTAAGCCCAGCCGTGGGGTCGTGAGCGCGCCGCTGGCAGCGCGCTCGCGACCTGGTCCGAATCTCCGCGGACCCGATGGCAGCCGGTGTCCCGCGATCGGTCACCGGAGCTGAAGAACGGGGAGAGGTGTGTGTGTAAACAAACCTTCCCTGTTCTTTGTTGTGGCAGTGTCATTGATCGTCTGTTCCCTGATATAGGGAAAGACGATCAATGACGTCGCATGTCCAGCCCCGCCCCCCCTACAGTTAGAAACACATATGAGGTCACACATAACCCCTACAGCGCCCCCTAGTGGTTAACTCCCAAACTGCAATTGTCATTTTCACAGTAATCAGTGCATTTTTTAAAGCACTTTTTGCTGTGAAAATGACAATGGTGTCAAAAATGTGTCAAAAATTGATGTGTTCGCCATAATGTCGCAGTCACGAAAAAAATCGCTGATCGCCGCCATTACTAGTAAAAAAAAATATATTAATAAAAATGCCATAAAACTATCCCCTATTTTGTAAACGCTATATATTTTGCGCAAACCAATCAATAAACGCTTATTGCGATTTTTTTACCAAAAATATGTAGAAGAATACGTATCGGCCTAAGCTGAGGGAAAAAAAAAACGTTTTTTTATATATTTTTGGGGGATATTTATTACAGCAAAAAGTAAAAAATATTGAATTTTTTTCAAAATTGTCGCTCAATTTTTGTTTATAGAGCAAAAAATAAAAATCGCAGAGGTGATCAAATACCACCAAAAGAAAGCTCTATTTGTTGGAAAAAAAGGACGCCAATTTTGTTTGGGAGTCAAGTCGCACGACCACGCAATTGTCTGTTAAAGCAACGCAGTGCCCGAATCGCAAAAAGGGGCAAGGTCCTTAACCTGCATAATTGTCCGGGTCTTAAGTGGTTAAAGTGGACGATCATCCAACGGGAAGTGCCGACCTATTAAATGTACGCCGTGGTCGTTTTCAATACTACGTAAAAGGAGGGCTTTCGAGGGCAATCCATTGACATATGGGAGCCTACGCCATGGATCCAGCAATTTCCTTTAATGGTTTATTTATTCCCGTAGCCTATCCGGGCTTATTGTCAACGCCGGCGCTTTCTGTTACTCTGCCGCTGAACCTATCTTAGACTCTTAGAATAAGCTGTGACCTATTTCGAGCAAACACAACTCTGCCTGTCTGACACTTCGGAACATTTTTTCACATAAAACAAGCAAATATTTTAGTCTCCGGGGAGAGAGATAGTGGGCCAGATTCAGAAAGATCAGCGGATCTCTCTGCTGGCGTAACTTAACTCATTTACGTTACGCCGCCGCAAGTTTTTCAGGCAAGTGCTGTATTCACAAAGCACTTGCCTGTAAAGTTGCGGCGGCGTAGCTTAAATTACCCGGCGGAATTCAAATTTGGCAGGTAGGGGGCGCATATCATTTAAATGATTGCGCGTCCCCGCGCCGAACGAACTGCGCATGCGCCGGCTGCGACTGAATCCCAGTGTGCATGCTCCCAATGACGTCAGCAACTCGTCATGCTTTCGTCGTGAACGTAAATTACGTCCAGCCGTATTCGCGAACGACTTATGCAAACAACGTAAAAATTTCAAAACTCGGCGCGGGAACGACGGCCATACTTAACATTAGCTACCCCTCATATAGCAGGGGTAACTATACACCGGAAAAGGCCGAACGCAAACGACGTAAAAAAAAAAGCGCCGGGCGGTCGTTCGTTTCTGAATCGGCGTAACTCCTCATTTGCATATTCCTCACGTAATAATACGGAAGCGCCACCTAGCGGCCGGCCTGGAATTGCAGCCTAAGATCCGACGGTGTAAGACACTTACACCTGTCGGATCTTAGGGATATCTATGCGTAACCTGATTCTCTGAATCAGGCGCATAGATACGACCGTCGGAACTCAGAGATACGACGGCGTATCAGGAGATACGCCGTCGTATCTCTTTCTGAATCCGGCCCACTACTGTATTCTTGAAGAGCATGAACGCAAAGATTTCGCGACCTGTAGGGGGTGGTAAGGAGCTGGTAATTCCATGACACAAGGTAGATGTGCGATGGATGGAACGGCGTGAAGTTATGAAAAGAAAAAGAAACTGATCGGAACTTTGGAACTAGAGGTTGCTCGGGCCGAACGCAATAAGGAGAAATCCAGAGTTTCCAATAGTAATGTGCTGGTGCCAGTGGCTGCCGTGGCTAATTTTTTTTTTTTGGAGGGGGCAAACCGTACCAATCCCCCCCCTGATCGGTCAGGTGGGTCTGGTGAACTTACCCCATCTATGGTGGCCAGCGCTTCTCCCGGGCTTCACCGGCGGCTTCCTTTGCTTGGCAGCAGCGGCGGCGGTGACTTTCCTTTCCCCTGCTCTCCATGGGCATCGCGGCAGCTTCCGTTTCCTCCCTTCACCTCGGCAGACAATAGGGACTCTTCTCGGACAATCGAAAAACAGGTCTCCGACCTGCTTCTGATTGGCCGGATTGAGGATCAGTGTTCCAATAGCGAATATTCATTCGCTGTTGTAACACCTGGGTGGGCTCCTGGCCAGGGCTGTCTTAATGAGAGGGCATACCTGGGCACTGGCCAGGGCTGTCTTAATGAGAGGGCACACCTGGGCACTGCCCAGGGGCCCCAGCTGCATGGGGGGGCCCCTGCACTTTCCCCAAAGCAGCTGGTCCTTGAGCCCACACTGCCCCGAAATTGGGGGCCCCACGATGGCACTGAGAGTGATAAATACACAGGGGAGGCAGTCTGCCTTCTACCTACTTGATGTCTGTTTACCTGCCCTGTCATCATTGTAGAGGCCCCAGAGCATTACCTTGCCCAGGGGCCCATGATGCTATTAAGATGGCCCTGCTCCTGGCGCAATTCTCTGCGCCACAAGCCCACCCTATTCTGAAGCTTATTAGAGCTTCTGGCTCTAATCAGGTGCTTCGAAAAAAACACCCCGCGGCCAATGTAATTCACCCGCCTGGTGTCCTGAAAGGGGCAGGACGCATGACTAGGGGGTGGCGGCGTCCTGTAAAAATAGTGGCCATGGATGAAGCATGGGGGTGGATAGAGGGGGCGGAGCTCCGGTGCCCCTAATTAACGGGCCGCCACTAGTTGGCACACTCTATGCAAAAATGGAGTATGCTGCAGTTAAATGCAACACAATACGATGCAATGCATTACAGCCCATCCAAATCCACTGCGACACATGGTATCCAAAGAAAATGCGTATAATATATTAATAGTAAATTAGTTATTACATTCATTTCATTATTTTAACAATTGAAATAATGTACCTAAAACACCCTGACCTACACCAAACCCTGATCCAGCTATTTTATCGTTTGGGTGACACCAGGGGCAGCCCCAAGCTGACCGTTCTGTGACAGGGGAGCGAAGCAGTGAGCCCAGAAGTAGCTCACTTGGCAGAGAAGGTCGGAGTCCCGGGCTGTGATCGGCCTTCGGCAGCCTCGCTAAACACAGCTGGGAAAAAGGAGCTGGTGGGCTGCTGGAAGGTGAGAGTCTGATGTAGTTTTTTTGGGGGGGTGGGAGAGTCGCCTGGTGTAGTATGGGCGGGGATAAGGGATCCCCCTATCTCTCACCCCCCTCCTTCTCTCTATCACTCACCTCTCTCTCTTTCTCTCACCTCCTCGCTCTCTCTCACCCCCCATTCTCTCTCTCCCCCCAGCACTTTTCCCACTTCCCCTCTTTCTCACCCTCTCTTTTCACCCCCTCTCTCCCCTCCCTCTCTCTCTCATCCTCTCTCTCTCACCCCATCCCTCTCTCTCATCCCCCTCTCTCTCCCCCCTCCCCCTCTCCCCGCTCCCTCTCTCTCCTCCCCCTCCCTCTCTCTCCCCTCTCCCTCTCCCTCTCTTTCTCACCTCCTATCTCTCTCTCACCCCCTCTCTCTCTCTCTACCTCAACCCCCTCTTTCTCTCTCACCTTCTCTCTCTCTCCCGTCCTCTTTCTCCCATCTCTCTCTCTCGCCCCCTTTCTCTCCCCTTCTCTCTCTAACCCCCTCTTTCTCTCTCACCCCCTCTCTATCACCCCCCTTACCCCCTGTCTTTCTCTTACCCCCTCTTTTTCACCCCTTCTCTCTCTCACCCCCTCTCTCTCTCCCCTCCTTCCCTCTCTCACCCCCTCTTTCTTTCTCTCCCCTCTCTCTCTTTTGCCCCCTCCCACTCCCCCTTCTCTCTCTAACCCCCTCTTTCTCTCTCGCCCCCTCTCTCTCACACCCCTTGCCCCTGTCTTTCTCTTACCCTGCTCTTTTTCACCCCCTTTTCTCTCTCACCCCCTATCTCTCTCTCACCCCTCTCTCTCTCCCCTCCCTCTCTCATCCTCTTTCTTTCTCACACCCTCTCTCCCCACCTCTTTCTCCCCTCTCTCTCTCGCCCCCTCCCTCTCCCCCTTCTCCCTCTCACCCCCTCTCTCTCGCCCCCCTTGCCCCCTGTCTTTCTCTTCCCCTCCTCTTTTTCACCTCCTTCTCTCTCTCTCTCTCCCCCTCCCTCTCTCTCCCCTCCCTCCCTCTCTCAGCCCCCTCTTTCTTTCTCACCCCCTCTCTCTCACCTCATGGAGTGGAGGTGGGACGAAACATGTAGGAAGTGTGGGTTTGAATTAATGTGAGGATGCTTTTATCTGCTAACCATTCAGGCCAGGCAAGGTGTGGGGCGGCCAGGTTATCTCTTCCTATTTCTGAAAAATGTTAAGCAAATCACAGTAAAGATTTGTGGAGCCTGTGCAAACGTGTCAACCAGGGAATATTTAATACACAGATCCCTTAAATTAAAGCATTTTCTTGGTCCAAAGCGCAGGTTTACCTTAATGAATAAAATAAAATAAAAAGACCTCACTACAAAAGAACAAACTGACCTTCATTTGTTTCATGTCTTTCATTCTATTCCTTTCGCCGACTCTGAACTCCGAAAGTTTCATTTTCCTAAATAAACACTTTTACGGGTCTATTTGCGATTCTATTTACCAATCCAATTTTTAAGTAACGAGAGTAGAAACACTCAATTTATCCCCCCCCCCCCCGCTCACGGGGGGGGGGGGGGGAATCAGAAATCCTTGCATTAAAACCAATGACATGTTCCGTACGGGTGATGAAGAGTGGATTGAAAAACATTAGCACGGCTTGATGACAAAAATATGCTAATGGCCGCTGGACTTCCATTTCCGCGCCGAGCGTGATGAATTATTTTGATGCTTTGTCTGATATTTAGAGAAGCTTCATCAACTTTATGTGATTAGTGCAGACATCGACGGTTTGATTGAAGAAGAAAAACTACCGTGGAGGTTTTTTGTTTTTTAATCTGTTTTCGTCTTTTATTTTTTTCTTTCTTTTTTATAAAAGTTTTGAAATGTCTTTATTGAGTGACAGATTGTGCTTTTTTTTTTTTGTAATAATTATATCTGAGCTTAGATTTATCACAACATAACCAGCTGTTCTTTTTTTGTGTCATTTTCTTTTTATTAAAAATAAATAAATAAGTGAAAAAAAAAAATAATAATAATACTAATAACACTATTATTATTATTATTATTATTATTATTATTATTATTATTATTATTATTATTATCATTTTACTCTCTTAATAAATTTACAAGGTGCCGCAGACTGGACTTTTTCATGCTTTTTCTATATACTGGAGTCTGTGTAAATTCCATTGCCTGCTATGCACCTAAAGGATCAAGTTTCATGCTGGGTTTATGCAGTATATATATATATATATATATACCGTATATATTTCCAAAATGGAAAACAAAAAAGTTTTGACCTTAGCCCTTACTCTAGAAATCAATATAGAATAAAAAAATTTAAATATATATCTATATCTATATCTATGTATCTATTAGGTAGATTCAGGTACATTGGCCTAACTTTAGGTCGGCGTAGCCTAGCCTGTTTAGGCTACACCGCCGTAAATTAGTTAGGCTAGTAGTGATTTTCAATCTACTTACCTGCTAATCTACGGCGGCATAGCCTCAAACGAGCGGGCGTAAGGGCGCCTAATTCAAATGACTCGGAGGGGGGCGTGTTGTATGGAAATGAGGCTTGACCTCACGTTTTTTGAAGTTTTTTGACACTGCGCATGCGCCGGGCGACTACATTACCCAGTGCGCATTGCGGCTAAGTACGCCGTACGGGCCTATTGATTTTGACGTGGACGTAAACGACGTAACTCCCGATTCGCGGACGACTTGCGCAAACGACGTAAAAAATTCGAACCTCGCGGCGGGAACGGCGGCCATACTTTAACATTACTAGTCCACTAGAGCATAGCTCTAACTTTAGGCGGCCTATCCCTTACGGAAACGATGTAATTCGACTGCGTCGGCCTGGCGTACGTTCGTGATTTGGCGTATCCCCTCATTTACATAATCTACGCCGGCCGCAATGGAAGCGCCACCTAGCGGCCATCCGAAAAATTGCAAGCTAAGATAGAACGGCGCAAGCCGGCCTATCTTAGCTTTGTTTTTTAAGCGTATCTCATACGCTTAAACATACGGCGGCGTAGATTCAGAGTTAGGTTGGCTTATCTACTGATAAGTCGGCCTAACTCTTTCTGAATCTACCTATATGTATGTATGTATGTATCTATCTATCTATCTATCTATCTATCTATCTATCTATCTATCTTTTATATATATATATATATATATATATATATATATATATATATATATATATATATATATATACTGTATATATATATATATATATATATATATAAAAAAAATTATGAAAAAAAAAACTAAAAAAAAAAAAAATTATAAGAAAAAAAACTCAAAAAAGAAAAAAATAGTGTTGCCTTTGTTTTTGTCCTACTAAAGTAGAATTTTTTTGTGAAGATAAATATGGTAAGTGATTAATTCATTTTTCATATTGGTGTTAACGGGGAAACTGTCACTTTTTTTTTTTTATATACCAATTTGATCTCAAATCACTCAAGTGTTTAAAGGTAGCCTACAGAAACATGGCAGCTGCCCTTTGCCGAGTCGGAATCTCAGGGTTCAAGCACCAAGTCCATCTCATTTTTGCTTCAGTTCTTAGTGAGTTGACCCAGAAAAAAGAAAAAAAAGCATGTGATCAGTGAAGTGGAGAATCCTGACCTACACATTTATTCAGGGTCGTTTCCTCACTAAGTACTAAAGTGTATGTAAATCTAAAATATAAATGTGCTTTTTCTACTGTTAATTTCTTTTTACCGGTTGAACTAGATCTACTTTTTTTTCAGCTTCTGTAACTATGTAGACTAGAGCCTGACTCCAGCATTTTTTTGGGATATTTTTACATAAACAAAGGTGCTTTTTTTAATGTTGATTTATTTTTTGATATACTTCTCATATTATATTTGCTGTTTTTGTATTTTTTTTTCCGATAATCTATGGCTGATGCATATATCCCCTGATGAAGCCTTGAGGCGAAACATGTCGGGATAACATATGATCATTCAACCTTTATCAAGCCTCTATGTGCAACCACCATATTGGAGCCACTCTGCATTAAAGACTACTGTGTTCTGTTCTTTTTAGTCTGTGTATAATAAATAATATTTTGCATATTTTTTTTTTTTTACATACCGTATATACCCAAGTATACGCCGACCCGAATATAAGCCGAGGCACCTAATTTTACCACAAAAAAATTATTGACTAGAGTATAAGGGAGTCCATCTGCATGCCTCACTGTGCCTCACTTTTCCTCACTGTGTCCTTGTGCATGCCTCACTGTGCCCATGCCTCACTGTGCCCATGCCTCACTGTGCCCATGCCTCACTGTGTTCATGCCTCACTGTGCCCATGCCTCACTGTGCCCATGCCTCACTGTGCCCATGCCTCACTGTGCCCATGCCTCACTGTGTCCATGCCTCACTGTGTCCGTGCCCATGACTAGACTTACATTTAACATGGGAGTATATAGAAGCAGTGCGCGGCTTTGAAAAATCGGTGCCCCCCGGCCGTAGGTCCCCCAGACAGCAACACTTGTAGAGGAGAAATGGGGCTACATGTGTGACAAGTCTCTGTTCCAGGGGACCTACGGACGGCCGGTACCGGGTCCCCAAATTTACTGGAGAAATGACCGTTTAACATGGGAGTCTATGGAAGGGGTGCCCGAATTTGAAAAATCGGTGCTCCCCGGCCATAATAAATATCCCCAAAAATATATATATAAAAAAAAAATTTCCTCAGTTTAGGCCGATACGTATTCTTTTACATATTTTTGGTAAAAAAAATCGCAATAAGCGTTTATTGATTGGTTTTCGCAAAATTTATAGCGTTTACAAAATAGGGGATAGTTTTATTGCATTTGTATTAATTTTTATTTTTTTACTACTATTGGCAGCGATCAGCGATTTTTTTCGTGACTGCGACATTATGGCGGACACTTCGGACAATTTTGACACATTTTTGGGACCATTGTCATTTTCACAGCAAAAAATGCATTAAAAATGCATTGTTTACGGTGAAAATGACAATTGTAGTTTGGGAGTTAACCACAAGGGGGCGCTGAAGGGGTTAAGTGTGACCTCATTTGTGGTTTGTAACTGTAGGGGGGTATGGCTGTAGGTGTGACGTCATTGATTGTGTTTCCCTATAAAAGGGAACACACGATCAATGAAGGTGCCACAGTGAAGAACGGGGAAGCTGTGTTTACACACACCTCTCCCCGTTCTTCAGCTCCGGGGACCGATCGCGGGACTCCAGCAAAGGGCCAGTTTACTGTCCTTCAGGGGTTGGACTAGTGCCAGTGGGAGTAGAAAATGTCCTATGATAGGTGCCTGTGGGCGGATTAGTGCCCCATTATTGGTGTCAGTGGAAGGAATAGTGCCCCATTGCTGGTGTCATTGGAAGGAATAGTAACCCCCTTGTTGATGTCAATAGAATAAATAGTGCTAGTGTCAGTGGGAGGAGTAAGGGCCCATCGTTGGTGTCAGTGGGAGGAATAGTGTCCCATTGTTGGTGTCTGTTGGAGAATCGGTTGGAACTCCTACCATTAACACCAACAATGAGTTTCACCCCATCGTTAGGTGTTAGTGGATGGAATAGTACTCCATCATTGCTGTCAGTGGGAGGAATAGTGCCTCATCGTTGGTGTTAGTGGAAGGAATAGTGCCCCAACGTTGGTGTCAGTGGGAAGAGTAAGGGCCCATCGTTGGTGTCAGTGGGAGGAATAGTGTCCCATTGTTGGTGTCTGTGGGAGAATGGGGTGGAACTCCTACCATTAACAACAACAATGAGTTCCACCCTATCATTGGTGTCAGTGGGAGGAATTGTGCCCCATTGCTGGTGTCAGTGGGAGAATGTGTTCCCCATTGTTGGTATCAGTGGAAGGAATAGTGTATCATTGTTGGTGTCTGTGGGAGTAATAGTGTCTAGGGGTGCAACGGATCAAAAAACTCACGCTTCGGATCGTTCCTCGGATCAGGATTCACGGATCGTATAATTTTTCGGATCGGCAAAAAAAATAAAAAATTCTCCCCGACTGTAATATCCACATCTCCCGCACTGCAGTGGCTTCACTATGGTTGGTGTCACCCAGTGCAGAATAAAATGGTGTCACCCGCATCAGTACAGACCCCCCCTCCTCTCAGTACAGAGACCCCCCCTCCTCTCAGTACAGAGACCCCCCTCCTATCAGCCTCTCAGTACAGAGACCCCCCTCCTATCAGCCTCTCAGTACAGAGACCCCCCCTCCTATCAGTACAGAGACCCCCCCTCCTATCAGTACAGAGCCCCCCCCCCCTCTGGCAAGACACCCCCCCCCCCCTCGGGCAAGACACGCCCCCTCAGGTAGTACACACACTCCTAGCGGTGTGTCCCACGAGTGCGGGTGTAAACAGAGGAGGGCCGCCGCCGGGTGTACCAAGATGGCCGCGGCTCCGGAGCTAGGCCGAAGCCACGGTCTTTCCTAATGTTATTGCCGCGGCTCCGGAGCTAGGCCGAAGCCGCGGCCTTTCCTAACGTTATGGTTGCGGCTCCAGAGGTAGGCCGAAGCCACGGCCATAACGTTAGGAAAGGCCGCGGCTTCGGCCTAGCTCCAGAGCCGCGGATCACAGTGTGTGTTGTTTCGAAGAGGGTGACCCGTTCGGATCACGGATCAACTGTGATCCGTTGCACCACCACTAGTGTCCCATCATTGGTGTCAGTGGAAGGAATATTGTCCCATCATTGGTGTCAGTGGAAGGCATGGTGCCTCACTGTTGGTATCAGTGGGAGGAATAGTGGCCCATTGTCGGTGTCAGTGTAAGGAATAGTGCCCCAAAGGCCAGATAAAGGCAAGCAAAGGGCCCCCGGATGCAATTTGGAGACCACTGATATAGTGTGCAAATAACAAATACCATTACAACCATCCAGGTCACTCAAGGGCATGGCAACATATACCAATACAAGTGCAAGTCAGTTGCTATGTTGGCCCCGGGTGTAATATTCACCGTATGGGGATCTGACTCGCTATATACCTACCTTGATCAGGAATTCTTCATGTAGAAGACAAACCATCACTTTCTGTCCTTGAGAGACTATAATAGTAACTCTTCTTCTTGTAGATCAGTTATATATATTTTTTTTCTTCTTACTTAGAGATTTCAAAGCCATTTTTATATTTTTGTTTTCCTTTTTTTGAAAACTAAAAGCACTGAAGATTGGCCCCACTACACCCATTCTTATTTTCTTTAGAAAAGTTTGGAGTTTTTTTTTTCTTCCGATCGATTGAGAGATTTCAAAGTCATTTCATTGTTTTTGCCTAGCAATAAAAGCACCTAACGCTAAGCATGATGGGAGAATAACCGTACCCGCAATTCTCTAGGCTGTATTGATGCCTTTGGATTGCAACCATCGCCTTGATTTCAGAGGCCTCCGTCCCATGTTACATATACATTCCTGAAGCAAAGCGGCTTATTACCCAGCAATGTTATCGCCATCGGGGGGTCCTAAATCTTAATAAGAGGAGCCGCACTGCCGTTATCTGTCCCTGGAAAGGCGCGCCGCAACTCTCAGACAAAGGAAAAAGTACAATGATATTCTTTCTTAGACTCCATCTGTAGTGTACTTCCTAGAATAAAAGTTTGGGAGGCGCGATCTTCATGAAGATTGGTGGATTCATTTTGCCAATTTGAAAATGCTTAAAATGCAGGAAACAAAGGAACACGGGGGATGTCTTTATGTGAGGAACGTATCAGGACAATTATAAGACATGGAAGGTTCCGTCTATTACCTACAGTATATCCTTCCTTCCTTCCCTTCCACCCTTCCTCCTAATTATCCTGCGAAAAAAAAACTAAAATGCATTTAAGGTTCTGTATATTTTTCATAAATATTCTTTCCTTCCTTCTTCCCTTCATTCCCACATATCCTTTCTTTCTTTCCTTTTTTCGTTTTCCTTTCCTTTCTTTTTTTATCCTTTCTTTTCCTTTTCTTCCTTCCTTTCTTTTTCTTTTTTGCCCTTAAGCTTTTCCTATTCCTTCCTTCCTTAACTAACATTTAACTTCCCATCTTTTCACCTTGGGCTTCCCTCCTTTGGTTCCTTCCATCTCTTTTCTTTCTTTCCTTCCTTCTCTCTTTCTTCTCTTCTTTCCCTTTTTGTTTTTCACTCAACTTCTCCCCTCCTTCCTTCCATCATTTCCCTCCACTTCTTTTCCTCTTTTCTTCCCTTTAACTTTTTCCTTAGTTGCTTGCTTTCTTCCTTCCTACTCTTTTATTTTCTTCCTACCATCTCTTTTGCTTTACGTCCTCCCTTCTTTTTCACGTTCTTTTCTTTAACTCCCTTCTTTTTGTTCTTTGCTTCCTTGCTTCCTACCTTCTCTTTTTCCTCTCTTCCTCTCTTTTTTCACTTTTTTTATTTAAACCTTTTCCTTTCTTCCTTATTTGTTATGTTTTCATTTCTTTCCTGTGTTCTTTCTTCCATCCCTCCTTTCTTCCTTCATTCCATCTCTTTTTTCCTTTCTTTCCTCTCTTTTTCTTTACTCTTCCCTCCTTGTATTTTACGCAATTTCTTTTTCCCCCCTCCTTCCATCTTTTTCCTGTTTTCTGTTAACTTTTTCCTTCCTTTTTTCCTTCCTTCTCCTCTCTCTTCCTCTTTTCCTTTCTTTATTTAAACTTTTTCTCTAATTTTTTCTGTTTTTTTTCTTCCTCCTCTGCTTTCTTCCTTCCTTCCTTCATTCCTTGCTTTCCTCTTTTTTTCTTTCCTTTCTACCCTCCTTGTTTTTTATTCAAATTCTTTTTTCTCTCCTTCTATCTTTTTTCTGTTCTTTCCTTTTACCTTTTCTTTCCTTCCTTTCTTGCTTCCTCCCTTCCCCTATTTTTCTCTTTCATTTAACTCCCTTCCTTCCTCCCTTCTCCCATGATTCTCTTTAACTTTTTACTTAATTTTTTTCCTTCCTTCCGTGTTTCCTTTCTTCTGCTTTCCCTCTCTTCCTCTCTTTTTTCCCTTTTTTATTTAAACTTTTTCCTTCTTTCTTTTTTTTTCCTTCCTCTCCTGCATACTTTCTTCCTTCCTTCATTTCTTCTCTTTTTCTTTCCTTCCTTCCCTTATTGTTTTTTACTCAATTCCCCCCCCCCCCCCATTGTTTATTTATTCCCCTGTTCTTTTCTTTAACCTTTCCTTTTCTTTTTTCCTTGCTTTCTCCCTTCTCTTCTCCTTCTCTTTCTCCCTTATTTTTCTTTTGCTTCATTCCTTCCTTCCTTATTTTCTACCTCTCTTCCTCATTTTTCTTCCTCCTTTTTCTTCCTTCCTTCCTCCCTTCCTTCCTTTCTCCCTTCCCCTATGATTTTCTTAAATTGTTTCCTTCTTATTTTCCTTCCTTCTGCATTTCCTTTCTTCTCCTCTCACTCTCTTCCGCTCTTTTTTCCCTTCTTTACTTCAACTTTTTCCTTCCTCCCCTGCTTTCCTTTTTTTTTTATTTCCTTCCGTCCCTCCTTGTTTTTTACTCACTTTCTTCTTTCCCTCCTTCCTGTTTTCTCCCTGTTTATTCCTTTAGTCTTTCCTTTCCTTCTTCCCTTGCTTCCTTCTTTCTCTTTTCGTTTTCCTCACCTTCTTTTATCCTTCCTTCCCTTCCTTTCCTTCCTTCAATTTCTCCTTCCTTCTTTTCTTCCCGTCCCTCCCTTCCTTCATTTTCTCCTTCCTTCATTTTCTCCTTCCTTCATTTTCTCCTTCCTTCCTTCCCTTCCTCTCCTTCCTTCCTTTCTTCCCTTCCTCTCCTTCCTTCATTTTCTCTTTCCTTCCTTTCTTACCTTCATATTCTTCCTTAATTTTCTCTTTCCTTCCTTTCTTCCCTTCTACTCCTTCCTTCATTTTCTCCTTCCTCCCCTTCCTCTACTTCCTTAATTTTTCCTTCCTTTCTTTCTTCCCTTCCTCTCCTTCTTTCATTTTCACTTTCCTTCCTCTTATTACTTAATTTTCTCTTTCCTTTCTTCCTTCCCTTCCTCCCTCCCTTAATTTTTCCTTTCCCCCTTCCTTTTTTCCTTCCTTTTCTTCCGTCCCTCCTGAAAGTGAATCCCTTTGCTGCCCCTCCCTCTCTCTCTTTGTTCCAGTGTACCGATGTACATTTCCCTCCTCTCCGTCCCCTTACATTCTGCCGCCACCCCCCCATATGCAGTGTGTACTTTAAACAGATGCGATTTCAGCTGCTGATACACAAATATTATCTTCCAAAATTACACCCGCTCCGCGTTCCCTCATCCAGCCTCAGTATCCTCTGGCAACAATGGGCGGAATATTCCGAAAGTCGCCAAATGCGATGGAGATAATGATTGTGGCGCTATGAATGCAGATGCTTTGCTGTGAACGATAATAGTTTATAATTTCCTAGCCAACTTTGTGTTTTTTTTATATCTAAATTATTATTATATTTTAGCTTTTTTTGCTTTTTAAACCAAGCCAAGCAAAGCCAATGTAAAACCCGTGCATATCATTGTGGGCCGTTTAAAGGCAAATTTTGTGTTAACGCTGTCAGCCTGCAACAGGAAGTGACATTACTGGCAGGATCTCCAGGTGCAACCACGATTTCCCCCTGATTTTAAGGGGAAAAAAGTGCGCGTTATACGCCGATAAATACGGTATATATTATTCTTAATTTTCTTTCTTTAGAATTTTTGGATTTTCTTTCTAATTTTAGAATTTACTAATTTACAAATTTACGAATTTAAGAATTTCAATCCTAACAAATCGACCATGAAACGTCCATGTAGCTCGGAGTTGACTTCCGTCACGACAGTTCCCGTTAAGCTTCTGCTTGATCCTTATCAGTAAGGACCTTGTCCCTTCGGTCCCGCTCCGTGAACTCAGACATTTCATGGCTTACAGGCGTAAGATCACTCACTGTATTCTTACAATGGAGACTGACGAGATTTAATCCTCCCCGATCGCCAGCGACAAATCCCACTCTGTGCGCTTTGGCGTTGGGCTTTTTATTTTTTTATTTATTTATTTATTTTATTTTATTTTTTCTGTCAGGATGACAAGCCTGTTGTAAAAATTGTATATCATCCCAGCGCACGCTGTTTATCTGCCGTGACAGTCCAGTTTAGCGGCTGTGAGACTCAAGGCCTGGAGGGTACAAGTGACCTTTACTAAACTGTTTAAAGATGTCCCCGTCTTGTCACTCTCTGGTCATATCTCTATCTGTCCTTCACCGGGACTTCAGTTTTACAAGCGTGTTTAGATTTCCCGACCAGAGAGCTATGAAACACAATACTACAGATTCTTCTGGGCTAGATTCACATAGATTACGCGGATCTTTAGATCCGCGTAATCTATGTGATTTACGATCCGCCGGTGCAATTTAGCGAGGCCAGTGCAGTATTAACAAAGCACTTACCTCGAAAATTGCACCGTCGGATCGTAACTCCCCCGACGGAATTCAAATTCCGCGGCTAGGGGGAGTGTACAATGTAAATCAGGCCCGTTCCCGCGCCGATTTAACTGCGCATGTGCCGCCGGCGAAATTACCCAGTGCGCATGCTCCAAATGACGTCGCTAGGACGTCATTGTTTTCGGCGGCAACGTCAATTGCGGCCATCCGTATTCCAGACCGACTTACGCAAACGACGTAAAAATTTTAAACTCGGCGCGGGAACGACGGCCATACTTAACATTAGCTACCCCTCATATAGCAGGGGTAACTATCCGCCGGAAAAAGCCGAACGCAAACGACGTAAAAAAAAAGCGACGGGCGGGCGTTCGTTTCTGAATCGGCGGTTCTCCTCATTTGCATATCCGACGCGTAAAAGAGCGAGGCGACACCTAGCACCGGGGGGAGATTGCAGCCTAAGATCCGACGGTGTAAGTCACTTACACCAGTCGGATCTAAGGGAGATCTATGCGGAACTGATTCTTATGAATCAGTCGCATAGATACGACCGTCGGATCTCAGAGATAACTCTGTGTGGCAAGACTGGGCACAGATGGTAGGAAATCTTATTCTCTACATTGTGACATCAAGGACCCGCAGACCCGATCGCCGCCGGCGTCCCGCGATCGGTCACTGGAGCTGAAGAACGGGGAGAGGTGAGTGTAAACACAGCTTCCCCGTTCTTCACAGTGGCAATGTCAGTGATCGTCTGTTCCCTGATATAGGGAAAGGCGATTAGTAACGTCACAAGTCCAGCCCCGCCCCTCTACAGTTAGAAACACATATGAGGTCACACTTAACCCTTACAGCGCCCCCTTGTGGTTTACTCCTAACCTGCAATTGGAATTTGTACAGTAATCAGTGCATTTTTATAACACGTTTTGCTGTGAAAATGACAATGGTCCCAAAAATGTGTCAAAATTGTCCGATGTGTCCGCCATAATGTCGCAGTCACGAAAAAAATCGCTGATCGCCGCCATTAGTAGTAAAAACAAAATTATTAATAAAAAATGCCATATAACTGTACCCTATTTTGTAAACGCTATAAATTTTGCGCAAACCAATCGTTAAACGCTTATTGCAATTTTTTTACCAAAAGTAGGTAGAAGAATACGTATCGGCCTAAACTGAGGGGAAAAAAAACGTTTTTTTATATATATTTTTGGGGATATTTATTATAGCAAAAAGTAAAAAATATTGTTTTTTTTTCAAAAATGTCGCTCTATTTTTGTTTATAGCGCAAAAAATAAAAACCGCACAGGTGATCAAATCCCACCAAAATAAATCTCTATTTGTGGGAAAAAAGGACGTCAAATTTGTTTGGGATCCACGTCGCACGACCGCGCAATTGTCAGTTAAAGCGACGCAGTGCCGAATCGCAAAAAGGGGCCTGGTCCTTTACCTGCATATTGGTCCGGGTCTTAAGTGGTTAAAGCAGAGGCCCGAGAAAACTGTGTACTCTAATAAGCTTCCAAATTGGTAAACAGCGGGCGCATTGCTGTGCGTTCGCTGTTTACTCAGTGTTGTGTGAGGGAAGTGAATAAATCACTTTCCTAACAATGACCCGCCTCTCAGCCAATCAGGTGGTCGGGTCCGGTTACCTGAGGTGACAGGCGCCAATCATAGCAGAGGACGGGAAGAGGATGGGAGAAGACACCAAGGACTCGGAGCGTGGAGGACAGCACCGTGACCCGAGACAGGTAAGTGCCAGGCGGGCGGAGGATGCACACTGGCAGCATTTGATGGGGCACAGTGGCAGCAATTGTTGGGGCAAAGTGGCGGCAATTGATGAGGTACAGTAGCGGCAATTGATGAGGTACAGTAGCGGCAATTGATGAGGTACAGTAGCGGCAATTGATGGGGCACACTGGCGGCACTTAAAGGGGTTGTAAAGGCAAAAGTTTTTTTACCTTAATGCATCCTATGCGGGCCTCCTAGGCGGGCCCGAGTGATACAGTCGGCGGCTATGCCCACCGCTGTATCACGGGAGCGCACTCGCAAAAGCTTTCCACCATGCGAGGGAACTCGCATGAACGTGGAAAGCTTTTGCGAGGAGGAGCCGAGACAGCCGCCAAGGGACCCCAGAAGACCAGGATTGGGGCCACTCCATGCAAAACGAACTGCACAGCGGAGGTAAGTATAACATGTTTGTTATTTTAAAAAAAATTCTGCCTTTAGTGTTCCTTTAATGGGGCACACTGTTGGCAATTGATGGGGCACACTGTTGGCAATTAATCGGGCACACCTTTGGCAATTGATGGGGCACACTGTCAGCGATTGATGGGGCACACTGGCAGCAATTGATGGGGCACACTGGCAGCAATTGATGGGGCACACTGTTGGCAATTGATGGGGCACATTGTCGGCAAATTGATGGGGCACACTGTCAGCAATTGATGGGATGCACTGGCAGCAATTGATGGGCACACTGGCAACAATTTATGGGGCGCACTGGCAGCAATTGATGGTGCACACTGGCGGCAATTGATGGGCACAGTGGTGGCAATTGATGGGCACAATGGTGGCAATTGATGGGTACAGTGGTGGCAATTGATGGGCACAGTGGTGGCAATTGAAGGGTACAGTGGTGGCAATTGATGGGTACAGTAGCTGCATTAGATGGGCACAGTGAGGCTGCAATTTTTTGTTTTTCAGTTTGTTTGGGCCCCCCCCCAAAACTTGTGAGCACCAGCTGTCGTGTCTTAGCTGTCTAGTTCCGCCGGCCGCTAGGGGCGTGAACGCTGATTAACGCCTATAACGCGTAAATCAGCAAGATACGCCCGTAGGCTTGCCCGTCGCAGTAAAGATATGCCGTTTACGTAAGGCGTTTTCCGGCGTAAAGTTATTAGAACAAAAAGCTGGCCTAGCCAATGTTGAGTATGGATGTCGTTCCCGCGTCGAATTTTGAAATTTTTACGTCGTTTGCGTAAGTCGTCCGTGAATGGGGCTGGACGTACTTTACGTTCACGTCGAAACCAATACGTCCTTGCGGCGTACTTTGGAGCAATGTACACTGGGATATGTCCACGCCGTTCGTTAAAAACGTCAATCACGTCGGGTCACGAGTCATTAACATAAAACACGCCCCCTGTTCCTAATTTTAATTAGGCTCGCTTACGCCGGCCCATTTACGCTACGCCGCCTTAACTTAGGAGGCAAGTGCTTTGTGAATACAGCACTTGCCTCTCTGACTTACGGCGGCGTAGCGTATATGCGATACGCTACGCCGCCTCAAAGTTAAGCCAGTCTTTCTGAATCTGGCTAATTGTCATGAGGAGTACTTTGATGTCTGTGGGACCCAGAAGCGTTACACGAAAACATTACTTGCTAGATCCACTTTATTTCTTTTTAGATATTAAGCAAATAAGTTTAATTGGATGGTTGTCACCCCCGTCCTTAGCTGGGATATGGGAAGGTTTTTGAGGGACGATGTCTTTGCATTGTCACTACAGATGAAGATTGAAAGCTTCTGATATTTGCTTCACCTTCCCTAACCTATCCGCGTTGATCGCTTGTCTGGTTCCTGCGTCTCCCCAGCCCCCTCCTCGCCCTCTACGCTCCCATCTGTTAGGAGGAGCCGGGGAAGACAGCTCGCTAAGGTCAGCCGCACAGCTGTCTTGCCGTTGACTTCATCCTCTCCTTGCTTACTTGTAGGGATTATATATATTTTTTTCTGCCGATGTAGCCTGTTGGGATGACAAGCAGAAGAAGAAGAAAAAAGATGGGCCTCCTTGTTTTCTAGGCAGCTGCCATCCGGTGAGCCGAAACGTCTCGCTGCAAGACCAGAAAATATGGAGGCAGATGTGGAGCGCCGCGCGGGCCTCCCGCTGACAAATCCCAGGCGCAACTCTGCAGGCTAGATTTAGGACACGGAAGAGAAGAGGAGAGCGAGTCAAGTTTACCGGGGAAGAGGGCAAAAGTTTGGAAAGGTCCTTCACTTATTATGTTGGTGCAGCTGTTACCTGTCATGGCCAAGGCATGTATGTAGTATAATAATAATAATAATACCGTATTTTCCGGCGTATAAGACGACTTTCTAACCCCTTAAAATCTTCTTGAAAGTCGGGAGTCGTCTTAGGCCGGGTACACACGGGCAAACATGTACGATGAAACCGGTCCGTCGGACCCTTTTCACCGTACATGTCTGCCCGGGGACTTCTGTACGATGGCTGTACTAACCATCGTACAGAAGTCCGCGCGTAAACAATACACGGGGCATGTCCGCGCCGTCGCCGCGACGATGACGCGGCGATGATGCGGCGACGTGGGCGGGCCTGCCTTTTAAATGCTTCCACGCATGCGTCAAAGTCATTCGACGCATGCGAGGGACGGCGGGCGCTCGGACATGTACGGTAGGTCTGTACTGACGACCATACATGTCCGAGCGGGCAGGATTCCAGCGGACGGTTTTAAAACAAGTCCAGGAATATTTGCCCGCTGGGAAAAGGCCCGGCGGGCAAATGTTTGCTGGAATTCTGCCCGCTCGTGCCTACACACGACCGAACATGTATGCTGAAACTGGTCCGCGGACCAGTTTCAGCATACATGTTTGGTCGTGTGTATGGGGCCTTATA
This sequence comes from Rana temporaria, assembly GCF_905171775.1. Classification (NCBI taxonomy): domain Eukaryota; kingdom Metazoa; phylum Chordata; class Amphibia; order Anura; family Ranidae; genus Rana; species Rana temporaria. The sequence goes on along the minus strand of NC_053490.1, from coordinate 527,730,981 downwards.
CGCCGGTAACCTAACCTTACCTTATCCTAAAGATATCCAGAATCGCGGCCGTATGTTTTTTCAAAAGCCGCGCCTCCTACGTTTTCTGTTCGGTGATAGGCGGAACACTCAGCTTCCCAGGAGGCACTGTGTTCAGTGTCCGCCTATCACGGAGGCCCTCTCGTCCTGTGTTTAGTGTCTGCCTATCACGGAGGCCCTCTCGTCCTCGGACGAGAGGGCCTCCGTGATAGGCGAACACTGAACACAGTGCCTCCTGGGAAGCTGACTGTTCCGCCTATCATGGAACAGAAGCAGGGCCGGACTGGGAGTAAAAACCAGCCCTGGAAAACATTTCATACCAGCCCCATAGCATTATTATACCAGCCCAACATCATAACGTCATTATTTTCTTGTTCATATAAGAGAAAACCATACATTTTAAAGAAACATTTAAAGAGCGTATCATATAAAGATAAGACAGATATGAAAGCACATAGGGCTAGGGAGATTATATATATATATATATATATATATATATATTTATTACACAGTGGAACCTCAGATTACGAGCATAATCCGTTCCAGGAGAATGCTCGTAATCCAAAGTGCTCACATATCAAAGTGAGTTTCCCCATTGAAGTTAATGGAAACGAAAATAATTTGTTCCGCATTGACTTCAATTGCATGCAAAACCGCATGTGGCCAGAGGTGGGGGGCGCCGGAGAGCATCGGAGACACTCGGAAATGTCACTTGCCATCCGTCCCCTGCCACCAGATTTAGTGTGTCACTTGCCACCCATCCCGTCACCAGATTCAGCGTGTCACTTGTCATTTGGACTGGGTGACAGCAGGGGGACTGGGCGACAGCAGGGGGACTGGCTGACAGCAAGGGGACTGGGCGACAGCAAGGGGACTGGGCGACAGCAAGGGGACTGGGCGACAGCAAGGGGACTGGGCGACAGCAAGGGGACTGGGTGACAGAGAGCTGGGTGACAGGAGACTGGGTGACAGGAGACTGGGTGACAGGAGACTGGGTGACAGAGAGCTGGGTGACAGGAGACTGGGTGACAGAGAGCTGGGTGACAGGAGACTGGGTGACAGGAGACTGGGTGACAGAGCTGGGTGTCAGGAGACTGGGTGACAGGAGACTGGGTGACAGAGAGCTGGGTGACAGAGAGCTGGGTGACAGAGAGCTGGGTGACAGGAGACTGGGTGACAGGAGACTGGGTGACAGAGAGCTGGGTGACAGAGAGCTGGGTGACAGAGAGCTGGGTGACAGGAGACTGGGTGACAGAGAGCTGGGTGACAGGAGACTGGGTGACAGAGAGTTGGGTGACAGAGAGCTGGGTGACAGAGAGCTGGGTGTCAGGAGACTGGGTGACAGGAGACTGGGTGACAGGAGACTGGGTGACAGAGAGCTGGGTGACAGAGAGCTGGGTGACAGAGAGCTGGATGACAGAGGGCTGGGTGACAGAGAGCTGGGTGTCAGGAGACTGGGTGACAGGAGACTGGGTGACAGAGAGCTGGGTGACAGGAGGCTGGGTGACAGAGAGCTGGGTGACAGAGAGCTGAGTGACAGGAGACTGGGTGACAGGAGACTGGGTGACAGGAGACTGGGTGACAGAGAGCTGGGTGACAGGAGACTGGGTGACAGAGAGCTGGGTGACAGGAGACTGGGTGACAGAGAGCTGGGTGACAGGAGACTGGGTGACAGAGAGCTGGGTGACAGAGAGCTGGGTGACAGAGAGCTGGGTGACAGGAGACTGGGTGACAGGAGACTGGGTGACAGAGAGCTGGGTGACAGAGAGCTGGGTGACAGAGAGCTGGGTGACAGAGAGCTGGGTGACAGGAGACTGGGTGACAGAGAGCTGGGTGACAGGAGACTGGGTGACAGAGAGCTGGGTGACAGGAGACTGGGTGACAGAGAGCTGGGTGACAGGAGACTGGGTGACAGAGAGCTGGGTGACAGAGAGTTGGGTGACAGGAGACTGGGTGACAGGAGACTGGGTGACAGAGAGCTGGGTGACAGGAGACTGGGTGACAGAGAGCTGGGTGACAGGAGACTGGGTGACAGAGAGCTGGGTGACAGAGAGCTGGGTGACAGGAGACTGGGTGACAGAGAGCTGGGTGACAGAGAGCTGGGTGACAGAGAGTTGGGTGACAGACAGTTGGGTGACAGAGAGTTGGGTGACAGAGAGTTGGGTGACAGGAGACTGGGTGACAGAGAGCTGGGTGACAGGAGACTGGGTGACAGGAGACTGGGTGACAGAGAGTTGGGTGACAGAGAGTTGGGTGACAGGGACTGGGTGACAGAGAGCTGGGTGACAGAGAGCTGGGTGACAGAGAGCTGGGTGACAGAGAGCTGGGTGACAGGGACTGGGTGACAGAGAGCTGGGTGACAGAGAGCTGGGTGACAGAGAGCTGGGTGACAGAGAGCTGGGTGACAGGGACTGGGTGACAGAGAGCTGGGTGACAGAGAGCTGGGTGACAGGGACTGGGTGACAGGGACCTGGGTGACAGAGAGCTGGGTGACAGGGACTGGGTGACAGAGAGAGCTAGGTGACAGAGAGCTGGGTGACAGGGACTGGGTGACAGGGACCTGGGTGACAGAGAGCTGGGTGACAGGGACTGGGTAGAGAGAGAGAGCTAGGTGACAGAGAGCTGGGTGACAAGGACTGGGTGACAGAGAGCTGGGTGACAGGGACCTGGGTGACAGGGACTGGGTGACAGAGAGCTGGGTGACAGGGACCTGGGTGACAGAGAGCTGGGTGACAGAGAGCTGGGTGACAAGGACTGGGTGACAGGAGCTGGGTGACAGGGACCTGGGTGACAGAGAGCTGGGTGACAGAGAGCTGGGTGACAGAGAGCTGGGTGACAGGGACTGGGTGACAGAGAGCTGGGTGACAGGGACTGGGTGACAGGGACCTGGGTGACAGGGACTGGGTGACAGAGAGCTGGGTGACAGAGAGCTGGGTGACAGAGAGCTGGGTGACAGGGACTGGGTAGAGAGAGAGCTAGGTGACAGAGAGCTGGGTGACAGGGACTGGGTGACAGAGAGCTGGGTGACAAGGACTGGGTGACAGAGAGCTGGGTGACAGGGACTGGGTGACAGGGACCTAGGTGACAGAGAGCTGGGTGACAGGGACTGGGTGACAGGGACCTGGGTAACAGGGACTGGGTGACAGAGAGCTGGGTGACAGAGAGCTGGGTGACAGGGACCTGGGTGACAGAGAGCTGGGTGACAGGGACTGGGTGACAGAGAGCTGGGTGACAGAGAGCTGGGTGACAAGGACTGGGTGACAGGGACCTAGGTGACAGAGAGCTGGGTGACAGGGACCGGGGTGACAGGGACATGGGTGACAGGGACCTGGGTGACAGAGACTGGGTGACAGGGACCTAGGTGACAGAGAGCTGGGTGACAGGGACCTGGGTGACAGAGAGCTGGGTGACAGGGACTGGGTGACAGGGACCTAGGTGACAGAGAGCTGGGTGACAGGGACCTGGGTGACAGAGAGCTGGGTGACAGGGACTGGGTGACAAGGACCTGGGTGACAGGGACCTGGGTGACAGGGACTGGGTGACAGAGAGCTGGGTGACAGGGACTGGGTGACAGAGAGCTGGGTGACAGAGACTGGGTGACAGAGAGCTGGGTGACAGGGACTGGGTGACAGAGAGCTGGGTGACAGAGACTGGGTGACAGAGGCTGGGTGACAGGGACTGGGTGACAGAGAGCTGGGTGACAGGGACTGGGTGACAGAGAGCTGAGTGACAGAGAGCTGGGTGACAAGGACTGGGTGACAGGGACTGGGTGACAGAGAGCTGGGTGACAGGGACTGGGTGACAGAGCTGGGTGACAGGGACTGGGTGACAGGGACTGGGTGACAGAGAGCTGGGTGACAGGGACTGGGTGACAGAGAGCTGGGTGACAGGGACCTGGGTGACAGAGAGCTGGGTGACAGGGACCTGGGTGACAGAGAGCTGGGTGACAGGGACTGGGTGACAGAGAGCTGGGTGACAGGGACTGGGTGACAGAGAGCTGGGTGACAGGGACTGGGTGACAAGGACTGGGTGACAGAGAGCTGGGTGACAGGGACCTGGGTGACAGAGAGCTGGGTGACAGAGAGCTGGGTGACAGAGAGCTGGGTGACAGGGACTGGGTGACAGGGACCTAGGTGACAGAGAGCTGGGTGACAGGGACCTAGGTGACAGAGAGCTGGGTGACAGGGACCTGGGTGACAGAGAGCTGGGTGACAGGGACCTAGGTGACAGAGAGCTGGGTGACAGGGACTGGGTGACAGGGACTGGGTGACAGAGAGCTGGGTGACAGAGACTGGGTGACAGAGAGCTGGGTGACAGGGACTGGGTGACAGAGCTGGGTGACAGGGACTGGGTGACAGGGACCTGGGTGACAGAGAGCTGGGTGACAGGGACTGGGTGACAGAGAGCTGGGTGACAGGGACTGGGTGACAGAGAGCTGGGTGACAGGGACCTGGGTAACAGGGACTGGGTGACAGAGAGCTGGGTGACAGAGAGCTGGGTGACAAGGACTGGGTGACAGGGACCTAGGTGACAGAGAGCTGGGTGATAGGGACCTGGGTGACAGGGACCTGGGTGACAGGGACCTGGGTGACAGGGACCTAGGTGACAGAGACTGGGTGACAGGGACCTAGGTGACAGAGAGCTGGGTGACAGGGACCTGGGTGACAGAGAGCTGGGTGACAGGGACTGGGTGACAGGGACCTAGGTGACAGAGAGCTGGGTGACAGGGACCTGGGTGACAGAGAGCTGGGTGACAGGGACTGGGTGACAAGGACCTGGGTGACAGAGACTGGGTGACAGAGAGCTGGGTGACAGGGACTGGGTGACAGAGAGCTGGGTGACAGAGACTGGGTGACAGAGGCTGGGTGACAGGGACTGGGTGACAGGGACTGGGTGACAGAGAGCTGGGTGACAGGGACTGGGTGACAGAGAGCTGAGTGACAGAGAGCTGGGTGACAAGGACTGGGTGACAGGGACTGGGTGACAGAGAGCTGGGTGACAGGGACTGGGTGACAGAGCTGGGTGACAGGGACTGGGTGACAGGGACTGGGTGACAGAGAGCTGGGTGACAGGGACTGGGTGACAGAGAGCTGGGTGACAGGGACCTGGGTGACAGAGAGCTGGGTGACAGGGACCTGGGTGACAGAGAGCTGGGTGACAGGGACTGGGTGACAGAGAGCTGGGTGACAGGGACTGGGTGACAGAGAGCTGGGTGACAAGGACTGGGTGACAGAGAGCTGGGTGACAGAGAGCTGGGTGACAGAGAGCTGGGTGACAGGGACTGGGTGACAGGGACCTAGGTGACAGAGAGCTGGGTGACAGGGACCTAGGTGACAGAGAGCTGGGTGACAGGGACCTGGGTGACAGAGAGCTGGGTGACAGGGACCTAGGTGACAGAGAGCTGGGTGACAGGGACTGGGTGACAGGGACTGGGTGACAGAGAGCTGGGTGACAGAGACTGGGTGACAGAGAGCTGGGTGACAGGGACTGGGTGACAGAGAGCTGGGTGACAGGGACTGGGTGACAGGGACCTGGGTGACAGAGAGCTGGGTGACAGGGACTGGGTGACAGAGAGCTGGGTGACAGGGACTGGGTGACAGAGAGCTGGGTGACAGGGACTGGGTGACAGAGAGCTGGGTGACAGAGAGCTGGGTGACAGGGACTGGGTGACAGAGAGCTGGGTGACAGGGACTGGGTGACAGAGAGCTGGGTGACAGGGACTGGGTGACAGGGACTGGGTGACAGAGAGCTGGGTGACAGAGAGCTGGGTGACAGAGAGCTGGGTGACAGGAGACTGGGTGACAGGGACCTGGGTGACAGGGACTGGGAAACAGAGAGCTGGGTGACAGGGACTGGGTGACAGAGAGCTGGGTGACAGGGACTGGGTGACAGGGACCTAGGTGACAGAGAGCTGGGTGACAGGGACTGGGTGACAGGGACCTAGGTGACAGAGAGCTGGGTGACAGGGACCTGGGTGACAGGGACCTGGGTGACAGGGACCTGGGTGACAGGGACTGGGTGACAGGGACCTAGGTGACAGAGAGCTGGGTGACAGGGACTGGGTGACAGAGAGCTGGGTGACAGGGACTGGGTGACAGGGACTGGGTGACAGAGAGCTGGGTGACAGAGACTGGGAAACAGAGAGCTGGGTGACAGGGACTGGGTGACAGGGACCTAGGTGACAGAGAGCTGGGTGACAGGGACCTAGGTGACAGAGAGCTGGGTGACAGGGACTGGGTGACAGAGAGCTGGGTGACAAGGACTGGGTGACAGGGACCTAGGTGACAGAGAGCTGGGTGACAGGGACTGGGTGACAGAGAGCTGGGTGACAGGGGACTGGGTGACAGGGACTGGGTGACAGAGAGCTGGGTGACAAGGACTGGGTGACAGGGACTGGGTGACAGGGACTGGGTGACAGAGAGCTGGGTGACAGAGACTGGGAAACAGAGAGCTGGGTGACAGGGACTGGGTGACAGAGAGCTGGGTGACAGGGACTGGGTGACAGGGACTGGGTGACAGAGAGCTGGGTGACAAGGACTGGGTGACAAGGACTGGGTGACAGAGAGCTGGGTGACAAGGACTGGGTGACAAGGACTGGGTGACAGAGAGCTGGGTGACAGAGAGCTGGGTGACAGAGAGCTGGGTGACAGGGACTTGGTGACAGAGAGCTGGGTGACAGGGACTGGGTGACAGGGACCTAGGTGACAGAGAGCTGGGTGACAGGGACTGGGTGACAGGGACCTAGGTGACAGAGAGCTGGGTGACAGAGAGCTGGGTGACAGGGACCTGGGTGACAGGGACTGGGTGACAGAGAGCTGAGTGACAGGGACTGGGTGACAGAGAGCTGGGTGACAGGGACTGGGTGACAGGGACCTGGGTGACAGAGAGCTGGGTGACAGGGACTGGGTGACAGAGAGCTGGGTGACAGGGACTGGGTGACAGAGAGCTGGGTGACAGAGACTGGGTGACAGAGAGCTGGGTGACAGGGACTGGGTGACAGAGAGCTGGGTGACAAGGACTGGGTGACAGAGAGCTGGGTGACAGAGCTGGGTGACAGGAGACTGGGTGACAGGGACCTGGGTGACAGAGAGCTGGGTGACAGGGACTGGGTGACAGGGACCTAGGTGACAGAGAGCTGGGTGACAGGGACCTGGGTGACAGAGAGCTGGGTGACAGGGACTGGGTGACAGAGAGCTGGGTGACAGAGAGCTGGGTGACAGGGACTGGGTGACAGAGAGCTGGGTGACAGGGACTGGGTGACAGAGAGCTGGGTGACAGAGAGCTGGGTGACAAGGACTGGGTGACAGAGAGCTGGGTGACAGGGACTGGGTGACAGAGAGCTGGGTGACAGAGAGCTGGGTGACAGGGACCTGGGTGACAGGGACCTAGGTGACAGAGAGCTGGGTGACAGGGACTGGGTGACAGAGAGCTGGGTGACAGAGAGCTGGGTGACAGGGACTGGGTGACAGAGAGCTGGGTGACAGAGAGCTGGGTGACAGGGACTGGGTGACAGAGAGCTGGGTGACAAGGACTGGGTGACAGGGACCTAGGTGACAGAGAGCTGGGTGACAAGGACTGGGTGACAGGGACCTAGGTGACAGAGAGCTGGGTGACAGAGAGCTGGGTGACAGAGAGCTGGGTGACAGGGACTGGGTGACAGGGACTGGGTGACAGAGAGCTGGGTGACAGGGACTGGGTGACAGGGACTGGGTGACAGAGAGCTGGGTGACAAGGACTGGGTGACAAGGACTGGGTGACAGAGAGCTGGGTGACAGGGACTGGGTGACAGAGAGCTGGGTGACAGAGAGCTGGGTGACAGAGAGCTGGGTGACAGGGACTGGGTGACAGAGAGCTGGGTGACAGGGACCTAGGTAAAAGAGAGCTGGGTGACAGGGACCTGGGTGACAGGGACTGGGTGACAGAGACTGGGAAACAGAGAGCTGGGTGACAGGGACTGGGTGACAGAGAGCTGGGTGACAGGGACCTAGGTGACAGAGAGCTGGGTGACAGGGACCTGGGTGACAGAGAGCTGGGTGACAGAGAGCTGGGTGACAGGGACTGGGTGACAGGGACCTAGGTGACAGAGAGCTGGGTGACAGAGAGCTGGGTGACAGAGAGCTGGGTGACAGGGACTGGGTGACAGGGACCTGGGTGACAGAGAGCTGGGTGACAGAGAGCTGGGTGACAGGGACCTAGGTGACAGGGACTGGGTAGAGAGAGAGAGCTGGGTGACAGAGAGCTGGGTGACAGAGAGCTGGGTGACAGGGACCTAGGTGACAGGGACTGGGTAGAGAGAGAGAGCTGGGTGACAGAGAGCTGGGTGACAGGGACTGGGTAGAGAGAGACTATACAGTCCAGATTACAATTTGCAGGGGCAGAAAAGGTGACAGAGAAAGGGGGGTGCACCATGCAACCCCCCCCCCTCTCTGTGTCACCTTTGCTGCCCCTGCAAATTGCAATCTGGACTGTATAATCGCTCTCACCATTGCATGGAATCCCCTCCCCTCCCCCTCTGCACCTACCTTTTCTTCCTTCTGCTCCAAGGCTGGCAGGCGCGATACACTTCTTCTCCTCTGCGGCTCTGCCTTCACACGTGGCTCTGCAGGAGAAACATAGTGGGCGGTGCTGGCGCCGCACGGGACGATGGGACGTTCGGTTCTCCTGCTCGGCTCCTCCCCTCCCTCAAACACATGATCGCTCCAGTCCAGTGTGCACACTTCACACAGCGCGGGAAGGAAAGTGCAGCGGCGAGCATGGCGGCCGCAACCCGCCGGCGACCGGCCCGCCGTTGCTCTTTATTAACATAATGTAATAGACATGACACTGGACTGGAGTGAATGCAGCATAGGGCAGGCATGCGTATAATTGTAAAGTGCGGCCGCGGCCCACAGCCACAGGCACAGCTGGTTAATTTGACTGTCAGCAGGCGGCCTACCGGGAATTTTCCCGCTATCCCGGTAGGCCAGTCCGGCCCTAAACAGAAGACGTCGGAGGCGCGGCTTTTGAAAAAACGTACAGTACGGCCGCGATTCTGCATGTGGATAAGGTAAGGGCACAGCGAGGGGGGACGCAGAGCGGAGCGCGGACGGGGAGAACAGCACAATGGAGGGGTAATGTAATGTAATGGGGCACAGTCTGGCATGTAATGGGGCACAGTCTGGCATGTAATGGGACACAGTCTGGCATGTAATGGGACACAGTCTGGCATGTAATGGGGCACAGTCTGGCATGTAATGGGGCACAGTCTGGCATGTAATGGTGGCACAGTCTGGCATGTAATGGTGGCACCGTGAGGCGAGGCATGACTAGTAGGAAGGGGGTAGTCTTATACGGTGAGTATATCCTAAAACCAACATTTTGGCTGGAAAATTAGGGGGTCGTCTTATATGCCCAGTCGTCTTATACGCTGGCAAATACGGTAATAATAATAATAATAATACATGTCCACTCACCTAATAAATTAAATTAAAAATACTAACAACTTACAAAGTCATACACAATTTAGCCCCCAGCTACATCTCTAGCCTAGTCTCAAAATACCAACCTAATCGTTCTCTATGTTCCTCTCAAGGACCTTCTGCTCTCTAGCTCCCTCGTTGCTTCCTCTCATGCTCGCCTCCAGGACTTTTCCAGAGCATCTCCCATCCTATGGAACACCTTACCCCAATCTGTCCGATTATCTCCTACTCTATTAGCTTTTAAACGATCCCTGAAAACCCTCCTCTTCAGAGAAACCTATCCTACCCACACTTTCCTACCCACACCTAACAACTGTGGCCCGGATTCACAAAGCACTTGCGCCGACGTATCTCAAGATACGCCGCGTATGTGCAAATATGCGCCGTCGTATCTGTGCGCCGGACCCACAAACTAAGATACGCCTAAAAATAGGCTTCATCCAGCCGAAGTAACTTGCCTACGCCGGCGTAGCGTGGGCGCATATTTAGGCTGGACGCATGGTGGCGCTCCCATTGATCAGCCATTCAAATATGCAAATGAGGAAAATACGGCGATTCAGGAACGTAAATTGAATTACACCCCCCCGCTCCGCTGTGCCTACTAGCATAGGGGGGTTGTATTTTTCCCATTATATGTGCCCCCTTCTGATGATCATGTGCTGGTCGGAGCAGGGGGAATATTTCTTCAGTTTCGGGCGCATGCCCATCCAGCTTCGCTCGCATGTTCTTCTGCCTTGGCTCAAACCCTGGCCAGCCACCTGCCTATCTCCTTGCCTTCCCTGGTGGAGTGATCTTCCTCCGCTCCCCATCCAGTAGTAGCCGGGGCCCGGAGAGTAAGACTTGAGAGGCTGTGAAGCGGGCGGCGACGGGCAGAGAGTTGCTGATTGTTGCCATTACTAGTAAAGAAAAAATATGTCCCCAAATTTAATTTTAAAAATCTGGTCACCTTATTGTAAGATGGATCCTGCTGAATAAACACCAGGCTCGTGTTCAGGCTCTTGCTGTCTGCCTATACTTGGTGTTAAAACATCACATGGTACCAGAAGTGGGGTCAGAAGAGTCATGGCAGCAAACGGCAACACAAGGAACATTCCTTCCCTGGATTTGGAATCAGGGAATATATCTGAAAACTGGTCACAATGGAGGGAGCTGATAGAGCTTGTGTTTGCAGGACCAGATGCAGACAAATGGACTGATCAGCAGAAAGCCACTATGGTCGAGCTATTAAGCCAAAGATATGGAGGGACTTTGTCTCATATTACATTTTTCATACTAGAGAGGGAAGATGTAATGATGTGTATGCTTTATGTTATAGTTCAAGTTCAATTGTTATCCCTAGTTCCTTATGCATGTTAGGAAACAGTTAACAGTTTTGCTCATGTGATCTGGGGGTGGGGAGCTGTTAGTTGTAAGATGGATCCTGCTGAATAAACACCAGGCTCATGTTCAAGCTCTTGCTGCCTGCCTCTTGATGTTAACCACTTAAGAACCACCTAATGCCGATATACAAAATGGCACGACTGGGCAAAAGGACGTACAGGTACATCCCCTTTAAGATGCCCAGCCATGGGTCGCGCTCACGCCGCCGGCGGCGCACACCTTACCCGGTCCTGAGCTCCGTGACCGTGCCCGCGGGACCCGATCGCCACCAGTGTCCCTTAATCGGGTCACAGAGCTGAAGAATGGGGAGAGGTTAGTGTAAACAAACCTTTCCCTGTTCTTCCTAGTGAGAGTGCCACTGATCGTCTGTTCCCTGTCATAGGGAACGACGATCAGTGACATCACACACCAAGCCACGCCCCCACACAGTAAGAATCACTTCCTAGGGAACACTTAATCCTTGCAGTGCCGACTACAGGTTAACCCCTTCACTGCCAGTGTCATTTTCACAGTAATCAGTGCATTTTTATAGCACTGTGCGCTGTAAAAATGACAATGGTCCCAAAAATGTGTCAAAAGTGTCCGATGTGTCCGCCATAATGTCGCAGTCATGTTAAAAATCACTGATCGCCGCCATTACTGGTAAAATAAATTATTAATAAAAATGCCATAAAACTATCCCCTATTTTGTAGACGCTATAACTTTTGCGCAAACCAATCAATAAAAGCTTATTTCGATTTTTTTGGACCAAAAATATGTAGAAGAATACGTATCGGCCTAAACTGAGGAAATGTTTTATTTTTTTATATATATTTTTTGGGTATATTTATTAAAGCAAAAAGTACAAAAAATATAATTTTTTTTAAAATCGTCGCTCTATTTTTGTTTATAGCGCAAAAAAAAAAAACGCAGAGGTGATCAAATACCACCAAAAGAAAGCTCTATTTGTGGGGGAAAAAAAAGGACGTCCATTTTGTTTGGGAGCCACGTCGCTCGACCGCGCAATCGTCAGTTAACGCGACGCAGTGGCGAATCGCAAAAAGTGGCCTGGTCCTTTAGCAACAAAATGGTCCGGGGACTTAAGTGGTTAAAACATCACACCTGGAATATCCCACCATTGAAATGTTTTAGTATATTATACTAACAAATAATTAATGTTGATGAGGGTAGACATTCATACTTGGCGAGGAGATGTTTCCTTGTTTTGGTGTTTTGTAGTTTATTTTTTTTTAATGTGATATCTGAATACATCTTTGTACAATAAAATCATCATTTTAGGTCTCATCACAGTGTGGTTTGGTTCCATTTTTTTTTATTTATTGGTCTTAAAGCGGAGTTCCAACCACAATTAGCATTTTTTAAATGTATGTACTTTCATCATGCGTTTTTATAATATAAATCTGGTCACTTACTATTTTACAATCCGCCGCCGATCCGCATAGATATTCAAAAAAGATAGTTTATAAAACTATATCTACACCGTTGTCATTTTGCTTGTGGGCATTGTGAAGCCTACAGGCACTTACCGTATTTATCGCCGTATACCGCGCACTATTTTGCCCTGAAAATCAGGGCAAAATCGCGGGTGTGCGGTATACGCCGATACCCGCTTTCCCGCGCTGAATTTGAATACTGCGCCGGCATATACCGAGCGCATTACACTCATTTATCTTCGGGCAGTTTCGTCGCCTCTCGCGCTGACGTCCTGGACGTACAGGACGTCAGCGCGAGAGTAGCCGAGCCTGCCCGACGATACACGAGTGTACTGCGCTCGGTATATGTCGGCGCAATATTCAAACTCGGCGCGGGAAACGAGCAGGGAGGACGCGAGGACGCCGCAGAAGGACGCTGGAATCCGACGAAGAGGACACCCGAAGCTGCAGACGGACGCCGGACCCGACGAGGCCGCCGCGCAAGACACCAAAACTGTAAGTACAAAAAATCTTTTTTCCACAGGAATTCGGGGCAAGTTTAGGGGTGCGCGCTATACGCGGGAGCGCGCTATACCCCAATAAATACAGTACTTCCTGGAAGTCTTGGATGGGGATTGATAATTGGACAGCGCACTGCATCCTGGGAAATGATGACACACATTTCCCAGGAGCATTAGAGGGAGATGATGTCAGAATCCTAGGTGGTTTCAAAGGCAGATTTCATGGGACTGCATAGCAACAGGCATTTCCAGATGAGTAAAAAAAAAAAAAAAAAAAATGTTGTTTTTTCTTTTTTAGTCGTAAGCTACAGTTTAAAGCAAAATTGTTTTTTTGATGGAACCTCCACTTTAAGAAGATATCAGGACTACAGGTTGCAGGACGTAGATCCATATGGCCTGTATTGAAGGAATAGAAAATGATTGTAAAACTCACGTCAAGAAAGTAATAAGAAGTTTATGTCCATTTAATGCTCTTCCTCTAAAACTTCCTCCTAGATATTGTTTATCGCGCTGACTCCACAAGACATCGTTAAACTGTGTTGTAAAAGTCACTTCAGGGAGAAGGTCTCCTTCATACATTTTGAAGGAGGTCTGGGAGTGCCGGCAAAGACACAGATGGAAAGGGGACGGTCAGGCTCGGCGCTCCGACAGAACGAAAATAGCTTCGCCCAGTTTCAGAGCCCGTCCTGATTATACAACACAAAGCTTTGGCTTTCTGACATTGGCCTTGGGTCCGGCAAGGGATTGTGGGTAACATAAGAGGCATTAAATGGATACATTGCAGCTCGGCTAAATTTCAGTGGCAGCAGGTACTTTAATAATGTACTGATATTTCGGTGCACTTAAAGCTGAACTCCAGGCAGATATAAAAGACACAAATAAATTCTGTTCTTAAAACATCATAAAAGAGACCTCCAAGAAAACCTCGAATGAGAGGAATGGCACTCGATTGACCAAGCATCTTCCAAATCACTTATTAAAACCCCTCTATCATAGAGTGAAACTATAAGGATCTTTTAAGGTGGCACATGGCGCCGACCAGGTTGGCTACATACCGTATTTATCGGCGTATACCGCGCACTTTTTTGCCCTGAAAATCAGGGCAAAATCGTGGGTGCGCGATATACGCCGATACCCGCTTTCCCGCGCCGAGTTTGAATACTGCGCCGGCATATACCGAGCGCAGTACACTCGTGTATAGTCGGGCAGTCTCGGCTCCTCTCGCGCTCACGTCCTGGACGTACAGGACGTGAGTGCGAGAGTAGCCGTGACCTGCCTGACTATACACGAGTGTACTGCGCTCGGTATATGCCGGCGCAGTATTCAAACTCGGCGCGGGAAAGCAGGAAACGAGCGGGGAGGACGCCGCAGAAGGACGCCGGACCCGACGAAGAGGACACCCGAAGCCGCAGACGGACGCCGGACGAGATGAGGCCGGCGATGGACGCCGTGCAAGACACCAAAACTGTAATTACTAAAATCTTTTTTCCACAGGAATTTTGGGGCAACTTTAGGGGTGCGCGTTATACGCGGGAGCGCGCTATACCCTAATAAATACGGTATGTCCCAGGAGCTTCTCCAAAGTGCTTTAAGCCTCGTACACACGATCAGTCCATCCGATGAGAACGGTCTGAAGGACAGTTGTCTTAGGTTAACCGATGAAGCTGACTGATGGTCCGTCGCGCCTACACACCATAGGTTAAATAACCGATCGCGCCAGAACGTGGTGACTTAAAACACAACGACGTGCTGAAAAAAACGAAGTTCAATGCTTCCAAGCATGCATCGACTTGATTCTGAGCATGCGTGGATTTTTAACCGATGGTCGTGCCTGCCAACGATTGGTTTTGACCTATCGGTTAGGAATCTATAGGTTAATTTTAAAGCAAGTTGGCTTTTCTTTAACCGATGGTTAAATAACCTATGGGGCCCACGCACGATCGGTTTTGACCGCTGAAAACGGTCCTTTAGACCGTTGTCCTCTGGTTAACCTATCGTGTGTATGAGGCCTAAGACTTGACTTTTTCGAAGGCCACTATTTTGTCATTTAAGGCTGCCGCGAGCCTTAAATGAGGGTAGATATAGTTTGAGGGTAAATATAGTTTGGGGGGGTACGTATGATACCACACCATATCTTATAATGCCGATCAAGGTGTTCAGGTGATGGGCAGGTCCGAGGTCTCACAGGGTTGAATAGTAGAGATGAGCCGAACACCCCACAGTTCGGTTCGCAGCAGAACATAGGAACAGGCAAAAAATTTGTTCGAACACGCGAACACCGTTAAATGGGACACAAACATGAATAATCAAAAGTGCTAATTTTAAAAGATAATATGCAAGTTATTGTCCTACAAAGGGTTTGGGGACCTGGGTCCTGCCCCAGGGGACATGTATCAATGCAAAAAAAAAGTTTTAAAAGCTGAATTTTTTTCAGGAGCGGTGATTTGCTTAATGCTTAAAGTGAAACAATAAAAGTGAAATATTCCTTTAAATTTCGTACCTGGGGGCGTCCTATAGTATGCCTATAAAGTAGCGCATGTTTCCCGTTTAGAACAGTCCCTGCTATAATGAATTGTCAGGTCCAGCAATACAGATAAAAGTCATTAAAAAACGGCATGGGTCTCCCCCCCCCCCCAGTCCATTACCAGGCCCTTTGGGTCTGGTATGAATATTACAGGGAACCCTGAACCAAAATGTAAAAAAAAAATTGTGTGGGGGTCCCCCCAAAAATCCATACCAGACCCTTATCCGAGCACACAACCTGGCAGGCCGAAGGTAAAAAGGGGGGGAGAGAGCGCCCCCCCCTCCTGAACCATACCAGGCCGCATGCCCTCAACATGACTCAACTCGAACATAGTAGCGCGAGCTACAGTATGCCTGTCTTTATTTTTTTATCCTCGTACTCACTGTGCACTCGTAGATACAAGATTACGACTCCCAGCGGGGAATGGGCGTTTCTATGGAGAGAGAAGGTGATTGACGGCCGGCTCTGGCACGTCACGCTTCTCCGGAAATAGCCGAAATAGGACTTGGCGCTTCACGGCGCCTGCGCATAGTCTGTGCGCAGGCGCCGTATAGCGCCGTGAAGAGCCGAGACCTGTTCCGGCTGTCTTCGGGGAGTGTGATGTGCCAGAGCCGGCCGTCAATCACCTTCCCTCTCCATAGGAACGCCCATTCCCCGCGGGAAGTCGTAATCTTGTATCTACGAGTGCACAGTGAGTACGGGGATAAAAAAATAAAGACAGGCATACTGTAGCTCGCGCTACTATGCCGAATTTTATGCTAAAAAGTTGTTATGGAGGGTGAACCACCGCTTTAAAAAAAAAAGTTGTGCCTTTTAGTTATACTTGAAATTTGGGTATATGGGGGTGACCTTGATTTGGATGCCCCTTCAGGAGCTGCGGCACACCATATGAGGTCAACTGACTTTCTACAGCTACTGAAAAGTTGAATCCAATATGCCTATTCCCTCCTATTCTTGAATCCACAACACAGAAATGAACTCTAATTTTTATGTTCCCGCACAATTACAGAGTTCCTCGGCCTCTTAGGATTGCGCTTGGTGCCGAAAAAAAAAACACCTTCAAACGCAGCCGTCTCATATCTCCATTCCATATGGCGGGATCTAGTTGGCGGCTCCCAGCAGACGACTGTAACATGGTCTCCAGAGAGCGGTATTATCACACAGCCAGACTCATCAGCTTGTTAAGCTATTATAGCGGCTTTGAGACTTTTTTTTTTTTGTGCCCCTTTTATACTAAAAGCTGCTTCTTGAAGCCGTGCACTCCAGCTCCTCTGGTTCCCTTTCAAGCTGTTTTCCTCTCCCTCCCCCATCTTTTGGTGAGATTACTGCAAGTGGCGTCATCACTTTCAAAGGCTCTGTGATGTTTGTTGTACATGAAAACAAGTTCCCGCGTCCCCATTTGTTGTGTTGTGCCACAGAGCAGAGAGGAACAAGAGTTTATTTCTATGTTTATTTACTTTTTTTTTTTTTACTTCTTTTTAGAAGAGTAGAAATACTTTTTTTTATCGCTTTCTATTTTTTTTTTTTTTAAGTTTTTAATTTGCATAGGTATGAGGCATGACCCTATATTGACCCCAAACCAAATTTATCCTTAAATTAAAAATAAATAAATAAATTATATGTATACCGTATATACTCGAGTATAAGCCAAGTTCTTCAGAACATTTTTTTGTGCTGAAAATGCCCCCCTTGGGTTATAACCGAGTCACCTTTTTGCGCCTGATCTCCCGGACTTTGTGGACCCGGTACCGGCCGGCTGTAGGTCCCCTGGACCCCAAACTTGGCATACAGTCCATAGACTCCCATGTTAAACAGTGAATTTGGGGACCCGGTACCGGCTGGTAGTAGGTCCCTTGGACCCGGAACTTGGCACACATGTAGCCCTATTTCTCCTCTACAAGTGTACACAGTTTGTTGTCTAGGGGACCTATGGCTGGGGAGCACCAATTTTTCAAATCCGGGCACCCCTTCCATAGACTCCTATGTTAAACATCAGTCTAGTCATGGGCACAGTGAGGCATGGGCACAGTGAGGCATGGGCACAGTGAGGCATGGACACAGTGAGGCATGGACACAGTGAGGCATGGGCACAGTGAGGCATGCAGATGGACACAGTGAGGCATGGGCAAAGTGAGGCATGCAGATGGACACCCTAGGCTTATGCCGCTTGCCACCCATAGCCTGCCACCAGATGCAGTGCCGCTTGCCACCCATAGCCTGCCACCAGATGCAGTGCTGCTGTCACTCCCTCTGCATAGAAGGAAAGGAGTGGAGTCACTATCTGGACAGTAAAGATCACACCAGTCCCTGCTTCTTACTGCTGGGTGCCGGAGAAGGAGCCGAGGTGGGTGGGGACAGCAGTGCTGCACTAGGCGCAGGCCTCGCTCCCGGCCTCACTGTCTCAGAGTAAAATGTCACTGGTTGCAAGATGCCAGGCAGAGCCGGCCCTAGCAACCAGTCCCGGAAATGTAATTAGTAGGGGGTGGCTGTGTCCTCTATTTCATTCCGGGACACTGCATTGTCCCGGAATCAAGTTGCCCGGGACCCGGGACAGACATGTCAATTGCGGGACAGTCCCGGGCAATCCGGGACATGTTATCACCCTACAGTGGCACCATGTGGTAAGTTTCTGCTTAAAAAACAAATACAAGATTTAACCCCAACCAGACTGCAGATCATTTCCAGCATATCTGTATTGATTTGTCGGTACAAAGACATGCATTGTAGGGCACTAAAGCATTCTGGGAAATTCCCGGAAGTGTGGAGTATAACTGGTTAACTGTTGAATCATCTCGGAGTCGGAAGCATTTCCAGTGGACAGCATCTGCCCATTCCTAATGACAGTGCCCGGGGGACTGTAATAAAGTCGTAGGCACCTGTGCCATTCTGGTACAACAGCTGCCAGCTTTCCTTGGGCATCTCTCATTTGCTTCCTAGCGCTAATCCTTATCCATCGCACACGTGGAGAAATGAACGCGCGCCGCGGCCTGCACATGCGGAAAAAGGTGATGGCATCCATGCCAGAAGCTGAGAAGCGGGCAGGCATGGGCCCACTGGCCAAAAGAAAGCAAAATGAAATGAAATGGGTGCCCAAAGCTTTAGGCCCCTCCGTTCAGACATTGCGTTGGAATGAGGATTTTAGAAGCGCGATTTACGAGCGTTTCTACGGGACGCACATTCACTTCAATCCCTGCCCCAAAGAAGCTCCTGCGGCATTTGTTACACAATTCTGTCGCACGACAATCGCCGTCTCCTTTCTTTTGCAATATAGTCCGTCTTTCACATCACAGCCCCCCTTCCCATCACAGCCCCCCCTTTACATAACAGTCCCCCTTTACATCACAGCCCCCCCTTCCCATCACAGCCCCCCTTCCCATCACAGCCCCCCTTTACATCACAGCCCCCCTTCCCATCACAGCCCCCCCTTTACATCACAGCCCCCCTTTACATCACAGCCCCCCCTTTACATCACAGCCCCCCTTCCCATCACAGCCCCCCCCTTTACATCACAGTCCCCCCTTCACATCACAGCACCCCTTCCCATCACAGCCCCCCCTTTACATCACATCCTTTCTTTTGCAATATAGTCCGTCTTTCACATCACAGCCCCCCTTTATATCACAGCCCCCCTTCCCATCACAGCCCCCCCTTTACATCACAGCCACCCCTTCCATCACAGCCCCCCTTCCCATCACAGCTGCTCCTTTACATCACAGCCGCCCCTTTACATCACAGCTGCTCCTTTACATCACAGCAACCCCTCCCATCACAGCCCTCCTTTACATCACAGCCCCCCTTCCCATCACAGCCCCCCTTTACATCACAGCCCCCTTCTCCTCACAGGCACCCCTTTACATCACAGTCCCTCTTTTCATCTCTACACCTACCTTAACATGACAGCTTCCTTCACATAAAAGTACCCCCCTTTTTACAATATAGCCCCCCTTTTACATTATAGCACCCCCTTGGCATCACAGTGCACCCCTTTACATCACAGCCCCCCCCCTACATTGCAGCCCCCCTTCATATCACAGTGTACTCCTTTAAAGCACAGCCCCCTTTACATTGCAGCCTTTTTGACCCCAGATCGCACATTAAAGAGGACCTGTCATGCTTTTTTTTATTATTATTATTACAAGGGATGTTTACATTCCTTGTAATAGGAATAAAAGTGATTAATTTATTTTTTTAAAGGGATAGTGTAAAAAAATGTAATAATAATAATAATAATAATAATAATAATAATAATAATAATAATAATAAGTAAAATAAATAAGAACAAAATGTAAAGCGCCACGTCTCACGAGCTTGTGCGCAAAAGAGAACGCATACGTAAGTCACACTCGCATATAAAAACGGTGTTCAATACACACGCGTGAGGTATCGCCGCGATCGTTAGAGCGAGAGTTAGGCCCCATACACACGAGAGGATCCATCCGCTGGAATTGATCCGCGGACCGGCTCCAGCGGATAGATCCTATGGTGTGTACAACCCAGCGGATCTGTTTCCGCGGATTTTTATCCCCTGGGATGGATTTCCAGCGGATAAAAATTTGAAGACATGCTTTCAAATCTATCCGCTTGAATCCATCCCAACGGATTGATCCGCTGGTCTGTACAGACTCACCGGATCAATCCGTCCGAATCAATCCCCCGCATGCATCGTAATGATTCGACGCATGCGTGGAATTCCTTATATGACAGCGTCGCGCACGTCGCCGCGTCATCATCGCGGCGACGGCGCGACACGTCATCGCGATGGGATTTCGGCGCGGATTTCGATCCGATGGTGAGTACACTCCATCGGATCCAAATCCGCGGAAATCCTCGAGAGGATTTATCAGCGGAAACGGTCCGGTGGACCGTATCCGCGGATAAATCCTCTCGTGTGTATGGGGCCTTAGAGCTAGAGCAATAAGAGCGAGAGTTAGAGCTAGAGCAATAAGAGCGAGAGTTAGAGCTAGAGCAATAAGAGCGAGAGCAATAATTCTAGCGATAGACCTCCTCTGTAACTCAAAACTTGTAACCTGAGGACATTTTTAAATGTTGCATATGGAGCTTTTTAAGTGTCAAAGTTTGTCGCCATTCCACGAGCGGGCTCAATTTTGAAGCGTGACATGTTGGGTATCAATTTACTTGGCATAACATTATCTTTCACAATATAAAAAAAAAAAAAAATTGGCTAACGTTAATATTTTTTTTATTATTCAAAGAAAGTGAATTTTTTCCAAATAAATTGTGTTTGTAAGACCGCTGCTCAAAAAGTTTTGAAATGACCTCCATTTTATTCTATAGAGTGTTAGAATTTATTTTTTTTGGAATGTTTGGGGGTTCCAAGTAATTTTCTAGCAAAAAAAAAAATTAAACTGTAAATAAGTTTGAAAAATAGGCCCGGTCCTTATGTGGTTAAAAAAAGGGGCAACTTTACAGTTTTATTTAAAAGCAGGGGCCTGTATTTATAATTATCTGATGACATTGTAACTTTGCAGCAAGTCACAAGGTGAGAAGCTGGTCTGACATTTGTGAACACAGACAGGTCTGAGCTGCCATCCCAGTCCAGGAAGTAGATGATGCCTGAACAAACTTGGCTCCATCCTTCTGGAGAGAAAAGAAGATGAAGCATTGCCAAGTGGGATACTTTGATCTCTGATTCCTGGAAGTATTGCACGAAACACATGGCTCAGCATGCATGGACTTAACATGAAAACAATGGCCCAGATTCAGGTAGAATTTGCCCATTTCTTACGGAGGCACAGGGCAGCGTTTTTGCCCTGCGCCCCCGAAAATTTACTGCGCTACCCGCGATTCACGGAGCAGTAGCTCCGTAAATTGCGGGGGCGCTGTGTAAACTTGCCCTGCGTAAGGGCGCCTAATGTAAATGATCCCGTAGGGGGCGGGAATCATTTAAATTAGGCGCGCTCCCGCGGCAAGCGTAGAGCGCATGCTCCGTCGGGAAACATTCCCGACGTGCATTGCGGCAAATGACGTCGCAAGGACGTCATTTGCTTCAAAGTGAACGTGAATGGCGTCCAGCGCCATTCACGAATCACTTACGCAAACGACGTGAAATTCAAATTTCACGACGCGGGAACGGCGGGTATACTTTAGCATTGGCTGCCCCTACTATTAGAAGGGGCAGCCTTACGCTAAAGACGCCGTACGGAAACTCCGTAACTTGCGTACGCAGGGCCCGCGCAACATTGTGAATCGGTGTTAGTATGCAATTTGCATACTATACACTGAGCACAATGGGAGCGCCCCCTAGCGGTCATCGCAAGAATGCAGCCTAAAATCTGCGTGGCATAAGAGCCTTATGCCACGCAGATTTTAGGCTGCAGTCGGCGTTACGATGTTCCTGAATCAGGAGCATTCGTAACGCCGGAGCAAGTCAGCAATTGCGCTGCGTAACTATGGTTATGCAGGCGCAATTACTCTCTGAATCCGGGCCAATGATTCTGATACCAGTTACACTTTATTTACGAATGACAGGTTCTCTTTAAAAAAAAAAAAAACCTACAGTGGGACGAGTGAAAAGTCCTCCCCTCAGGACCCAGCAGCTGCTACAAACCTGCTTCCCATACCAGCTGCCCCCGCTGATTTGCGGCGCGCACCGATAAACAATACGCAGACATCTCCAATAATCTCACAGGTGTGTGACACTCAGCAAACCCAACATATGTTTTATCAAATGTCAGCGTCTGTATAAGAAGAAAGCAATATGTAGCGAAGCGATCGCCTGCTGTCACCGCGGCACTGTCCGGCGTACACAAACCATGTCACCCGCCTAATACAGCCGAGGTGACAGGCGCCGCGCACCAGACGGCGAGCCTAAATGGGAAAATTCTCAGGTAAATCACTCCTGGCCGACGACAAATTGTTTCGCAGACAAATATTCCCCGCTTGGCTGGCTCCTTTAATGCCTTCTCACCCCAATCTGCTTAGAAAACACTTTTTATGATCCCGTTGTTTTATGATAAATATATATACTGTATATATATATTTATTTTTTCCCCGTATATACAGTGTTTGTATATATATATATATTTATTTGTTTCGTATATACAATATATTATATCTATATATTTTTATCTTTAACATATTTTTATGTGATCCTTGGATCCCTTCTCATAGGAATTTGCTTAGAAAAAAGAGAAAGTACTTTGTATTGTACCGTCGCTTTATGATTACCGTATTTATCGGCGTATATCGCGTACTATTTTCCCCTTAAAATAAGGGCAAAATCGTGGGTGCGCGATAGCCGCTTGGCCCCGCGCTCAGTTTGAAATCCAGCGCCGACATATACCGAGTGCAGTACACTCGGGTACATTCGGCTAGTCTCGGCTTCGCTCGTGCTCACGCATAAACGTCACAGAGCGTGAGCGCGAGCGAAGCCGAGCCTTGCCGAATGTACCCGAGTGTACTGCACTCGGTATATGTCGGCGGAGGCGTTCGAACTGAGCGCGGGAAGCGGGGACTCGACTTGAGGCGCGCGCTGGAGAAGCCGGGAGGACACCATCGAGGCCGCAGACGGACGCCGGACCGGACGATGGACGCTGGGAAGACACCAAAACTGTAAGTAATAAAATCATATTTACAGGAATTTCGGGGGCAACTTTAGGGGTGCGCGGTATACGCGGGAGCGCGTTATACCGCGATAAATATGGTATATCTATATATACCGTATCTATATATATATATTTATTTTTTTATGTATATATATATATATATATATATATATATATATATATTTTAACCCATGGTATACACTATACTATGTTTTTATTTTTAACATATTTTTATGTGATCCTTGGATCCCTTCTCATAGGAATTTGCTTAGAAAAACAGAGAAAGTACTTTATATGGTGCTATCTCTTTCGGATGAATTTCTGTATATACAGTATATTATGTTTGTTTGCTTGCTTTTTTTATTTTTAACATATTTTTATGTGATCCTTATAACCAGTCTTACCCGAATTTGCTTAGAAAACACAGACACGGAGAAAGTGCTCTATGTATGGTGCCATTGCTTTATGATATATATATATATATATGTGTGTGTGTGTATATATATATATATATCATAAAGCTTCTGCACCATACAAGGTGCTTTCTCTGTGTTTTCTAAGCAAATTCGGGCAAGAACAGATCTAATGCCGCGTACATGTGATGAAAAAAAAAACGACATTTTTAAAAACGTCATTTAAAATGACCGTGTGTGGGGCAAAACATTGTTTTATGTCTTCTGAAAAACGACAAAAAAAAAATTCGAACATGCTTCAATTTTTTATGTCGTTTTTCAAAACGTCGGTTTTTTGTGTCATAAAAAATGATCATGTGTGGGCTAAAACGACGTTTTTAAAACCGTGCATGCTCAGAAGCAAGTTACTGTATGACGCGAGCTTGAATGGAACGCTGTCATACGTGTTGTACGTAACCGCGCTTTGCTAGAGCATTTTGAAAAAACGATGGTGAGTAGGCAACGTCGTTTTTTAAAATGTAGTTTGAAAAACGTTGTTTTTTTTCATGAGAAAAAACAAAGTTTTTTTTTACAAGACAAAAAACGACCGCGTGTACACGGCATAAGAATCACATAAAAATATGGTAAAAAAAAAAAAAAACACTAACATAATGTACTGGGGAAAAAATATATCATGAAGCTACGGCACCATATAAAGTACTTTCTCTGTTTTCTAAGCAAATTCGTATGAGAACGTTAGAGATAAAAAAAACATAGCATACTGTATATAATGGAAATATATATATATATATATATATATATATATATATATATATATATATATATATAGTACTTTATATAGTGCCACCGCTTTCTGATATATATTTTTTTTCCGGCATATACAGTACGGTATATTATTTTAATTTATTAAAATATTTACCATATTTTTATGTGATTCTTAGATCCATTCCATTCTTGCCCAAATTTGCGTAGGAAACACAGAGAAGGCACTTTGTATGGTGAAGAAGCTTTAATATATATATATATATATATATTATATATATATAATATTTTTTCCCTGTATACACAGTATATTATGTTTGTTTATTCTATTGTTAGCATATTTGTATGTGATCCTTGGATCCCAATTTGCTTAGAAAACACAGAGAATGTATATATGTGGTGGTGCAGCTTTATAACATATATATGTTTTTGTGTGTATATATATATATATATATATATATATATATATATATATATATATATAATTGTATTTTATTTATATTTTCCTGTAAATACAGTATACTATATTGCTTTTATTGTTCTTACCTGAATTTGCTTGGAAAGCACTCTTTATGGTGCTGTCGCTTTATGATTTGCAGTATATATATAAAAAATAATAATTAACAAGGCTTTTTGTAAATATACAATATATATATATATATATATATATATATATATATATATACACATACATGCTATATATATATATATATATATATATATATATATATATATATATATACACACACACACACAATATATAGATAGATATATATATATATATATATATATATATATATATATATATATATATATACACGATATATAATATATTTGTTTATTTTTAACAAGGCCTCCCTTCCCCCTGCCTTTTCTTAGAACATATGCTCTCTGTAATAATAAATGGCGCTAATCCTTCAGCTAAATTCCCATTTCATATTTTGTGTCTGAACCTTGGAGCAGTTCTGGGGACTCAATTACCTCCATAACAAAAACATTAAAGGCGAACCATTAACTACATAAGATGCACGGGCGATCGCTATAATTTATTAATCAGGGTCACGCAGCATACAGTGACTCGGCTCATCAATACAGATTACGTTCATTCCCAACTTTTTGACAGTGTTGGATGGTTGCGCCGAATGGTGCCGGCTTATGAATACTGTAGACAAAAAAAGAAAGCCTTGCAATGCAAACAAAGGTCCTGCCTGCTTGGAGCTTTGAGGCTTCATTTCCACTGACGTTTTTACAGCCACTTTTCTGAGCGTTTTTTACAGCTTAAAAACGCCTGTCCATGTTATTCTATGGCATCATGCCCACATAGGCGTTTTTGAGCTTCAAATGGCATAGGCGTTTTTGAGCTGTAAAAAAAACGCAGGACCAGGGCGTTCTGAAGCTCCAGAGTAGAGCTGTAAAAACGCCAGACTTTAAAAAACGCTCAAAATCGCGCGAAAACGCTCAAAAACATGGACAGGCGTTTTTAAGCTGTAAAAAAGGCTAACACAAGTGGCTGTAAAAACGCCAGTGGAAATGAAGCCTGATATGATATTTAGGCATCAACTGTATCCATTGTTCTCCTTACAGAGACCCAAACATTACAGGGGAAAGCACAAAAAAACGTGCAACATTCTTTCCTGTAACTTTATTGATTTGCATTGTGCCTTTGAACTTAGAACAATTTGACCACTGCAGGAACAGTTAAGTCCCTACCATTCCCCATTTCCTCCTTTTTACGTCACAGCCCTCTCCTGTTTTGGGAGTGTATAATTACACCTAGGCCTAGCTCCTTCACTTTCTATGTTGAAGCAGTGGTCTCAGAGCAAAGGTCTAAGTAAAGCTTGTGCTTCCTGCTTGTAGGAAGGTGCAGGCTTCCCTCCTTCCAGTAGGTGGCACTGTGACATTATACACATGCATAATACCTAACTGCGGTGGGCGGCCCCCGAAGTGCTTAAAAAACAGGGTTTGTACCCTGACAGATAGTTCCAAGCATTTCGCAGATCATGCATATCTCCCAACTTTCTGAGATGGAAATGAGGGACACCTATCGGCAAAAGTATGCAGGCATAGGATACACCCCTTGCCACGCCCCCTTAAAGGAGAATTGTACAAAAACATACGATTGGTTAAACCCACAAGTGCTTTTTTACCACTACTATTTCTTTATATTGGCTTTTGGAATTAAAAAATGCATCAATTTAGAAATCAGATGAAAGGTTTAGCACTGGGAAACATTTTTTGATAGATAAAAAGTGCATTTTATATACATCTGTATAGATCAGACCAAAATGAGGGACAAATGAGGAGAATGATGGACAGAGGGACATTGCTCCAAATCAGGGACAGTTGGTAGGTATGGATCATGTAATGGTATTTTGAACATCCCACTAATGGAAGATAGCATCAAAGTGCTTCACGAGATGGTACTATGTCCCTGCTAGATTATCCAAGATACATCCTGACACTTCTCCCCTTTGCCCAGGGCCGTCTTTAAGGCATGGCAAAAGGGGAAGCTGCCCCTGGGCCCTGTCATTGTTGTGGGGCCCAAAGCAGCTGCCTCATACTTGCCAACAATCCCAGTTTAAATTCCCTCGTCCCTTGAAGTTTTAGTCCTGTGCTGTGTCCTAATATCTCAGTGTGAAGTGCTGCTACTATTGCTGCCCTATTGTTGTGTACAGATGACTCACCTGCAGACCCTGTGTTTACATGTAAATAACCGCAATTCATATGTAAATAACGGGAGCATTTATATGTAAATAGCGGGAGCATTCAAATCTAAATAGCTGAGGCCGGCGGCATTCATATGTAAATAAGGGCGGCATTCAAATGCATATCATGCCCCTCTGCAGTGAAGAGATGATGTGCTGTAACCTCTAGCAACCAATCAGTATTACTGTACAGAAATCTCTAGCAACCAATCGACAAGAATAAATCATGTGCTGTAACCTCTAGCAACTAATCAGTGAGCCGTAATGTGTGCTGTAACCTCTAGCAACCAGTCATTAAATGGTAATGATATGCTGTAACCTCTGGCAACCAATCGCAATCGCTGCCTGATTTTAAGTCTAGCTGATATTTATTGTATGTCTCAGAGCAGGTGGAGAGCAAATATGCATGGGGGGGGGGGGGGGGCAAGAATTTTTTTGCCCAGGGTCCAATCAATATTAAAGATGGCCCTGTATATCCTGACACTTCTCCCCTTTGCTATAGAGGTTGTGGTCATGTTGGCACAATGCTCCATAATATTTGGTGGACATGTCCCTGAATTAGAAGCTAGTGGAATACATTTCTTCATACGCTGCGTAAGGTAACTGGGACCCAGGTCCTTCGGGACCCCACCTACATCCTCCTGGACCATAGCGTAAACAGCACCCCTAAACACACACAGTTACTTATTACCTTAATGCAGGGCTCGACAAATCCCGGGTGCCAGGTCGCCATGGCGACTAGAAATAGGGTCCTGGTGACTTGGCTTGGAAGGGGGGCAAAAAAAAAAAAGTGAGATGGCGCCATCTGGTGGTGAGCCGTTGGTATTACAAGTTATTACCACCAGATGTGCAAGCTGGCGCCATCTGGTGGTGGCCGTTGGTATTACAAGTTAAGCATTACAAGTTAAACAGCAATTCTAATGTCATTTTTCACTATTTTCACTGCCATCTTCTTCCCTGTAATTAGAAGGTCTTACAAGCGCACTTTTTTGGGAAAAAATTACACTTTTTTAATAAAAAAATAAGAGAACAGTAAAGTTATCCCCATTTTTTTTAATATTATGAAAGATAATGTTACGCCGAGTAAATTCATACCCAACATGTCACACTTCAAAATTGCGTCCGCTCGTGGAATGGCGACAAACTTTTACACTTTAAAATCTTCATAGGCAACGTTTAAAAAAATCTACAGGTTGCATGTTTTGAGTTACAGAGGAGGTCTAGGGCTAGAATTATTGCTCTCGCTCCACCGATCGCGGCGACACCTCACATGTGTGGTTTGAACACCATTTACATATGCGGGCGCTGCTCACGTATGTGTTCGCTTCTGCGCGCAAGCTAGTCGGGACGGGGCGCGTTTTCTGGCTCCTAACTTTTTTAGCTGGCTCCTAGATTCCAAGAAAATTTGTCAAACCCTGCCTTAATGTGTCTAGGAGCCAAACTAACAATAGCGAAAGCCTTGAAGAAACCAACAGTCTCGAGATCTTGGCAACTAAAGCCCTGTACACACGATCGGTTTGTCTGATGAAAACGGACCTATAGACCGTTTTCATCGGACAAACCCATCGTGTTCGGGCCCCATCGGTTTGTTTTCCATGGGTGAAAAGAAATAGAACCTGTTTTAAAACTTTCCTATGGATAAAAAAAACAATAGAAAAAAACGTTCGTCTGTGTAGGAGTCCATCAGTCAAAAATCCACGCATGCTCAGAATCAAGTCGACGCATGCTCGGAAGCATCGGAAGCACGTCGTAGTGTTTTACATCACCGCGTTGGACACGGTCGGATTTTTGACAGATGGTGTATAGGCAAGGCTGATAAAAAAGTCAGCTTCATCGGATATCCAACGAAAAAAATCGGATTAGATCCCATCAGATATCCGATCGTGTGTACAGGGCTTTAGAGGAAAATATCCTGGATCATGTCACAGGAGCAAATAGTAGCTAAGCTGTTGGACACTGTTCCACGCTGCAAAATGCTATGGGAACCCTGGGCATCACATATCAAGATCCTGCTCTACCCGGGCTACTTGCCAACATAAGGAAAGCCCAAGAGTGGCCTACTATCCCCTTTCTTCCTTCTTGACCCTTCCCATTCCTTCTATTCTTCCCCGCTTTCTCCTTCACCTCTTCTTCACTACACAAGTCTTCAGAAATGTTATTGTTGTTAGAAGGCTTCATCATCAGCACATTGCAAGGAGCCATGTCAAGCTTCTCAGAGTTCTTTAAAACGATGTTAAACTAGAACGCTTCGGGTTCAAATGAACATGTTTCCCCTCACCCTCACCCGGGGATCGTTGTGACCTGGGGCTTTTCCGAGGTCTAAACCCCCTGGGAGAGGAGGTGGGGAACAGAATGGACCTATTCTCAAACCAAGGCCAGGGTCTCTGTTGCTCCACAATGTGATCCTATAGGGGTGAAGTAATGACCCTGAGGGTCTCGGTACAGAGCTGGCCTGTGTGGTTCAATTGCTTCGGGGCTATCTCCCCCAAATGGTCCCGGACCAGCATGTCTCATTTAATTGCTTCAGGATTATCTCCCCCGGATGGTCCCGGACCAGCATGTTTCGTTCAATTGCTTCGGGACTATCACCCCTGGATGGTCCAGGACCAGCATGTCTCGTTTAATTGCTTCGGGACCATCTCCCTCAGATGGTCCCGGACCAGCATGTCTCGTTTAATTGCTTCGGGACCATCTCCCCTGGATGGTCCCGGACCAGCATGTTTTGTTCAATTGCTTTGGGACTATCTCCCCTGGATGGTCCCGGACCCGCATGTCTTGTTCAATTGCTTCGGGACTATCTCCCCTGGATGGTCCCGGACCAGCATGTCTCGTTCAATTGCTTCGGGACTATCTCCCCGGATGGTCCCAGACCAGCATGTCTCCTTTAATTGCTTTGGGACTATCACCCCCGGACCAGCATGTCTCGTTCAATTGCTTCAGGACTATCTCCCCGGATGGTCCCGGACCAGCATGTCTTGTTCAATTGCTTCGGGACTATCTCCCCAAAATGGTCCCGGACCAGCATGTCTCATTCAATTGCTTCAGGACTATCTCCCCCGGATGGTCCCGGACCAGCATGTCTCGTTTAATTGCATAGGGACCATCTCCCTCAGATGGTCCCGGACTAGCATGTCTCGTTCAATTGCCTCGGGACTATTTTCCAGGATGGTCCCGGACCAGCATGTCTCGTTCAATTGCTTCGGGACTATCTCCCCCGGATGGTCCCAGACCATCATGTCTCGGTCAATTGCTTCGGGACTATCTCCCCAGGAGGGTCCCAGACCAAGGCTCCCTACACGGATCAGATAAAACCCAAGAGACAAGGCACACAAAATTGAACTACAGTGGTTATTAGTCCTATGCATATGATAATTGACTGTTTTGCATCGGCTTGTTATATGCTACTTGTTATTGTGGACCATGTAGGCCTTACACCTGACTACTACTTTTTGCAATGTATGAAATTGCTGTTACTCTTTTTTTTGGGCCAGATTCACAGCAGCAATACGCCGGCGTATCTACTGATACGCTGGCGTATTTTCAAATTTGCCGCGTCGTAGCTTGATTTGGAATCCTCAAACCAAGATACGACGGCTTTTGGCAAAGATCCAACAGGCGTACCGCTTTGTACGCCTTCGGATCGTAGGTGTAATTTTCCGGCGGCCGCTGGGTGGAGTTCGCATCATTTTCCGGTGTCGAGTATGCAAATTAGCTGTTTACGGCGTTCCACGAAGGTACGCGCGTTCGTCGCATTCTCTTACGTCGGTTTTTCGCGTCGTAAAGTTAAGAGTGCTATTTAGATGGTGTAAAATAGTATGGCCGTCGTTCCCGCGTCAAAATATTATTATTTTTTTTTGTGTAAGACGTCCGGGAATACGAAAGTACGTTACGCATGTCGCCGTTCAAAAAACACGTCGGGCGCCGTAATTTCGCGCAAAGCACGGCGGGAAATTTTCAAACGGAGCATGCGCAGAACGTTCGGCGCGGGAACGCGCCTAATTTAAATGGTACAGGTCCCATTTGAATTAGGCGGGCTTGCGCCGGACGGCTTTACGATATGCCGCCGCAAGTTTGCAGGCAAGTGCTTTGTGAATCAAGCACTTACGCCGAAAACTTGCGGCGGCATGACGTAAAGGGGATACGTTACGCCGCCGTAGATATTCGTGAATCTGGCCCTTTATACATATATAATAAAAATACTGGACAGAAAAAACAGGGTTGGAGCAATTTTATATAATGTAAACTAATAAAAAAAAAAAATTCAAATGCAATTTCAATTCAAATCGAAAATTTTAATCAATTTGAATTTAAATAAACGAGTTACGAAAATGAATGAAACTAATTTAACAAAACAAATTTATGTAAATAACAAATTGTAAAACAAAACCCATTTTTCCGTTCTGCACATGTCTAATCAGCTGCACTCCAATTAGCTCTTCTTGCGGTACTTTTACTAATCGTTAAATTGCCTGCATACAGCGATGTCTCTGACTCAAAACCAACCTTCCTCAATGCGTTTCACCACTCCATTGATGCCTCCCCATTGAGCGGTAAAACGCGTCAAGAAAGGTTGGTTTTGGGTCGGAGACATCGCTGTATGCAGTCAATTCCCTGATTATTACAAATACTGCAAGAAGAGCTAATTGGAGTATGTCTACCAGGGAACTAGGTTGTTTTTTTTTTTAATAGCGGTCAGAAATTGCGATTTTTGCTTTAATGGGAGTTTTGAACAGTTAGTACATTTCAGACGTTTCAAGACACAACCCGCCGCTAACAGAAGACCTCACGTCTCCGGCTTCTGCGGTAAGCAGAGAGAACAAATTCATTTTCTGCAAAGGCACAAGTCTTTTTTCTTTTTTTTCAGCCTCAGATGTCCGCAAAAATCAGTAAATTCGGGGCACTTATTAAACAACATGCAGAAAGTGCGAGACGATATTGTAAAGTTCACCTACAGCTTGCTAAGACAAATCCCCCCCGTTTATTTGAAGATTGAATTTGTCACGCGGCCAGAAAACCAATTTGGACATATCAAATCTTGAACACTTAACAGATTAGATGTTCAGCGGACGATTTGTTCTACTAGCCATGAAAGTCAGACTGCAACACGGACGTTTCACAAATACGACAAAGCCTTTTTTTTTTTAATGAAGTTCTTAAAAAAAAAAAAAATAGGATAATTAAAGAGTGACGAAGAAAAAAATAAACAGGTTTATGTGGGTTCACTGAATTTTGTAAGTCCAAATGAGAAATAAACCAACTTACATGCTGACCAGGTAAGATTTAGGGGTGTAGAATTGTATAGCAATTTATCCATGAAAGTGCATTTACCTTCATTCTGTGCAAATGGGGCAAAAAAAATAATGTTTTTAGGCTATTTCCATTGGAAAATGCCTTGGCATTAGTTCCCAATCATTGGTTTTAATGGGAGGAATAGTACCCCATTGATAGTGTCAGTAGAAACTTCTATCATTGGTGTCAGTTGGTAGAATAGTGCCCCAAGGGCCAGATAGCCAGATAAAGGCAAGCAAGCAAAGCTCCCGGGCCAGAGTTTGGAGACCACTGGTCTAGCGGCAGGGGTCCCCACACTTTCTAATCAAAGGGTCAGTAAACTGTCCTTCAGACTTTAGGAGGGCCCCAAGGGCCAGATAGCCAGATAAAGGCAAGCAAAGGGCCACATCCAGCCCATGGGTCATAGTTTGGAGAGCACTAGTCTATGGGCATGGGGTCTCCATGCTTTCTAAACGAAGGGCCAATAAACTGTCCTTCAGATTTCAGGAGGACTGGACTGTGGCCAGTGGGGGTAGAAAATGCCCCAGCATCAGTTCCCAACCATTGGTTTTAATGGGGG
Source organism: Rana temporaria (assembly GCF_905171775.1). NCBI lineage: Eukaryota > Metazoa > Chordata > Amphibia > Anura > Ranidae > Rana > Rana temporaria. Next base: position 527,698,374 of record NC_053490.1, on the reverse strand, counting down.
TAATAGTGCCCCATTGATGGTGTCAGTAGGGTTGAATGAAGCCCTATCATTGGTGTCAGTTGGTAGAATTGTGCCCCAAGGGCCAGATAGCCAGATAAAGGCAAGAAAAGGGCCACATGCAGCACCTGGGCTGTAGTTTGGAGACCACTGGTCAAGAGCAGGGGTCTCCAAACTTTCTAAAGAAAGGGACGGTTTACTGTCCTTTAGACTTTAGGAGGTCCCCCCAGGGCCAGATAGTAAGTTAAAGGCAAGCAAAGGGCCACTTTTGGCCCACAGGCCATAGTTTGGAGACCACTAGTCCAGTGGCAGGAGTCTTTCCACTCTCTAAACAAGAGGGCCAGTAAACTGTCCTTTAGATTTCAGGAGGGCTGGACTGTGGCCAGTGGGAGTAGAAAATGCCCCAGCATCAGTTCCTAACCATTGGTTTTAATGGGGGTAATAGTGTCCCATTGATGGTGTCAGTAGGGTTGAATGAAGCCCTATCATTGGTGTCAGTTGGTAGAATAGTGCCCCAAGGGCCAGATAGCCAGATGAGGGCAAGTAAAGGGACACATCTGGCTCCTGGGCTAGAGTTTGGAGACCACTGGTATATAGCAGGGGTCACCAAACTTTCTAAACAAAGGGCCAGTTTACTGTCCTTCAGACTTTAGGAGGACCCCAAGGGCCAGAAAGCCAGATAAAGGCAAGAAAAGGGCCATATCCGACCCCTGGGCTGTAGTTTGGAGACCACTGGTCTAAAGCAGGGGTCTCCAAACTTTCTAAACAAAGAGCCAGTTTAATGTCCTTCAGACTATAGGAGGGCCAGACTGTGGCCATTGGGGGTAGAAAATGCCCCAGCATCAGTTCCCATTCATTGGTTTTAAAGGGAGGAATAGCGCCCCATTGATGGTGTCAGTGGGGTTGAATGAAGCCCTATCATTGGTGTCAGTCTATAGAATAGTGCCTCAAGGGCTAGATAGCCAAATAAAGACAAGCAGAGGGTCACATCCGGCCCAGGGCCATAGTTTGGAGATCACTAGTCTAGTGGCAGGGGCCTCCACACTTTCTAAACAAAGGGACAGTTTACTGTCCTTCAGACTTTAGGAGGGCCAGACTGTGGCCATTGGGAGTAAAAAATGCCCCAACATCAGTTCCCAATCATTGGTTTTAATGGAAGGAATAATGCCCCATTGATGTTGTCAGTAGGGTTGAATGAAACTCTATGATTGGTGTCAGTTGGTGGAATAGTGCCCCAAGGTGCAGACAGCCAGATAAAGGCAAGAAAAGGGCCACATCCAGCCCCTGGCCCCAGGCTATAGTTTGGAGATCACTGGTTTAGAGCAAGGGTCCCCAAACTTTCTAAACAAAGAGCCAGTTTCCTGTCCTTCAGACTTTAGGAGGACGGGACTGTGGCCATTGGGAGTAGAAAATGCCCCGGCATCAGTTCCCTTTTATTGGGTTTAATGGGAGGAATAGTGCCCCATTGATGATGTTAGTGGGGTTTAATGGAGCCCTATCATTGGTGTCAGTTGGTGGAATAGTGACCCAAGGGCCAGATAGCCAGATAAAGGCAAGAAAAGGGTCTGGGCTGTATTTTGAAGACCACTGGTCTAGAGCAGGGGTCTCCAAACTTTCTAAACAAAGAGCAAGTTTAATGTCCTTCAGACTTTAGGAGGGCCCCAAGGGCCAGATAGCCAGTTAAAGGCATGCAAAGGGCCACATCCGGCCCAAGGGCCATAGTTTGGAGACCCTAGATTCCAAAGGGCCAGTTTACTATCCTTCAGACTTTATGAGGGCTGGACTGTGGCCATTGGGAGTATAAAATGCTCAGGCATCAGTTCGCAATCATTGGTTTTAATGGGGGAAATAGTGCTCCATTGATGGTGTCAGTAGGGTTGAATGAAACTCTATCATTGGTCTCAGTTGGTAGAATAGTGCTCCAAGGGCCAGATAGCCAGATAAAGGCAAGCAAAGGGCCACATCCGGCCCCTGGGCCATAGTTTGGAGACCACTAGTCTAGAGCAAACTTTCTAAACAAAGGGCCAGTAAACTGTCCTTCAGATTTCAGGAGGGGTGGATTGTGGCCAGTGGGAGTAGAAAATGTCCCAGGATCAGTTCACAACCATTGGTTTTAATGGGAGAAATAGTGCCCCATTGATGGTGTCAGCAGGGTTAAATGAAGCCATACCATTGGTGTCAGTTGGTAGTGAGTTGGTAGAATAGTGCCCCAAGGGCCAGATAGCCAGATAAAGGCAAGCAAAGGGCCACATTTTCTACTCTCAATGGCCACAGTATGCCCCCCCCCCCCCCCCCAAAGCCTGAAGGATAGTAAACCGGCACCTTACTTAGAATGTTTGGAGACCCTTGCTGTAGATCTATTGTGAGTGAGCGCCTTTTTCTACCACACTTTTTCCTTTCACTCAACTGTCCATTAATATGCTTGGATACAGCACTCTGTGAATAGCCATCTTCTTCAGCAATGACCCTTTGGGACTTTTTTTTCTTTGTGGATGCTGTCGATGACTGTCTTCTTGACAACTATTAAGTCAGCAGTCTCCCTATGATTGTGTAACCTGCTGAACCAGACTGAGAGACCATTTAACCACTTAAGGACCGCCTCCTGCACATATACGTTGGCAGAATGGCACGGCTGGGCACAAGCACGTACCTGTACGTCCTCCTTAAGTGCCCGCGACCCGGTCCGAAGCTCCGTGACTGCGGCCACGGGACCCGCGGACCCGATCGCCGCTGGAATCCCGCGATTGATCCCCGGAGCTGAAGAACGAGGAGATCTGTAAACACAGCTTCCCCGTTCTTCACTGTGGCGCTGTCATTGATCGTGTGTTCCCTGATATAGGGAAACACGATCAATGATGTCACACACCCAGCCCCCCTACAGTTAGAAACACAGATGAGGTCACACTTAACCCCTTCAGCGCCCCCTAGTGGTTAACTCCCAAACTGCAATTGTCATGTTCACAGTAAACAATGCATTTTTATAGCATTTTTTGCTGTGAAAATGACAATTGTCCCAAAAATGTGTCAAAATTGTCCGATGTATCCGCCATAATGCCGCAGTCACGAAAATTAATCGCTGATCGCCGCCATTAGTAGTAAAAAAAAAATAATTAATAAAAATGCAATAAAACTATCCCCCATTTTGTAAACGCTATAAATTGTGCGCAAACCAATCGATAAACGCTTATTGCGATTTTTTTTACCAAACATATGTAGAAGAATACGTATCGGCCTAAACTGAGGGAATTTTTTTTTATATATATTTTTGGGGGATTTTTATTATAGCCAAAAGTAAAAAATATTGTATTTTTTTCAAAATTGTCGCTTTATTTTTGTTTATAGCGCAAAAAATAAAAACCGCAGAGGTGATCAAATACCACCAAAAGAAAGCTCTATTTGTGGGGAAAAAAGGACGCCAATTTTGTTTGGGAGCCACGTAGCACGACCGCGCAATTGTCAGTTAAAGCGACGCAGTGCCGAATCGCAAAAACTGGCCGGGTCCTTTAGCTGCCTAAATTTCCGGGTCTTCAGTGGTTCACTTACCCTTTTCTTCGATTTCCCTTCTAAATGTGTTTTTTCTTTGTCTGAATTTCTCACTTCCTGTTCCTCCTCAGTAAGCTTGCCCCCATCATCCAAGCCATTCTGGCTGGGGGTTAGTCAGCGTGCTCACTCCCTCCCTTGGGACTACATCCCTACAGGGAGACGCTGTGAACAACCTTTACAACCCCTTTAAATAAAAATAAAAAAATTGAGATGCTCCTGTATCTCCTCCATTGCCGGAGGGGTTCCCAGATGACCAACCAAAAAAGAATGAGGCCTTGATCAGGTAGCCTCCATTTACTTTACGCCTTCCGCACCTCCATTTTCAGCTTTGTCCGGGATGTACCTTTAACATTAGACAGTAATTTGTCACGTTGAAATTGTAAATTTGTCTGAAAAGGACCCCCCCCCCCCCCCCCCAGAAAAAAAAAAGCTGTTTGTTGTAAAAGCATTGCTTCTATTGGAGCTGTCAGCGCTGCGGCTCACATGGAGGGGACGACGCGGGCGGCTGCCAAGCACTTGGAACGCAGATGGGGTGAATTATCATTCATTCATTTCATCCCGGCTCAAATAAGTGTTGTCCGGCCTCCTGCTGGAATTGATCTCGTTTGACAAGGGCTGATCTGGGTTTTTGATTACACATCCCATATGTCTGACTACGGCCGTCAGCTATTTGTACGCAACGCGGCGGTGGGGCGACTGGGGTGTCTGGAACAATTACAAGCAATCTGCAGCAGGCAGAGCAGCAAAAGCAGCGAGTCTGCCACACAATGCTGAACATATATACAGTATGGGGCTACAAATATAGCACTTACCTGTAAACTTGCGGCGGTGTAACGTAAATCCGCCCGGCGCAAGCCCGCCTAATTCAAATGGGGCGGGGACCATTTAAATTAGGCGCGTTCCCGCGCCGAACGTACTGCGCATGCTCCGTCCCTAAAATTTCCCGACGTGCATTGCGCTAAATGACGTCGCAAGGACGTCATTGGTTTCGACGTTAACGTAAATGGCGTCCAGCACCATTCACGGACGACTTACGCAAACGACGTGAAATTTAAAAATTTGACGCGGGAACGACGGCCATACTTAACATTGGTTAGACCACCTAGAGGGCATGCTTAGTTTTACGTGACGCATCTCTACGGAAACGACGTAAATTTAGATCGACGGGCAAAGCGGACGTTCGTGAATCGGCGTAACTAGTCATTTGCATATTCTACACCGACCGCAATGGAATCGCCACCTAGCGGCCGGCCTAGAATTGCAGCCAATCGTATCTCGGAGATACGCCGTCGTATCTCTTTTGTGAATCTGGCCCTTTAACTTGTACAACGTTTCTTTAACTAAAATTGCTCCTAAAGGATTTTTTTTTTTACTTTTTAGAGCTGTGCCCATTATTTCTCTAATTTAAAGCACTTCAAAGCACTTCCCTGAACCTCCGGGTGGGAAACATGCTCTTCTACCCCTTCAACAATTTTACACATCACACCTTCCTTGCACCAGAACAGTAGGTCCTTCCCCGGCTCCTCTCCCCCACTGATAGCTCCCACCCAGGGCTGGTGCAAGGATTTTTGACACCCTAGGGAAAACCTAATTTTGTCGCAACCCCTTGGCCCCACTCCTGACCACACCCCCTTTGCCCTGCCCAGGTATTCCCCACCTTTTTAATGAAGCACCCATCAAATGCAGCCTCACTAGCACCCATCAATGCAGCCTCACCAGCACCCATCAATGCAGCCTCACCAGCGCCCATCAATTGCAGCCTCACCAGCGCCCATCAATTGCAGCCTCACCAGCGCCCATCAAACGCAGCCTTACCAGCACCCATCAAACGCAGCCTTACCAGCACCCATCAAATGCAGCCTTACCAGCACCCATCAAATGCAGCCTCACCAGCACTCATCAGTGCAGCCTACCGGTGCCCATCAATTTAGCCTACCCATGCCCATCAATGCAGCCTACCAGAGGGGGAGGAGGGGGGACCAAAGTGGTGTTTGGTGCACTTTAATTTGAGTATTCACGACACAGACACTCCTCACACTTACACTCACTCACACAGATACACTATAATATACTGCAATATACTGTGTCAAACGTGCATTAAGGCACAGAACCATATGGCGTTAAACTTGCAGTAACGCAATGAAATATATGGCGTCAAACTTGGAGTAACGCAATGAAATATATGGCGTTAAACTTGCAGTAACGCACATAACTATACAGCATTAAACTTGCAGTAAAGCACTTTCTTTTGAGGAAATGAGGGCACGTACTGGTATACAGCAGAGATTTCTATTCAGATATATGTCTCTCCGCCACGCGGTGCGGACTCAATTTGAGGGTCTGACCCAGGAGCTCACAGAATCGCCTCTGGAGGCGCTCATGTCATACTCAGATATCGGGAAACTGGTTACAACATTTTATACACGCCTCCAGGCGGCAGGGGTTAAACCCTTTCAGATTGCTAGACGGAAGTGGGAGGTGGACATCCCGGGACTGACCGAGGAGGGGTGGGAGGAGGCCTCGGAGGTGTGCTTCCTTGATCTTATTGGGTCCAATGATCAGTACGTTCAATTTAAATTTATCCATCAGCTTCACTATACTCCTGCCAGATTGACCCGCATGGGTCTGATGTCTAGTGCTTCCTGTCCCAGGTGTGATTCCACTGAGGCCGATTACTTACACATGTTTTGGTCATGCCCTGCTGTTTTACCGTACTGGGGGGACTTGTTCTCTTTTTTCAGGGACAATCTGCACGTGTCGGTTCCTCTTAATCCGGAGGCTGGATTGCTTGGGGTGCTTAATGACTCTATACCTACAACTCATGCTCGAATTCTGATACGAATTGTTTTGTTCTATGCCAGGAAGTTGATATTGTTGCAGTGGAAGAGCACTTCTGCACCGGATATACAAATGTTGTACCGTATGGTTAATAAGGTCTTACCCATGTTTAAGTGTGTATATAAGGGCAGGGCTTGTCACAAAAAGTTCAGCAAGATCTGGCAACCCTGGCTGGATATAGCAGACTCCTTCTGGAAGGACACCCCACTATCCCAGCCATAATCGGCTGCGGGTAGGGGGGTTCTGGGTGACTCTGGCGATCGCGGGGTGGTTGGAGGGGGTGGGTGGGGCAGTGTGTGGCCTGGATGTGGATGGGGGGGGGGGGGGGTGGGTAGGGAGGTCTGTGTGGATGGTGGCTGTGAATGTGTGTGTGTGTGTGTGTGTGTGTGTGCTGGCGGTGAAAGCTCTGTTGGGTTTCTAAACGTTATTTCCACTGTTTGTCGTGTATCTATGACCGGGGGCCATGTTTGGCCCTAGTGGGGTACCCCATAGAGTAATGTCCCTCCGTTGAGGGACTAGGGTGCTTAAACTCAGGGAGGGGTAAAGGTTTATTGGTAAGGACTGTTTGAACTCTGTGTCATTCCAATGTGATACTGTAACAATTAATGTACCTTGCTATTTGTTGATTGTACCTGCAGAAAATCAATAAAAACATTCTCAAAAAAAAAAAAAACTTGCAGTAAAGCACAGAAATATATGGCGTTAAACTTGCAGTAATGCAATTAAATATATGGCATTAAACTTGTAGTAACGCAATGAAATAGATTGCTGTTAAACTCGGAGTAACGCAATGAAATATACAGACTTAAACTTGCAGTAACGCACATAACTATATGGCGTTAAACTTGAAGTAATGCACAGAACTATATGGCGTTAAACTTGTAGTAACGCTATTAAAAATATGGCGTTAAACTTGCAGTAACGCAATGAAATATATGGCATTAAAACTTGCAGTAACGTAATGAAATATACAGCGTTAAACTTGCAGTAACGCGATGAAATATACAGCGTTAAACTTGCAGTAACGCACATAACTATATGGCGTTGGAACTTGCAGTAATGCAATTAAATATATGGCGTTAAACTTGCAGTAACACAATGAAATGTATGGTGTTAATCTTGCAGTAACGTAATGAAATATACAGCGTTAAACTTGAAGTAATGCACAGAACTATATGGCATTTAACTTGTAGTAACGTAATTAAAAATGTGGCGTTAAACTTGCAGTAACGCAATGAAATATATGGCGTTAAAACTTGCAGTAACGTAATGAAATATACAGCGTTAAACTTGCAGTAATGCACTGAACTATACAGCATTAAACTTGCAGTAACGCAATTAAAAATATGGCGTTAAACTTCCAGTAATGCACAGAACTATACGGCGTTAAACTTGCAGTAACGCACAGAACTATATGGTGTTAAACCTGTAGTAACGCAATTAAATATATGGTGTTACGCTTGCAGTAATGCACAGAACTATACGGCGTTAAACTTGCAGTATTGCACAGAAATATATGGTGTTAAACTTGCAGTAACGCAATGAAATATATGGCGTTAAACTTGCAGTAACACAATTAAATATATGGTGCTGCGCTGTGGTATGGCTGATACAAAAGGTCTAGGTGCAAGATAACTTCAGTTTAAAGTGCAAATAATATTAGTGTGTGCGAATGATCAACACTGAATAAAATAATGAAGCAAAGGAATCATAAACATGATGAACAAATAAAGTTGATAAAAACAAAGGCAAATGATTGAAACAATAAACTGTGCAATATGATAAATGTCCAATGTGCCAGGATAGGCACAGATAGCAATCAAACAACGAAAATAAATCAATGACCAAACGGCCGAGAATGTCATTAGGCGGGGCACAAAAAGGTGGGAGGGTTCAGCCCCAGCAGTAGGGACAATGGGCCAGATTCACAAAAGAGATACGCCGGAGTATCTACTGATACTCCGGCGTATTTTAAAATTTTCCGCGTCGTATCTTAATTTGTGATTCACAAACAAGATACGACGGCTTTTGGCTAAAATCCGACAGGCTTACGGCTTTGTACGCCTTCGGATCTTAGGCTACAATACTTCGGCCGCCGCTGGGTGGAGTTTGCGTCGTTTTCCAGCTTTGGGTATGCAAATTAGCTTTTACGGCGATCCACGAAGCTACTCGCGTGCGTTACGTCGTCGCAAGTCGTTTTTTCCCATCGCAAAGTTAAGGCTGCTTTTTCATGCCTTAACTTTACACCAGCCATGTTAAAGTATGGCCGTCGTTCCCGCGTCGAATTAAAAAAAAAATTTCGGCGTAAGTACGTTATGCACGTCGCCATTCACAAACACGTCGGGGCGCCGTAATTTCGCGCAAAGCACGTCGGGAAATTTACTAAGGGAGCATGTGCAGAACGTTTGGCGCGGGAGCGCGCCTAATTTAAATGGTACACGCCCCATTTGAATTAGGCGGGCTTGCGACGGACGTCTTTACGATACACCGCCGCAAGTTTACAGGTAAGTGCTTTGTGAATCAGGCACTTACGCTGAAAACTTTTGGCGGTGTAACTTAAAGACGATACGTTACGCTGCCGCGATTCTTTCTGAATCTGGCACAGACAAGTAGCGGGGCATGGACTTGTCCTCTTGGCTCCACTATTAGCCAATAGCAAAGCCCCTCTTACAAGCTGATTCATATTCTTTCAGTATGAGACATAAAGCACAACCTTGTTGTAGCAAAGCAAAGCAGGAAGCAGGGCCTGCATATGTAATGAACTAACTGCCGCTGTAGTTACATCAAGGTGATCACATGGCTGGCACGGACAGGATTACCAATTCTAAAACAGGTAGAAAACATCCCTTAATATATATTTCAGCTGCATGCTCGCAGTCTCTATCTACAAAGGGCCAGATTCACGTAGGTGAGCGGCGGCGTAACGTATCGTAGATACGTTACACCGCCGCAAGTTTTCATCGCAAGTGCCTGATTCACGAAGCACTTGCGATGAAAACTAGGCTGGCAGCCTCCGGCGCAAGGCGGGCCAATTCAAATGGGCGTGTGCCATTTAAATTAGGCGCGCTCCCGCGCCGGACCTACTGCGCATGCTCAGTTTCGCAATTCCTGTCGTGCTTTGCGCGCTGTGACGTCATTTTTGCGAACGGCGACGCGCGTAGCGTACTTCCGTATTCCCGGACGTGTTACGCAAACGACGTTAAATTTTAAATTTCGACGCTGGGGACCACGGCCATACTTTAGACAGCAACACGATTGCTGACTAAAGTTAGGGCACCCAAAACGACGACTAACTTTGCGACGGGAAACTAGACTAGCGGCGACGTAGCGAACGCGAAAATCTGTTGTGGATCGCCGTAACTCCTAATTTGCATACCCGACGCTGGTTTACGACGCAAACTCCCCCCAGCGGCGGCCGCGGTACTGCATCCTAAGATCCGACAGTGTAAAACAATTACACCTGTCGGATCTTAGGGATATCTATGCGTAACTGATTCTATGAACCAGTCGCATAGATAGAAACAGAGATACGACGGCGTATCAAGAGATACGCCGTCGTTTCTCTTATGTGAATCTGGCCCAAAGTGCTTAGGTGGCCACATCAAAGTTGTGGGCAGACCACTTTAATAAAGCACATATATATTAGCAATCGATTTTGTGATCGCCCACCCCATTGGAGATGCCAGGTTCCCTTTAGTAACGGTGATCAGATTGTAAGCCCCCACCGAGGATTAACGCTTATTTCCATTTTGCCCGTGTCAGCAAAAGCCGCTCCGATAATTCCTGCTGGTCGTATTTATATTTATGACAGAATCCCGCATTACATATTTATTACGGTACACATCATGCATATTTATGGCGGTGCGCGGCATGAATATTGATGGTGGCGGTTGAGGTGTGGGGTCGCTGTTTAGCAGAAAGGCACAGCAGGGTGAGATGTTACAACCTCCTCACCTAGTACAGACAGAATAGTAAATCAAGGAGATTTCCTCCGTGGGGGCCTCCCAACGGAACGCCGCGTCAAGCCGAACCTGCGATTTTCCGGAAAAATAACCCCAGCGGGGCCGAAACCATGTCGAGCTTTCTTGTCGTCTCTACTCTTTTTGTCTGATCATCCCGGTTTTACACTCCTTTTCCATTCTGTCACCGAAATAAACAAGCTGAATCTGGATTTTTCACCTCGGCATCCAGGAAGAATAAAACTCAGATGAACTTTCAGTTTACATCAGCTAAACACATTCCAGGAGCGCAAAAAGATGTGCAAAATCTTATAGGCTTTTTTTTTGTTAGTTTTTTTTTAGAAAGCAGCCACAGCCTGAGTAGAAAAGCCTGTCTCCTTTCAGCATGCTAAATAGAAGGCCCCCTATTCTGTGTGTGGAAGCAGTGGTCCCTCTGCAGAGGTCTAATATGTCCTCTGGAGTTATGCCTTGTTCACAAGTGCAGCAGTCTCTAATTTTTTTTAAAATAGCCACAGTAGAGTAGAAAAGCCTGTCACCTGCCAGGATGCTAAAGAAAAGGAACCTTGTTCTGTGCGTGGAAGCAGTGGTCCCTCTGCCAAGTTCTGAAACCCCCCCTTTCGCTGAGTCAGAGCCAGATTTCCTAAAGCAGCAGAGAGCATGAGATTTACTAATTGCAGAGCTATTGGTCTGATTCAGTAGAGGGCCCTTGCTCTGTGTTAAATATTTAATTATTAAAAACTATATATATATATATATATATATATATATATATATATATATATATATATATAATTTTTTTTTATAACACAGTTCATTAACAGACTACACATCATCCTGTTAGGGTTTTGTTAAACCCACCAATTCTTCCTATACCTTTTTTTTTTTTTTTTCTAATTTGTCAAGAGTTGTTCTTTAACAAGCAGTTCTATAATTATTTAATTTAATTATTTCATTTAATTATTTTAAATATTTAACTATTAAACTTTTATTTTAAAAATGATTATATATATATATATATCATTTTTAAAATAAAAGTTTAATAGTTAAATATTTAAAATAATTAAAAAAATTATTAAAACAAATTTTATATATATATATATATATATATATATATATATATATATATATATATATATATATATATATATATATATATATATATATATATATATATATATAATTTGTTTTGATACTACACAGTGCATTAACAGACTACACATCATCCTATTAGGATTTTGTTAAACTTGCCAATTCTTCCTATACCTTTTTTTTTCTTACTTTTTGGAGTGTTGTCCTTTAACAGGCGGTTCTAGATTTGTATTATTATTTAATTATTTCATTTAATTATGTTAATTATTATTATTTTTTATTATTTTAAATATTAAACTTTTTTTATTAATTATTTATTTTTAGATATTTGATACTACACAGTGCATTAGCAGACTACACATCACCCTGTTATGGTTTTGTTAAACTCGACAATTCTTCATATACTTTTTTTTCCCCCTTAATTTGTCAAGCGTTGTCCTTTAACAAGCAGTTCTATACATTTTTTAATTATTTAATTATTTAATTTAATTATGTTATTTATTTTTTATTTATTTTTATATTTAAATATTAAACTTTTTTTTATTTAATTTTTTTTATTGTTTTTATATTTTTGATACTACACAGTGCATTAACAGACTACACATCATCCTGTTATGGTTTTGTTAAACTCGACAATTCTTCCTATACCTTTTTTCTTCCCTTAATCCCTTAATGTCGAGCGTTGTCCTTTAACAAGCGGTTCTAAAAATTTTTTTTAATGATTTACTTATTACATTGAATTATGTAAAAAAATAATTGTTATCATTATTTTAAATATTAAAACATTTTTTATTTTTTTTTATATTTTTGATACTACACAGTGCATTAACAGACTACACATTATCCTGTTAGGGTTTTGATAAACTCACCAATTATTCCTATGCTTTTTTATTTATTTATTAAAAAAACAAACATTTAAAAAAAGTTTAATAGTTAAATATTTAAAATAACAAATATAAATAAATATATATATATATATATATATATATATATATATATATATATATATATATATATATATATATATATATATATTATTTATTTATTAAAAAAACAAACATTTCAAAAAAGTTTAATAGTTAAATATTTAAAATAACAAATTATATATATATATATATATATATATTTGTCATTTTAAATATTTAACTATTAAACTTTTTTTTAAATGTTTTTTTTATAAATAAATATATATATATAATTTATTTATAAAAAAAAAACATTTAAAAAAAGTTTAATAGGTAAATATTTAAAATAACAAATAATGATATATATTATTTATTTATTAAAAAAACAAACATTTAAAAAAAGTTTAATAGGTAAATATTTAAAATAACAAATATATATTTGTTATTTTAAATATTTAACTATTAAACTTTTTTTAAATGTTTTTTTTTTTTTAAATAAATATATATATATTTATATTCATACTACACAAAAAAAATCTTATTTTTTTTTGGAGCGTTATCCTTTAACAAGCTGTTCTAGATTATTTTTTAATTAATTAATTATTTAATTTAATTATGTTAATTATTAAAATTATTTTAAATATTTAAACATTAAACTTTTATTTTATTTAATTATTTATTTGTATTTTTATATTTTTGATACTACACAGTGCATTAACAGACTACACATCATCCTGTTAGGGTTTTGTTAAACTCGCCAATTCTTCCTATACCTTTTTTATTTATTTTTTCTCTTAATTCGCAGAGCGTTGTCCTTTAACAAGCGGTTCTATCAGTTAGTAATTAATAATGTTTTTTCTACACACGGCACCCAGCTACAGCTATGGATTAAGACAGAAAATCAGTCTGACATAAGTGAAAACTACCCAACCTTGAATTTTTCAATTATTGAGAACACGAATCATGAAGTCCATTAGTTATTAGGAGAACGCCGGTTCAACCGACTGGTCGCGCCTAATCAATACACAACGCTGCAAAACATTGGAAACTGAACTGAAAGTTTGCTAAGTTGGGCCTGGAGGAGGAGAGGAGGAGGAGGAGAGGAGGAGGAGGAGGAGAGGAGGAGGAGGAGGAGGAGAGGGGGAGGAGAAGGAGGAGGAGGAGAAGGAGGAGGAGGAGGAGGAGAGGAAGGAGGAGAGGAGGATGAGGAGAGGAGGAGGAGAGGAGGAGGAGGAGGAGAGGTCGCGCCTAATTAATACACAACGCTGCAAAACATTGGAAACTGAACTGAAAGTTTGCTAAATTGGGCGAGGAGGATGAGAGGGGGAGAGAAGGAGGAGAGGAGGAGGAGAGGATTAGGAGAGGAGGAGGAGGAGAGGAGGAGGAGGAGAGGAGGAGGAGGAGGAGGAGGAGAGGTCGCGCCTAATCAATACACAACGCTGCAGAACATTGGAAACTGAACTGAAAGTTTGCTAAGTTGAGCGAGGAGGAGGAGAGGGGGAGAGAAGGAGGAGAGGAGGAGGAGAGGATTAGGAGAGGAGGAGGAGGAGGAGGAGAGGAGGAAGAGGAGGAGAGGTCGCGCCTAATCAATACACAACGCTGCAAAACATTGGAAACTGAACTGAAAGTTTGCTAAGTTGGGCGAGGAGGAGAGGAGGAGGAGAGGGGGAGAGGAGGAGGAGGAGAGGAGGAGGAGAGGATGAGGAGAGGAGGAGGAGAGGAGGAGGAGAGGTTGCGCCTAATCAATACACAACGCTGCAAAACATTGGAAACTGAACTGAGAGTTTGCTAAGTTGGGCGAGGAGGAGGAGAGGAGGACTGGTCGCGCCTAATCAATACACAACGCTGCAAAACATTAGAAACTGAACTGAGAGTTTGCTAAGTTGGGCAAGGAGGAGAGGAGGAGGAGGAGAGGAGGAGGAGAGGAGAGGATGAGGAGAGGATGAGGAGAGGAGGAGGAGAGGAGGAGGAGAGGAGGAGGAGGAGGAGGAGAGGAAGATGATGAGGAGAGGATGAGGAGAGGAGGAAAGGAGGAGAGGATGAGGAGAACAGGAGGAGAGGAAAAGAAGAGGAATGAGGAGAGGAGGAGAAGAGGAGGAGGAGGAGGAGAGGAGGACTGGTCGCACCTAATCAATACACAACGCTGCAAAACATTGGAAACTGAACTGAGAGTTTGCTAAGTTGGGCAAGGAGGAGAGGAGGAGGAGAGGAGAGGATGAGGAGAGGAGGAGGAGAGGAGGAGGAGAGGATGAGGAGAGGATGAGGAGAGGAGGAGGAGAGGAGGAGGAGGAGAGGAAGATGATGAGGAGAGGATGAGGAGAGGAGGAAAGGAGGAGAGGATGAGGAGAACAGGAGGAGAGGAAAAGAAGAGGAATGAGGAGAGGAGGAGAAGAGGAGGAGGAGAGGAGGAGGAGGAGGAGAGGAGGAGAGGTCACGCCTAATCAATACACAACGCTGCAAAACATTGGAAACTGAACTGAGAGTTTGCTAAGTTGGGCGAGGAGGAGAGGAGGAGGAGGAGGAGGAGAGGAGGAAGAGAGGAGGAGGAAGAGAGGAGGAGTAGAGGAGGAAGAGAGGAGGAGGAGGAGAGGAGGAGAGGAGGAGGAGTAGAGGAGGAGGAGAGGAGGAGGAGGAGGAGAGGAGGAGGAGAGGAGGAGGAGTAGAGGAGGAGTAGAGGAGGAAGAGAGGAGGAGGAGGAGAGGAGGAGGAGTAGAGGAGGAGTAGAGGAGGAGGAGAGGAGGAGGAGAGGAGGAGGAGAGGAGGAGGAGTAGAGGAGGAGTAGAGGAGGAAGAGAGGAGGAGGAGGAGAGGAGGAGGAGTAGAGGAGGAGTAGAGGAGGAGGAGGAGGAGAGGAGGAGGAGAGGAGGAGGAGGAGAGGAGGAGGAGAGGAGGAGGAGTAGAGGAGGAGTAGAGGAGGAAGAGAGGAGGAGGAGGAGAGGAGGAGGAGTAGAGGAGGAGTAGAGGAGGAGGAGGAGGAGAGGAGGAGGAGAGGAGGACGCAACGCCGCAGGTACATCCATTACAAAGTAAAAAGGGGAGATTTAAAAAGGAATGTCAAAATGTTATTTGTATAACCAACAACCCCCCCACCCAACAATTTATGTCCGATATAAAAGACGAGGTGACGCAAAGAAAAGAACTCAAATGGCATGTGAGGAAATCTGTAATTTTCCGAGTGATCCCTGCAGAGTCAATTAAAATAACCCCGGATTTCACGTAATATCCGAAAAGGTCAATTTAACTCTCCGCAACGACTCTTAAGACCGCACATTGGTCTTCCAGGGCAGGAAACGCTCATTAATTTTATATGTCTCCGTCCCGGATCAATACAGTTATATAGAAAGGGAAGCGGAATTTACCTCTTCATTTCATTAAATGAGACACGACGCGTTTCAATTCCGTGTGATATATATATATATAGATATAGATAGATAGATAGATATACAGCCAGACCTTCTCTATGTGTACCTCTCAGATTTTTCTACTTTGACCGTAAAATCTATAAATCAAGTTCTAGCTAAAATCCAAGCAGAACAAAAATTATTTAACCACTTAAGCCCCGGACCAATATGCAGTTAAGGACCCTGCCCCTTTTTGCGATTCGGCACTGCGTCACTTTAACTGACAATTGCGCGGTCGTACGACGTACGACGTGGTTCCCAAACAAAATTAGCGTCCTTTTTTTTCACATATAGAGCTTTCTTTTGGTGGTATTTGATCACCTCTGCGGTTTTTATTTTTTGCGCTATAAACCAAAATAGAGCTTAAATTTGAAAAAAAATGCAATATATTTTAACTTTTTGCTATAATAAATATCCCCCAAAAAAACATATTCTTTCCTCAGTTTAGGCCGATACGTATTCTTCTACCTATTTTTGGTAAAAAAAAAAAAATCGCAATAAGCGTTTAACGATTGGTTTGCGCAAAAGTTCTAGCGTTTACAAAATAGGGGATAGATTTATGGCATTTTTTATTAATAATTCTTTTTTTTACTACTAATGGCGGCGATCAGCGATTTTTTTTTTCATGGCTGCGACATTATGGCGGACACATCGGACAATTTTGACGCCATTTTTGGGACCATTGTCATTTTCACAGCAAAAAGTGCTATAAAAATGCACTGCTTACTGTGAAAATGATAATTGCAGTTTAGGAGTTAACCACTAGGGGGCGCTGTAGGGGTTAAGTGTTAGGGGATATGTGTTTCTAACTGTAGGGGGGCGGGGCTGGACGTGTGACGTCATTGATCGCCTTTCCCTATATTAGGGAACACACGATTAATGACACTGCCACTGTGAAGAACGGGGAAGGTGTGTTTAGACTCCCCTCTCCCCGTTCTTCAGCTCCTGTGACCAATCGCGGGACACCGTGCTTGTACCCAGCCGTGCCATTCTTCCGACGTATATCGGCGTTAGGCGGTCCTTAAGTGGTTAAGGAATAAATTAAAAATAATAATAAAAAAATTTAATATTTTTTTTTCTTTTTTTATATTTATAATATATAAAATACTATGGGGCAGATCCACATAGATCTGCACCCGCGCAGCGTATCAGAGATACGCTACGCCGCCGTACCTTACCTGGCGTTCTTTCAAATCCTCAAAGATTTTGCGCCGTAAGTTACGGCAGGGCGTAGTGTATTTCTGGCGGCGGAATTTAAATCGGCGATTAGGGGGCGTGTTTCATTTAAATGAAGCACGTTCCCTGCGCCGAATGAACTGCGCATGCTCCGTTTCGAAATTTCCCGCCGTGCATTGCGCGAAATGACGTCGCAAGGACGTCATTTTTTAAACTTAGACGTGACTTACGTCCATCCCGATTCACGGACGACTTACGCAAAAAAAAGAAAAATTCTAATTTCGACACGGGAACGACGGCCATACTTAACATGGCAAGTCTAACTATACGCCGCAAAAAAGCAGCTTTAACTATACGCTGGAAAAAGCCGACTAGAGACGACGTAAGAGAATGCGACGGCCGCGCGTACGTTCGTGGATCGTCGGAAATAGCTAATTTGCATACGATGCGAACTCCACCCAGCGGACGCCGAAGTATTGCATCTACGATCCGAAGGCGCACAAAGCCGTACGCCTGTCGGATCGAAGCCAGATGCCGTTGTATCTTGGTTTGAGGATTCAAACTAAAGATACGACGCGGCAAAGTGAGGCTGCAGATGGGCACAGTGAGGCTGCAGATGGGCACAGTGAGGCTGCAAATGGGCACAGTGTCCCTCTTTTCCAATTACAGTGGCTGCTACATTTCTCACCCTAGGCTTATACTCGACTCAATACGTTTTCCCAGTTTTTTGGCGGTAAATCTAGGTGCCTCGGCTTATATTCGGGTCGGCTTATACTCGAGTATATACGGGTAATTACTCTCTGTTTAATGTGGAGACCCTCTAAGACCCTTTGTGAGTTGGAACTTGCCGAAAAGTTGGCCCAAACTTGTTCTTTGGCGGGGTTTTGGCTTGCCGATATCACCCCGTGTTCTCAGTTATATCAAACTGGCTCGGCATCTAAAGGGGTTCCGAAAAAACTAATTTTTAGTTGTAAATTTGCAATTTTTATCCTTTTATGCAGTCTTTCTTTTTATCGGTATTCAAGGATGCCCTCCGTAAACACATTATCCATTAGCTGATGTGGCGCTCAGCTGGCTGCGCTGCATTAAGCAGAAAATATTTTAGTTAGAAGGCTGACAAAATACCAATGAACAGGCTATATGTGACCTATAGTGGGATATGATCTGCTCACTCAACGATGCCTCCGTCCATTAAGAACTCAGATTTGTTGCTTCCGCTGCTCTGCTTGTAAATTATTAGGCCATAAGGCGAAGCCGACAACAAGTTCTCAAACGCAAATGTGACTGATGCAAAAACCGCTTCGGGATTTATTTATTTTTTACTTGCGGTAATAACATTTTCCAGAAACTGAAAAGAGCAGCAGACACAGCAGATCGTTAAAGGTTAGGGCACAACTCACGAGGCGGTGAGGCTAAACCTCAAAGATACATTAAAGCTCAACTACCTGCCACACTTACCTCTCTCCGGATACACAGTGATGGCTGGGTGATGATGGCACCATGGCTGATCCAGAGGCTGCTCTCCTGGCTACCAAGGCTACAAATTGTGAAGTGATCTAGGTTCAGCCCCATGCTGCTAGAGGCTTCCCTGTTCCTTGTGTCCAGTGGGCCGGATTCAAGTAGATTTGCGCATTTATTACGGAGGCGCAGGGCAATGATTTTGCCCTGCGCCCCCGCAATTTTTTTGCGCTGCCCGTGATTCACGGAGCAGAAGCTCCGTAAATTGCGCGGGCGCGCCGGCAAAATGCCCGGCGCAAGAGCGCGCAATTTAAATGATCCCGTAGGGGGCGGGAATCATTTAAATTAGGCGCTTTCCCGCGCCGATCGTAGAGCGCATGCTCCGTCGGGAAACTTTCCCGACGTGCATTGCAGCAAATGACGTCGCAAGGACGTCATTTGCTTCAAAGTGAACGTGAATGGCGTCCAGCGCCATTCACGATTCACTTACGCAAACTACGTAAAATTCAAATTTCGCGACGCGGGAACGACGGGTATACGTAACATGGGCTGCCCCTGTTAATAGCAGGGGCAGCCTTGCGCGAAAACCGCCGTACGTAAACGACGTAAATTGCGTACGCAGGGCTCGCGCAACGTTGTGAATCGGTGTTAGTATGCAATTTGCATACTATACTCTGAGCACAGCGGGAACGCCACCTAGCAGCCATCGCAAGAATGCAGCCTAAGATATGAGGGCATAAGAGCCTTATGCCGCGCAGATCTTAGGCTGCAGTCGGCGTAACAAGGTTCCTGAATCAGGAGCACTCGTTACGCCAGGGCAAGTAAGCAATTGCGCTGTGTAACCTATGGTTACACAGGCGCAATTGCTTCCTGAATCCACCCCAGTGTATTTTGTGCCTGCAGCTTCCATCTCCTCCATCCCTCCTACATCACACTAGAAACATGGAGGAACCCTTGAAAGAACTTTCCAGTCTCTGCTAATGATTACTACATCTATAGATCACGATATATTAGCATTATGGACAGTAGGAAGAATTTTCCTTACATTGGTGACCAATAAGAAGAATGCTCCTTACAATGGTGGACAGTTGGAAGAATGTTCCTTACATTGGTGGCCAATAAGAAGCATGCTCCTTACATTGGTGGCCAATAAGAAGAATGCTCCTTACATTGGTGGCCAATAAGAAGAATGGGCCAAATCCTCAAAAGAGATACGCAGGAGGATCTGCTGTTCAGCCTGCGTATCCCTGTGGCTATCTTTGGAAACGATCCTCAGAAGGATTTTTCCAAAGATAGGCAGAAGATCCGACATCTGTAATAGACTTACACTGTCAGATCTTAGGATGCAGTACCGCATCCGCCGCTGGGGGCATTTCGAGTCGAAATGCCGCTTTGCGTATGCAAATGAGTACTTAGGCAGATCCACAAAGCTTTTTAGCTTTGTGTTTTCTGCGTAAGTTACGTTTTGCATGCGTAAAATTAGGGATGCCTTTACAAGGCCTAAACTGTTTAGACCTTGTAAAAACAAACCTTTTTTTCGATCGCCGCGTTTTTTATTAAAATGTCGAATTTTTTTTCCCCGCGCATTATTTTTTTTACCCGACGCAACTTTATTGTCCCGTCGCGATCCACAAAGCCCGGCGTAAAGTACGTTCGCACGATGCACGTCGGGAAAAATGACTTCACACGCATGCGCCGAACGTCCGGCGCGGGAGCGCGCCTCATTTGAATAGGAATCGCCCCCTCGATCAGACGACAGCCTTGCGACGGAGGCACTTAAGTTACACGGCGTGTAATTTCTAGGTAAGTGCTTTGTTAATCGGGCACTTAGGTAGAAATTTTACGCCTGTGTAACTTAACTGCTGAAAGTTAAGTTAGGCAGGTTTTTTGAGGATTTGGCCCTGTATTCACAAAGTACTTGCCTCCTAACTTACGGCGGCGTAGCGTAAATGCGGCTGGCGTAAGCGCGCCTAATTCAAATGAGGATGGGGGGGCGTGTTTTATGTTAATTACTCGTGACCCGACGAGATTGACGTTTTACGAACGGCGCATGCGACGTCCGTGTACATATCCCAGTGTGCATTGCTCCAAAGTACGCCGCAAGGACATATTGGTTTTCGACATGAACGTAAATTGCGTCCAGCCCCATTCACGGACGACTTACGCAAACGACATAACATTTTCAAATTTCGACGCGGGAACGACGGCCATACTTAACATTGACTAGGCCAACTAGGGGCAGCTTTATCTTTACGCGGCGTATCTCTTACGGAAACGGCGTATCTTTACTGCGACGGGCGCACGTACGTTCGTGAATCGGCGTATCTAGTCATTTACATATTCTACGCCGAACTCAACGGAAGCGCCACCTAGCGGCCAGCCTAAATATTGCACCCTAAGATACGACGGCGCTGGCTGTCGTATCTTAGCTAGGTTTAAGTGTATCTCAGTTTGAGAATACACTTAAACTTAGGACGGCGCAGATTCCGAGTGGATTGCTGATCCCCCTTCCAACAAACACTTTTCTTTCTTTTTCTCCATCTGACCATTCTTTACGTGATAATCACGCCTTGCCAAATTGGATATTGAACCATCAAACAATCAAACCCAAGCAAGCCTCAGAGCAATTAAAGATCTCTCCAATCCTTTCCAGGCTTCCTTTGTTGACGGGAGTTGGACATCCTCCGTAATTAGGAGCCCAGTTATTTAGAAAACTTTCAGGCGACGGGATGTTTTGTATCTCCAGAGGCGTCCCTCTATAATTTCCTGGTAATGATATAATTACCGTCGCCCCTCTTCTATTGTGATTTGCTCTTTGTGTGGCTCGTATGTTGGAAATCTCGGCTGGATGGGTTTTTCGCTGAGCTCGCCCCGCCGCCCTTTACACGCTGATGGAAGCTCAGGAACTTGGACTTACAATGGGCAAATCATAAGAGAGTTACAAGAACTGGATCCAAAATAAACAGATGTTGCCCTGGTTGAACTTCGGCATTTGGACTTTCTCAGAAACGCTGGGCTGGAGTCCCAACGCTTTATAATGTTAACCACCTAAGGACCGAGCCTCTTTCTGAGATTTGGGGTTTACAAGTTAAAAACATTTTTGTTTTGGCTAGAAAATTACTTAGAACCCCCAAACACTATACATTTTTTCCTAACACCCTAGAGAATAAAATGGCGGTTGTTGCAATACTTTGTGTCACACCGTATTTGCGCATTGGTCTTGTAACAAGGGACACTGATGGGGAGATTTAATGCAAGGCGCACTCTGATGTGGACAGTTCTTTAAGGGGAACTCTGATGGGGGCAATTGACGCAAAGGGGCACTCTGATTTAGAGTCCATTGTGTAAGTGGACATTCTGATGGAGACAACTGATGTAAGAGGGGACTCTGATGGGGACATTTGATGTAAGGTGGAACTCTGATGTGGGCAGTTTATCTAAGGGAGCAGTGTGATGTGGGCAATTTATGTAAGGGGGTACTCTGATATGGACATTTGATGTAAAGGGGAACTCTGATGGAAACATTCAATGTAAAGGGGGACTCTGATGAGGACATTTGATACAAGGGGACACTCTAATGGGGCATACAATGTAAGAGGGCACTATGATGTAAACAGTTTCTGTAAGGAGGATCTCTGATGGGGGCAATTGAGAAGGATAATGGAAGTAAGGGGCACTCTGATGGGGGCAATTGATGCAAGGGGGAACTCTGATGGAGACATTTGATGTAAGAGGGAACTCTGATGGAGACATTTGATGTAAGAGGGAACTCTGATGGAGACATTTGATGTAAGGGGGGCACTCTGATATGGACAGTTTATGTAAGGGGGCTCTCTGATGGGGACAATTGATAGGGACAATGAAAGGGGCACTCTGATGGGGGCTATTGATGCAAAGGGGAACTCTGATGGAGATATTTGATGTAAGGGGGCACTCTGATGGGGGTAATTGATGTAAGGGGGCACTCTAATGCAGGGGCGGATCCATGGGGGGGCAACAGGGCAATTGCCCTCCCCCAAAGAAATGTGCTGCAGGTGAGTGGGGGGCCAGTCAGCGGGTGAGTGAGCGGGCGGCTCGGCGGGCAGGCAGCTCAGCGGGCGGGTGAGTGAGCAGGTGGGCGGCTCGATGGGTGAGCGGGCGGGCCAGTCGGCAGGAGGTGAGCGGGCGGCTGGCCAATCAGCGGGCCGGCGAATGGGGGAGCAGAGAGATGACATCATCTCTCACCGCCCAGCGCCCACCCTAAATCCCTGCAGTTCCGCCCTGATGGGGGCAAATGATGTAAGTAGGGACATTGAAAATAAATGGGCACTCTGACGAGGACATCTCATGTTAAGGGGGACTCTGAAGGGGACATTTGATGTAAGAGTGGACCTTGATGGGGGCAACTGATGTAAGGGGGCACTCTGATGTGGACATTTGATGTAAAGGGGGACTGTGATGGAAATATTCAATGTAAGGGGGACTCTGATGATGAAATTTGATGTAAGGGGACACTCTAATAGTGGCAAATAATGTAAAGGGACACTCTTATCTGGACAGTTTCTGCAAGGGGGCTCGCTGATGGGGGCAATTGAGGTAAGAAAGACTCTGATAGGGACAATGGAAGTAAGGTGGCACTCTGATTGGAGCAATTGATGCAAGGGGGGAACTCTGTGGGTTTAGGTGAGTAAAAAGGGTATATAGACAGGGTTTTTTTTTTCATTCGCAGTGCGACAATTGCGAGTGCGGCGTGTCAGTCTGACACACCGCATCTTCAATCGTGATAAGGAGCCTCTGACAGAGGCTTCTTACCATGTGATCAGCTATGTCCAATCACAGCTGATCATCTCGTGAACCAGAAAGTGCCGGTAAATGGCATTCCTTGGTTTGCGCTGACAGGGGGCTCTCCCTGTTGGGGGGGGGGGGGGGGTCTGTGCTGATAATCAGCTCATGGATTATCAGCATAGCCCTATCAGATGTGCCAACCGCCTACCAATCAGTGCCCAGCAGTGCCACAATAATAAAATCAGCAAGTTCCCACCACAGTGCTAATCAGTGCCGACCACAGCGCCAATCAGTGCCCATTACAGTGCCATCAGTACACCTGTCAAGAACACATCAGTACCTCATCATCAGTGCTGCCCATCAGTGTCACCTGTTAATGTCAATCAGTACCACCTATCAGTGCCAATCAGTGCCACCTGTCAGTGCCCATCAGTACCTCCTGTCAGTGACGCCTGTCAGTGCCCATCAGTGCCGCCTGTCAGTGCCCATCAGTGCCGCCTGTCAGAGCCCATCAGTGCTGCTTATCAGTGCCGCCTAGTGGTGCCCATCAGGGCTGCACATCAGTGCCGCCTATCAGTGCCCATCAATTCTACATACCAGTGCCGTCTCATCAGTTCCCATCAGTGCTGCCTCATTAGTGCCCGTCAGTGAAGGGGAAAACAACATTTTAAGACAAAAACTTAATTTTTTTTTTTTTTTTTAATTGTATTTTTAGTTTGTTTAGCAAAAAATAAAAACCCCCAGAGGTCATCAAATACCACCAAAAGAAATCTCTATTTGTGGGGAAAAAATGATAAAAAATTTGTTTGGGTACAGTGTTGCAGGACGGCGCAATTGTCATTCAAAGTGTGACAGTGCTGAAAGCTGAAAATTGTCCTGGGCAGGAAGGGGGCGAAAGTGCCCGGTATTGAAGTGGTTAAAGTTCATGTGCGTGTAAAGGCAGGCGTCCCAATACTTTTGATGATACAGGGCTAGATTCAGGTAGCTTTTACGGCGGCGTATCTCCAGATACGCCGCCGTAATTTCAAATCTGCGCCGGCGTACCGTTACGCCGATTCTCAAAGGCAGATACGCTAAAAAAATAGGCTTCCTCCGCTGACGTAACTTGAATGCGGCGGCGTATAATTGTGTGCAATATTACGTTGGCCGCTAGGTGGCGCTTTCGTTGTTTTCGGCGTAGAATATGCAAATTACCTAGATACGCCGATTCACAAACGTACGTACGGCCAGAGGAAATTTATTTACGTTGTTTACGTTAGGCTTTTTCGGCGTAAGGTTGCTCCTGCTATTAGGCCCCTTTCACATTGAGGCGTTTTTCATGCGGTACAGCGCTAAAAATAGCGCTGCTATACCGCATGAAAAATCATGCCCTGTAGTGTTCAATGTGAAAGCCCGAAGGCTTTCACACTGAAGCGGTGCGCTAGCAGGAGCGCTCCAAAAGTCCTGCTAGCCGCATCTTTACTGCGGTATAGGAGCGGTGTGTTCACCGCTCCTATATCGCGCCTTCACATTGAAATCAATGGGAAAGCGCGGTATTAACCCTTTTTCGCCCGCTAGCGGGGGTTAAAACCTCACCGCTGGCGCCCGAATATCGCGGTAAATACGACGGTATAGCGGCGCTACAAATAGTGCGGCTATACCGTCACCGCGGCTCCACGCCTCAATGTGAAAGAGGTCTAACAGTAGGTGGCGCAGTCAATGTTAAGTATGGACGTCGTTCCCGCTTCGAAATGTGAATTTATTACGTCGTTTACGTTAGGCTTTTTCGGCGTAAGGTTGCTCCTGCTATTACAGTAGGTGGCGCAGCCAATGTTAAGTATGGACGTCGTTCCCGCTTTGAAATTTAAATTTATTAGTCGTTCGCGTAAGTCGTTCGCGAATAGGGCTGGACGTAATTTACGTTCACGTCGAAAGCAATGACGATTTGCCTCGGAATTTCAAGCATGCGCACTGCGATTTTTTCACGAACGGCGCATGCGCCGTTCGTAAAAAAACTTAAAATATGCGGGGTCAACCTATTTTTAATAAAACACGCCCCCTCAACATCATTTGAATTAGGCGCGCTTACGCCGGCCCCATTTACGCTACGCCGCCGTAAGTTAGGAGGCAAGTGCTTTGTGAATAAAGCACTTGCTTATCAAACTTATGGCGGCGCAGCGTAAATACGATACGCTGCGCCGCCGTAAGGAGGGGTGCAGCTACCTGAATCTAGCCCATAGAGTATAAGTCCCAAAAACGTTGGCGTTCATTCTCCTCCTACGGCTGTTGGTGGAATGGAAAGCGATCGGCTGATCGGGGTTATTAGGATGTTCTTGCGGTAAAGGAATAGTAAAAATGACAGCGTATAATACCGGCGTAAGTGAAAGGTTACATCAGCAGAATATAACACATTCCCCCACATAACACGGGCTCCTTTGTTAGACATAATGAGAAACTGATTTCCAGCCCCGTGAACAGGGTCAGCCCCTTTCAAATGAGTTCTTGTGAAATCCTCGCCTTGAGTTAGCCGTACAATTCATTTCATAATAGACTTGTTTCAAGAACCTTTTTTTTTTTATCCTTTTCTTTTCAAAGATGTCATTATTTTCCTCTGCTAAGCAATGCACTTCACCGACAATTACCTCCAGCTATTTTTAATATTTCTCAACATCAGAAAAATTCCTGAAGTGGTATCTGCTCCTACGAAACGCGTCGGGCTGTCAACTTTTTTTTTTCTTTCTAGGCTTTATTGCCTTTCGCGTTAACTTGATTCATGGTCCTGATGGATGAAATATGGACATCGGGAGCAGGAAATACAAGTCTTACGGCTCGTGACTGTAAAGTGGTATCTCCGCTCCTTGACGGGCGATACGTTTCTTCTTCTTCTTTTTTTTTTTTAGCTCCATTCGTCAAGAGGAAGGTGATATTCATTGCAAGTGACATCTCCTTTTGAATGTCTCATTTTAATAGGAAATTAACATTTGCTATCTACGGAGCTCTTGTGTGAATCGTAATTCGCCCATTTAGTTTCAACACACATCCCGCGTGCCGGGCCTCGTGTTCCTGCTGTCAAACCCGATGGACCGACGCGTTTCAGGGAAAAAAAAGGAAATGTAGTGACATCTCAGTGTGAACTGTCCATCAATATTTCAAAGTGGGTCCGGCTGGAGATGAAAGGGAATACATATATATTTTTTATAACGTAAGCTCAACCGGCCAAAGTGAAATTGTTTATGTATGAAAGGGAAAGGGGGGTTGCTGAGGAAAACTGAGAAGGCTCTGCCGATCGTTTTTTAATTAATGAAATATATAAAATATGAGCCTGGTACATGATGAGACTTTTCATGAGCCAATGTGGTGAAGCTGCACTTAACCACCTCGTTATCGGGCCATAGTCAAAAGATGTCCACAGTAGGAGGTTGAAAACCGGGGTTATGGGTGCGCCAATATGCCATAACCCCGGTATTGATTTTTCTCTGGCCCTTTGTTTTCTTTTATCAAGCCCTTTCATCCATTGATACCAACAATCAGTGGCGGCCCACCCTATCCATGCCCCTAATCTACATGTAGGGCACCGGACACAAGGATTCCAATGTTTTTTTTTTTTTCCGAAGCACATGATAAGAGCCTGAGGCTGTGATAGGCTTTTAAAAAGGGTGGGCTCGGGGCGTAGTGCTCTGCGCCCCGAGCCCACCCAGTTGTGTGACAATAGCACATTAATATTTGCTATTGCCTTCCTGATTTTCCTCCCGGCCACTCATGAAGCAGGTCCCGAGGCACCTTTTCCCAATTAGCCAAGAGGAGAAGCGATCCTATTGGCCTGCCCAGGAGGAGGGGGGAGGAGATGCACGACGGAAGCCGCTGTGATGTTGAGGAGGAGGAGACGCAGGGGAAGTGGCTGCCCGTCACCCGGAGGAAGCGCTGCCCGCGACCTAGATGGGGTAAGTGCGGTGACTGACCCCTCCACAAAAAATATACCACCGGCTGCCACTGCCAACAATGGGGCACAATTCCTATTAATGACACCAATGATGGGACACAATTCCTCCCAATGATGGGGCACAATTACTACCAATGACACCAATGAAGGGACACAATAACTCCCTAAGATGAGGAACAACTACTCCCAATGACACCAATAAGGGGGCACCTTTACTCCCACTTAAACAATAGGGCATTATGATTTTTTCCCCACTGATGTTGGGGCTTTTTCTACTCCCAACAGCCACAGTCTGCCCCCCCCCTAAAGTCTGAAGGACAGTAAACTGGTCCTTTGACTAGAAAGTTCGGAGGTCCCTGATCTAACTGATAAAAGTGGTCAGAGCGGCAGATTCACAACTGGATTACTTTTAGAAGCAGAGGGAGGGGTCCGGTTGGATAATGTACATAGTGTAGGGGTCCAGGTTGGGTAATGTATACAGTGCAGGGTCCAGGTGGGGTATTGTACATAGTGCAGGGGTCCAGGTGGGGTATTGTACATAGTGCAGGGTCCAGGTGGGGTATTGTACATAGTGCAGGGTCCAGTTTGGGTAATGTACATAGTACAGGGTCCAGGTTGGGTAATGTACATAGTGCAGGGGTCCAGGTTGGATAATGTTATATTGTAGGGGTCCAGGTTGGGTAATGTTATATTGTAGGGGTCCAGGTTGGGTAATGTACATAGTACAGGGTCCAGGTTGGGTAATGTACATAGTGCAGGGGTCCAGGTTGGGTAATGTTATATTGTAGGGGTCCAGGTTGGGTAATGTACATAGTGCAGGGTCCAGGTTGGGTAATGTTATATTGTAGGGGTCCAGGTTGGGTAATGTACATAGTGCAGGGGTCCAGGTGGGGTAATGTACATAGTGCAGGGGTCCAGGTGGGATATTGTACATAGTGCAGGGTCCAGATTGGGTAATGTGCATAGTGCAAGGGTCCAGGTTGGGTAATGTACATAGTGCAGGGTCTAGGTTGGGTAATGTACATAGTGTAGGGGTCCAGGTTGGGTATTGTACATATTGTAGGGGTCCAGGTTGGGTAATGTACATAGTGCAGGGGTCCAGGTTGGGTAATGTAGATATTGTAGGGGTCCAGGTTGGGTAATGTACATAGTGCAGGGGTCCAGGTTGGGTAATGTACATATTGTAGGGGTCCAGGTTGGGTAATGTACATAGTGCAGGGGTCCAGGTTGGGTAATGTACATAGTGCAGGGGTCCAGGTTGGGTAATGTACATATTGTAGGGGTCCAGGTTGGGTAATGTACATAGTGCAGGGGTCCAGGTTGGGTAATGTACATAGTGCAGGGGTCCAGGTTGGGTAATGTACATAGTGCAGGGTCCAGGTTGGGTAATGTACATAGTGCAGGGTCCAGTTTGGGTAATGTACATAGTGCAGGGGTCCAGGTTGGGTAATGTCATATTGTAGGGGTCCAGGTTGGGTAATGTCATATTGTAGGGGTCCAGGTTTGGTAATGTACATAGTGCAGGGGTCCAGGTTGGGTAATGTACATAGTGCAGGGGTCCAGGTTGGGTAATGTACATAGTGCAGGGGTCCAGGTTGGGTATTGTACATAGTGCAGGGGTCCAGGTGGGGTAATGTACATAGTGCAGGGGTCCAGGTTGGGTAATGTACATAGTGCAGGGGTCCAGGTTGGGTAATGTATATAGTGCAGGGGTCCAGGTTGGGTAATGTACATAGTGCAGGGGTCCAGGTTGGGTAATGTCATATTGTAGGGGTCCAGGTTTGGTAATATACATAGTGCAGGGTCTAGGTTGGGTAATGTACATAGTGCAGGGTTCAGGTTGGGTAATGTACATAGTGCAGGGGTCCAGGTTGGGTAATGTACACAGTGCAGGGGTCCAGGTTGGGTAATGTACATAGTGCAGGGGTCCAGGTTGGGTAATGTACATAGTGCAGGGGTCCAGGTTGGGTAATGTACATAGTGCAGGGTCCAGGTTGGGTATTGTACATAGTGCAGGGGTCCAGGTTGGGTAATGTACATAGTGCAGGGTCCAGGTTGGGTAATGTACATAGTGTAGGGGTCCAGGTTGGGTAATGTACATAGTGCAGGGGTCCAGGTTGGGTAATGTACATAGTGCAGGGGTCCAGGTTGGGTAATGTACATAGTGCAGGGGTCCAGGTTGGGTAATGTACACAGTGCAGGGGTCCAGGTTGGGTAATGTACATAGTGCAGGGGTCCAGGTTGGGTAATGTACATAGTGCAGGGGTGCAGGTTTGGTAATGTACATAGTGCAGGGTTCAGGTTTGGTAATGTACATAGTGCAGGGGTCCAGGTGGGGTATTGTACATAGTGCAGGGTCCAGGTTGGGTAATGTACATAGTGCAGGGGTCCAGGTTGGGTAATGTTATATTGTAGGGGTCCAGGTTGGGTAATGTACATAGTACAGGGTCCAGGTTGGGTAATGTCATATTGTAGGGGTCCAGGTTGGGTAATGTACATAGTGCAGGGTCCAGGTTGGGTAATGTACACAGTGCAGGGGTCCAGGTTGGGTAATGTACATAGTGCAGGGTCCAGGTGGGGTATTGTACATAGTGCAGGGTCCAGGTTGGGTATTGTACATAGTGCAGGGGTCCAGGTGGGGTAATGTACATAGTGCAGGGTCCAGGTTGGGTAATGTACATAGTGCAGGGGTCCAGGTTGGGTAATGTCATATTGTAGGGGTCCAGGTTGGGTAATGTACATAGTGCAGTGGTCCAGGTTGGGTAATGTACATAGTGCAGGGTCCAGGTTGGGTAATGTACATAGTGCAGGGGTCCAGGTTGGGTAATGTCATATTGCAGGGGTCCAGGTTGGGTAATGTACATAGTGCAGTGGTCCAGGTTGGGTAATGTACATAGTGCAGGGTCCGGGTAGGGTAATGTACATAGTGCAGGGGTCCAGGTTGGGTAATGTACATAGTGCAGTGGTCCAGGTTGGGTAATGTACATAGTGCAGGGGTCCAGGTTGGGTAATGTACATAGTGCAGGGGTAAAGGTTGGGTAATGTACATAGTGCAGGGGTCCAGGTGGGGTAATGTACATAGTGCAGGGGTCCAGGTTGGGTATTGTACATAGTGCAGGGGTCCAGGTTGGGTAATGTACATAGTGCAGGGGTCCAGGTTGGGTAATGTACATAGTGCAGGGGTCCAGGTTGGGTAATGTACATATTGTAGGGGTCCAGGTGGGATATTGTACATAGTGCAGGGTCCAGGTTGGGTAATGTACATAGTGCAGGGTCCAGGTTGGGTAATGTCCATAGTGCAGGGGTCCAGGTTGGGTAATGTACATAGTGCAGGGGTCCAGGTTGGGTAATGTACATAGTGCAGGGGTCCAGGTTGGGTAATGTACATATTGTAGGGGTCCAGGTTGGGTAATGTACATAGTGCAGGGGTCCAGGTTGGGTAATGTACATAGTGCAGGGGTCCAGGTTGGGTAATGTACATATTGTAGGGGTCCAGGTTGGGTAATGTACATAGTGCAGGGGTCCAGGTTGGGTAATGTACATAGTGCAGGGGTCCAGGTTGGGTAATGTATACAGTGCAGGGGTCCAGGTTGGGTAATGTACATAGTGCAGGGGTCCAGGTTGGGTAATGTACATAGTGCAGGGGTCCAGGTTGGGTAATGTATACAGTGCAGGGGTCCAGGTTGGGTAATGTACATAGTGCAGGGGTCCAGGTTGGGTAATGTACATAGTGTAGGGGTCCAGGTTGGGTAATGTACATAGTGCAGGGGTCCAGGTTGGGTAATGTACATAGTGTAGGGGTCCAGGTTGGGTAATGTACATAGTGTAGGGGTCCAGGTTGGGTAATGTACATAGTGCAGGGTCCAGGTTGGGTAATGTACATAGTGCAGGGGTCCAGGTTGGGTAATGTACATAGTGCAGGGGTCCAGGTTGGGTAATGTACATAGTGCAGGGTCCTGGTTGGGTAATGTACATAGTGCAGGGGTCCAGGTTGGGTAATGTACATAGTGTAGGGGTCCAGGTTGGGTAATGTACATAGTGCAGGGACCAGGTTGGGTAATGTACATAGTGCAGGGGTCCAGGTTGGGTAATGTACATAGTGCAGGGGTCCTGGTTGGGTAATGTACATAGTGCAGGGGTCCAGGTTGGGTAATGTACATAGTGCAGGGGTCCAGGTTGGGTAATGTACATAGTGTAGGGGTCCAGGTTGGGTAATGTACATAGTGTAGGGGTCCAGGTTGGGTAATGTACATAGTGCAGGGGTCCAGGTTGGGTAATGTACATAGTGTAGGGGTCCAGGTTGGGTAATGTACATAGTGTAGGGGTCCAGGTTGGGTAATGTACATAGTGTAGGGGTCCAGGTTGGGTAATGTACATAGTGCAGGGGTCCAGGTTGGGTAATGTACATAGTGTAGGGGTCCAGGTTGGGTAATGTACATAGTGCAGGGGTCCTGGTTGGGTAATGTACATAGTGCAGGGTCCAGGTTGGGTAATGTAGGATAGGTTGGGTAAAATCTGAGGACTGGATGGACAGAAATACAAATCCCTTGTCTGAAGTCTAGTTTTAGGTCGATACATAAGGACATAAGGGCATAAGTGGGGCACCGAAGGATCAGATACCCCCCACATATCTCCCCAGCCCCCACATATCACGGAGGGCCCCCTCCCCCGCTCTCCCACTGTATTCTATAGTTACAGGAAGACTTGGAATGACATATTTAAATAAGGGAACAGCTTGTTTAGCTGCGGCTCATCAGCAGATGTTTCATAACCGAGGCTGATGGCTCAATTTGTCTTTTACTATTTGGAACTTAACAATGTGCCGATGTTTTACATAAGTGTGTGACTCATCGGAACGCGTTGCCGGCACATTAGCAGCGGGAAGACATGGACTGGAACGCGGAACGTGTCTTATGGAGCGCAAGGAGAGGCGGCCGCCACGGGAAGCGAGATGTTCTTCTGCAGACTTAAAGGGGAAGTCCGGGTGAGGAGTATGTTGGCGCTTTTACCGAACATAACCGGAGAATAGATTTCTATATGCACAACCCCCCCCCCCCCCCAACAAAAAAAAAAGTACATTTTAGTGCCGATTGCTGGTTAGAAAACTGGTTTATCTAAAGCTGAACTCCAAACTTTTTTCCAGACTTGCAACGTCCTCTTATGTACTGAAAGGGCTTGCCCCTCTCTCTGCTATCAATCATTTTGTTCCTGATCCTTATACAAAAGAACAAATCCCGGGCATCCCTTTAGATGTGTATTCCCCCAGGGTGGTGCAGACTTTAGGGGCCAGATTCACGTAAATCAGCGGATCTTTAGATCCGCTCGATCTACCTGATTTAAGATCCGCTCCCGCAAGTTTGCGAGGCAAGTGGGTAATTCACAAACCACTTACCTCCAAACTTGCGACGGCGGATCGTAAAACCCCCGGCGGAATTCAAATTCCGCGGCTAGGGGGAGTGTACTATTTAAATCAGGCGCGTTCCCGCGCCGATTTAAATGCGCATGCGCCGTCCGCAAAATTTCCCGACGTGCATTGCTCCCACTGACATCGCTAGGACGTCAGTGGTTTCGACGCTTACGTAAACGACGTCCGTCCGTCTTCGAGAACAACTTACGCAAACAACGTAAAAAAAATTCAAATTTGACGCGGGAATGCCGGCTATACTTAACATTGGCTGCGCCTCATAGAAGCAGGGGTAAGTATACGCCGGGAAAGCCGCTACGGAAACGTCGTAAGAACACTGCGTCGGGTCCGCGTACATTCGTGAATTTGCGTATCTCGCTGATTTACATATTATTCTACGTAAATCAGCGGGAACGCCCCCGCGCCATTTTCAAATTGAAAATAAGATCCGACAGTGTAACACAGTGTAACACTGTCGGATCTAAGCCCTATCTATGCGTATCTGGTTCTATGAATCAGGCGCATAGATAGGACCAGTGTAAGTCAGAGATACGATGGTGTATCTGTAGATTCACCGTCGTATCTGCTCTGTGAATCTGGCCCTAGCTGTGCAATCTGCTGATCAGCTGCTTGCTTACCAATCAAACAACTGATCAACAGATTGCACAGCACCAAGCGGCCAGCACAGGGTGGCGTATGCATATCTAAAGGGATGCTAAGGCTGTGTTCCTTCATATAACGCTAAGGAAGACAATGTGGTTACTCCCTATTCCCAGCAAACGTGTATCTCAAGTCTTAACCCCTGCTGCCCCTCTCCCCCAACCCAATCCCCCCCTCCCAACACAAATCCCCCCTCAGATTCTTTGCAGCCCCCCCCCCCCCCCTTACATGATACCACAGTGCCCAGGGCAACCGTCCCTTCTGCCCCTCCTGCCCCCCCCCCCCCCGTCCCAGCCCTGATTACAGTCACACATGAAAAAATATATATTTAATGTTACATCTACATTAAGCACTTCCCATTCGGCCTATAGCAGAGTGAAGGCCGGGCGGTGGTTCAAATATCCTGACTGGGCCTCATATGACGTCTAGCAGGATAACAGCCGTCCCGCGGCCGTGGGTGACACACCGCTACACAGATCTCGGTAAAGAGCCTCTGACGGAATCTCATTACCATGTGATCAGCCGTGTCCAATCACAGCTGATCACGATGTAAACAGGAAGAGCGTTGATCGGCTTTTCCTCACTCGCCTCTGACAGACGTGAGTAGAGGAGAGCCGATCGGCTGCTCTCTTGACAGGGGGGGTCTGGACCACCAGGATGCCGCCAGGACCACCAGGGATGACCATCACACTGGACCATCAGGTATGCCACCCTTGACCACCACAGAG
Organism: Rana temporaria; assembly: GCF_905171775.1. Lineage (NCBI taxonomy): Eukaryota > Metazoa > Chordata > Amphibia > Anura > Ranidae > Rana > Rana temporaria. The sequence continues at coordinate 527,664,535 of NC_053490.1, read as the reverse complement.
ATGCCAATCAGTGCCCAGGCAGCTGCCAATCAGTGCTCATCCCCAATGCCTGCCAGTGACATCAGTGATACCTATCAGTGCCGTCTATCAGATCTGCATACCAGTGCCCATCAGTGCCACGTATCAGTGCCGCCTATCAGTGCCCATCAGTGCTGCATATCAGTGCCACCCATCAGTGCCGCCTATCAGTGCCCATCGTCAATACCTGTCAGTGTCATCTCATTGGTGCCACCTCATCGTGCCGCCTTATCAGTGCCCATCAGTGAAGGAGAAAACGTACTTATTTACAACATTTTATAACGGCGTATCATCGACGGAGCATGCTCACAACTACGCCGGCCCAACTTCCTGGGATACGCCAGTCCACCGGCTTACGCCGAACGCATAAATACGCCCAGACATGCGCCCATCCGGCGCAAAATTACATCCTGCTTTTTTCCCACAGATGCCGCAGATGCTCATGGGTGGGTTTGATGAAGTGGTGGGACACAGGGCTCAAGTCCTGCGGGAACGCGTGGGAACGGAGTTCCTGCACTTTTTTCACAGCAGGAACTCAGTTCCCTTTGCAGGCCGAGAGCAGCCGAGCCGCCCGAGCCAATCCTTTACTGAGCGGCGATGCCCAGCTCGAGTCACTGTCAGGGGCAGGCGAACCTTAGTAATCCTTTATGTTACTGCCCGCTTCCTGTATATGGATTCATCGGATAGTGTGCGGGTATTCCGTCACTTCTTCGATCGAGAAAGTGACGGAATACCCACACACTACCTGATGAATCCATATACAGGAAGCGGCCAGTAACAAAGGATTACTAAGGTACAGTGGATCGAAAAAAGAAAAAAAGATCCACTTGCAAGGAAATGGAGTGTTGCCAGTACCTTGACCAGTGGCTGCACTGCATGTGAGCGATGTGTCTGACTGGTGATGTCATCATGCAGGGCTGTGGCTAGTTCCAGGATGGCAGCAGGGCTGAATCTGAAGATGCGAAACACCTCCAAATCCCCATGCCAAAGACGTTCATGCGCGTGCGGTATAAGGGGGTCCCTTACACAGCTTCAGGCATGGGCCCCCTGGAGCAGAGAACCGGGGGGGGGGGGGGGGGCTGCTGCGAATTGAGAAGCGGGGGGCCCTGGGGACCTCTGAAATATATATATATATATATATATATATATATATATATATATATATATATATATATATATATATATATATATATATATACAAATTATTATTGCTTATAAAACAAAATTACAAAAAAGGGGGGTTGCCATCCGGGACCTCTGGGTCCTTTTAATAGTAATAATAATAAAAGAAAGAAACCTCTGGGCCCTTTAATAAAAAAAATAATATATAAAAAAAAAACATTTATAACAAATAAAAAAAGGGGGTTTGCCACATGGGGCCCTGGGGACCTCTGAGCCCTTTAATAAAATATATATAAAAAAAGAAAAAAAATAATATAAAAAAATTATTATTTTTTTTATAAAAAAAGGGGGGTTGCCAACCGGGGGCCTGGGGACCTATGGGCCCTTTAATAATAATAATAATAATAATAATAATAATAATAAATATATATACATATATATTTTTTTATAAAAAAAAGGGGGGTTGTCATCTGGGGCCCTGGGGATCTCCGGGGCCCCCCGTACCCCTAAAAAAAATTGCCCCTTTAATAAAAAACAAAATAAAAATATATTAAAATTTTTTTTTTTTTTTATAAAAAATAAATAAAAAAAAGGGGGGTTTCCATCCGGGGGCCCTGGGGGCCTTCGGGCCCCTGGGGACCTCTAAAAAAAAAATTGGCCCTTTAATAAAAAATAAAATAAAAATATATTAAAAAAATATATATTTTTTTAATAAAAATAAAATAAAAAAAGGGGAGTTGCCATACTATTTTTTTTTAAAGAGGGTTGCCATCCGGGCCCCTGGGGACCTCCGGGCCCCTTACAGGTGTACTGCCTGTACCCCCCTGACGGCGGCCCTGCTCTCCCGTGCCCTCCTACGTGGCGATGGACCCATCAGTAGTGCTAGGACCACGGCTTCCATGTGTTGTCCTGCAAGTGTGGTTGCTCAGCTTGTGCAAGTCTGGTGCAAAGTTACCCCTGCTTTATGAGGGGGTAACTTTAGGCCGGGCGTACAACTTACACGCACCGCGCGTAGCCTGCGCCGGACGCGCGTATGTTTGGGAATCGGCGTATCTCCCTCATTTGCATATTTGCATAGGAAAACAATGGGTGCGCCAGATGTGTTCGGCGTAAATATGCGCCTATGATACGCCGGCGGTGGAAAGTTACGTCGGTCGGGAGAAGCCTATTTTCAGGCGTATCTAGTTCTGTGGGTACGGCGCATAGATACGCCGGCGCACATTTAGACTTACGCGGCGTATCTCGAGATACGTCGGCGTAAGTTCTACCTGAATCTAGCCCAATATCTACAACTTATGATACATAAGTAGCCTGCTGGATGGTTTTGCCGAGAACATTCTCGACTTCCCGGGACAGAGGCAAAATCCCGGGATTTTAATGGGGATGAGCTCCGATCGGGACGAGGGTTCTCAAAATCGTGATTGTCCCAGGAAAATCTGGACTGTTGGCAAGTATGCATGGCAAGACACATGTTTAAAAATCACAGTAAGATAGGGTGACCACATTTCCAAACTACCATTCAGGGACACCCCCCCTTCCCAAAAATCAGCTTGTGCTGTAACGAATCACAGCACAGTGATTGGACACAAGAGGCGGGATTTATGATTTCTCCAATCACAAGCAGGAGGCGGGTTCTGTGCTCCTCCAGGCATTCCCGTCCAGGACAAGTATTGTCAGTGAGTAAAGCGGTGATGTGGCGGCCTTTTTTGGGGGTATTAGTTAGGCTTTTGGGGTGACTGTGCCAGTTTCATTCCGGGACACTGTATTGTCCTGGCAGAGTCGGCTCTAGGCTTTGTGAGGCCTTAGGCAAAACTTGGCATGGGGCCCCACTCACGCCTATGATGGGAAAAATAATTCAAGGACAAGTGCCTCTTCCCCACAACCCTGGCCAGTGGTTGTGGGGGTCTGTGGGCAGGGAGCTTATCTGAATCTGCAAGCCCCCTTTAACAAGGCAGCCCCAGATCCTGCTCTTTAATAACTAAGGGTCAGGGGCCACCCGGTGATGTCACCTGGTGAACCAGCCCCTTGTGACGACATTGACTGAGGGCATGCTGGGTCATTGACGTCACAAGGGGTGGTGTCACCGATTCACTGGTTGTTAGGGACGCTGGTGGGCCTGCTCCTGAGTCAGGGCTCATAACGCTGCCTGAGCACAGCAGCGTTAAGGTCCCTTGTCCCTCAAAACTGGGGTAATGCATTGGGCAAGTTAGGCGGCCGCGAGACCCCTGTGAGTGCGAGGCCTTAGGCGACCGCCTAATTTGCCTAATTAAAGAGCCGCCTCTGTGTCCTGGAATGAAGGTGTCCTGCAATCTGGGACACGTGGTCACCCTACGGTAAGATTGTTGCCCAAAAAAGAGCAGGAGCTTCTACTGGAAGACAAAAGCGCATTGAAGTGAATGGGCTGCCCTATGCATGACATGGGGGAAATTGCGCTTTCAGAATCGCAGGCAGAAACGAAGATCCTCCATTACAATATCTGAACGAGGCCTTACAGCCTGCACATGGGTAATCATCGGCAGCCTTGGAACTCTCTCCTGGATCCGACCGTCATGTAAGACCCTAAAGAGGCCCTTTCACCTCCTTACATCTGTTGTTGTGACAAGGTACGCCCGGCGGGGCAACCATCGCCACCTTCTAGTATGCGTCCTCAGATTGTATGGTCTAGCTTAGTTCCCACAGGATTCATTATAGAAGAGAAGCGATTTTATCAAGCTGTGACTTCATTGCCCCGAGGCGAACGCTGAGCACACTAAGTTAATTATATTGGTAAACAAGACGTGGAATTGAACCCACTGGGGTTTGGGCAATAACACGCCCGTCCTTACTAATGCCGGATTATTATGTCTAATAACTCTCTAAAGTCCTTCATCGGGTTTAGTTGGAAATAACAGAACATTAAGTTGGAATCTAACGGAAGCAACTTTATGGCCCAGCGATAATATGAAGAGTAAGCCGCATTTATAATGAGCTCATTAGCATACCATTTGCATCTATTTTCATTTACCTCCTTTGTCTTGAGTGATCTGTGCGAACATAATTATATTTTTTCCGCAGTAGTAATAATAACCTTTCATTTACTAAGTACATAACGGCAACATTATCGCCATCCTAACTCAAAACATTAAAGGGAGAGACGAGGACGCGGCATTTCTTGTAAGAGCAACATGTTGTATCTGGACTTGCTGGGAATATTCTTAGCCTGCAAAATAAAAACGAATGCAGCCACCACATCTAAGTACCGGCAAGTTGCTATCTATCCATATTTATATATTAGTGCTGTCAGTTAAACGCGTTATTAACGGCGTTAACACAAACTCATTTTAACGCCGTCAATTTTTTTATCGCGCGATTAAGGAGGTTCACCCTTTAAAAAAAAATGTTTTTGTCAGCACGTACCTCTTAACCCTTTCACGCCAACGGGACGCATATATGCGTCCTCGGCGTTCGGGGGTTATACCGGGATGATGCCTGCAGCCGCAGGCATCATCCCGGTACCGTTGTTTACAGCGGGCGATTGGCTATCCAAACATAACAACCGATGCGTCTAAAAGCCGCTCGGTTGTTATGCCGGAGGAGCGGGAGGGGACATCCCCCCCTCCCGCCGCCTTTCGCCGCTCTGACCGGGCCTCCCGTCCCACCGGGAGACCCGATCCTCCATCCGGCGCCTTCTGTGTCCAGGCGGAGACTGACACTAAGCCGTAAACGGCTTTGATTCAGTCTCCGCATTGAAACCACGGAAGCGACGTCATGACGTCACTTCCGGGTTTCTCGGCTGCCAATGGCGCCGGATTTAAAAAAGTACACAGTATTCAGAATCGTCGTTTTCGGCGATCTGAATACTTTGAAGTGCAAAGGAGGACTCGGAGGTCTTTTAGACCCCGATCCCTCCATAAAGAGTACCTGTCACCACCTATTGCTGTCACAAGGGATGTTTACATTCCTTGTGACAGCAATAAAAGTGATCAAAATGTAAAAAAAAAAAAAAACACAATTTAATATTATAAAAAAAAAAAAAAAAAAAAAAAAAAAAATAATAAATGTTTTAAAGGGTGAACCTCCTTAATCGCACGATTAATCGTGAGTTAACTATGACATTAATGCGATTAATCGCGATTAGAAATTGTAATCGCTTGACAGCACTAATATATATATATATATACCATATATAGTCGAGTATAAGCCGAGTTTTTCAGCACATTTTTTTGTGCTGAAAATGCCCCCCTCAGTACAGCCTGATCAGCGCCTATCAGTACAGCCTCATCAGCGACCATTAGTGCAGCCTCACCAGTACCCATCAATGCAGCCTCATCAGTACCCATTAATGCCGCTTCATCAGTGCCCATAAGTGCTGCCTAGGGTTGCCACCTGTTCGGGATTCACCCAAACAGTTTGGGTTTGGACTCATGCGTCCGGGTTTCACACTGTCTGAGACCCAGGCACATTATTCAGACTGGACTAAGTCTCCCCTCCCCCCTTCTCTCTCCTGCCTCTAAATAAGTATGCTAAGGTAAATCAGGGTCCTCAGAGCACTCATTACATCAGAGCTCCCCTTTACACCAGAGACCAGAGTGCTCCCACTTACATCAGAGTCCTCGCCATACACCTGAGCATCCCTTACATCAGAGTCCCCAGAGTTCTCCCTTACATCAGAGTCCCCCCTTACAATAAAAGGGAACTCTGTGGACTCAGATGTAAAGTGGGAACTATGTGGACTCAGATGTAAAGGGGGAACCCTGCGGACTCAGATGTAAAGGGGGAACCCTGCGGACTCAGATGTAAAGGGGGAACTCTGCAGACTCAGATGTAAAGGGGGAACTCTGCGGACTCAGATGTAAAGGGGGAACTCTGCGGACTCAGATGTAAAGGGGGAACTCTGCAGACTCAGATGTAAAGGGGGAACTCTGTGGAGTCAGATGTAAATGGGGAACTCTGCGGACTCAGATGGCTTGTGTGATTAACTTCATATGATTAGAGATTTTATTTAATAGCAACATCTATGCATAGTTTATGCATACTATGAAAAAAAATTGCTGTGCGACTCTGAAGTGTTCGGGTTTGGCTTGAAGAAAAGGTGGCAACCCTAGTGCTGCCTCACCAGTACCCATCAATGCAGCCTCACCAGTACCCATCAATGCAACCTCATTAGTACCCATTAATGCCGCTTCATCCGTGCCCATTAGTGCAGCCTCACCAGTACCCATCAATGCAGCCTCATCAGCATAGGGGTGTGCCTGGGCACACCCTAATCTTGGGGTTGGCAACCTGTCAATGGTGGACAGGTGAACAGCAATCCTTCCTGGCTGACCCTCAGAATCTGGACAGGAGAGGCGGCAGGGGTGGAATTAAGTGGAACCGGTCTGTATTTTCCTCCTGCAGCAGATGAAAGTAGGCTTCTCCTCCTCTCCCTTTTGTCAACATTCAGCTGCCACAGGAGGAAAATATAGGGGATGGGTACTAATATGTGCCACCCCTGCTTTCCATGTTCCTCTTCCTTCTATTGCCCGGGTCCCCCTGTGTGCTCCCCTTTCCTCCCATTGTTTCAGGATGGAGAGTGGTGAAGAGGCCGGTAAATATGTCAAACGCATATGTGTTGGAGCTTTGAGGTGCACACCCTAATGCAATAGGCTGCACACACCTATGCTCATCAGTACCCATTAATGCTGCCTCATCAGTACCAATTAACGCTGCTTCATCAGTGCCCATTAGCACAGCCTCACCAGTACCCATTAATGCTGCCTCATCAGTACCCATTAATGCTGCCTCATCAGTACCCATTAATGCTGCCTCATCAGTACCAATTAACGCTGCTTCATCTGATAGAACCCAAAGGGCCAATGTGATGGATTCAGGTCTGAGCTATGACATGCGGGTCCATTGAGATCCAACACTGGTATGTAGGTGAGTCCAGCGAAGGTCTACCATTGGCACAGGTTCTTGTTGGAGAGCCATAGAGATAACATTGGGAGTGATGAGAATTGCAGCTTTAAGCGAGCTGATCCTTTCATAAACGTCCTTGTGAAACGCACAGATGGATTATTAAAGAAGACGGGATTCTTCATCTGCGAATGTCTTGGAATAAAATCTGCGTGCCAAGTTCTCTCGCGGGGCGGAGGGAGACGACGCACCTTTAATGTGACATCCATATTAGCTGTGTCACTAACTTTCTGCTCGCCGTGTGTGCAATTCAGCTGAATTCTTGTTGAAATATATTCTCCGCCAACTGTTCATGTTACACTCTTCATCTTCAGCAATAAATAAACGCAGGAGGAGGTTTTATTTTAGCGTTGCTTCAGCTTAAATCCCTTGTAACCCTTTCCTCGCCACTTGCCTCTAAATTGGTCGTATCCTCAAAGCACATTGGTCAAGAAGGTTCCATCCAAATTCAAATATTGTCATCGGTATACAGCAGTAGGGTGGTGGAGTGTTGGGGTGCGGACTGCATGGAGTGCCTAGTGTGGAGAACACTCAATAGGCTACACATTTAACCCCTTACCCCACCCCCTATTGGTTAACCCCTTCCCTGCCAGTCACATTTATACAGTAATCAATACATATTTATAGCACTGTTCACTGTATAAATGTAAATGGTCCCAAAAATGTGTCAAAAGTGTCCAATGTGTCCGCTATAATGTCGCAGTCTCGAAAAAAACGCAGATCGCCGCCATTCCTAGTAAAAAAAAAAAAAATCATAATTATGTCCTCTTTTTGCGCAAACCAGTCACTATACGGTTATTGCGGTTTTTTTTTGTTTTTTTTTACAAAAATATGTAGAAGAATACGTATCGGCCTAAACTGATATAAAATGTTTTATTTTATTTTTAAAATGGGATATTTATTATAGCAAAAAGTAAAAAATATTGGGGCAGATCCACGTACCTGCGCGTAAGAATCCGCTGGGCGCAGCGTATCTAAGATACACTACGCCGTCGCAACTTTTTTTTTTCCGAATCCTCAACGAATTTGCACCGTAAGTTACGGCGGCGTAGTGTATCTTTGGCGGCGTAAGGGCGCAGAATTTAAATGGATGTAATGGGGGCGTGTTTTATGTAAATACGTTGTGATCCGACGTAAACAACGTTTTTTTTTAACTGCGCATGCGCTGTCTGTGGGGGTATCCCAGTGCGCATGCTCCAAATTAAACCGGAAGCAGCCAATGCTTACGACGGTGAAGTCATTCTACGCAAATCCCTATTCGCAAACGACTTACGCAAACGACGTAAAAAATTCAAAATTGTATGCGGGAACGACGGCCATACTTAACATTGAATACGCCACCATATAGCAGCTTTAACTATACGCCGGAAAAAGCCGTAAAATAATGCGTCGGCCGGACGTACGTTCGTGGATCGCCGTAAATAGCTAATTTGCATACTCAACGCGGAATTCTACGGAAACGCCACCTAGCGGCCGCCGAAATATTGCACCTTAGGATCCGACGGCGTACTAAGACGTACGCCTGTCGGATCCCTCCGAGATGCCGTTGTATCTTGTTTTGTAGATTCAAAACAAAGATACGACGCAGGAATTTTAAAATTACGCCGGCGTATCAATAGATACGCCGGCGTAATCCTTTTGTGGATCTGCCCCATTGTGTTTTTTTTTTTCAAAATTTACGCTCTTTTTTTGTTTATAGCCCGAAAAATAAAAACCGCACAGGCGATCAAATACCACCAAAAGAAAGCCCCATTTGTGGGAAAAAAAGGACGTCAATTTTGTTTGGGAGCCACGTCGCACGACCGCGCAATTGTCAGTTAAAGCGACGCAGTGCCGGAAGCTAAAATTTCGTCTGGGCAGGAAGGGGGTGTATGTGCACAGTAGCCAAGTGGTTAAAAAAAAAAAAAAAATCGGACTTGGTTTACGATTGTTGTCTCGCAAAATAAGCAGAATTCAAGCTAATGGGGTGTGCAGTACTGCATTTGGCCTGAGGTGCGGGGGCGCCGGAGCAAAGCAGGGCCGTTCGGAGCCTTTTCGTAAATACTTGGAAATACTCAGTTCCCGGGGTGTTTCCGAGCCTTTCCAAGGTTTCCTAGGTCAGCTGAGCTGTTCCTGGGCCTTTCCGAGTGTTTCCAAGGCTCTCCAGCGCCCCCCAACCCCACCTCTGGCCACATGCGGTATTGCATGATGCCATTGAAGTCAATGCGGAACTAATTTTTTGGGTTTCCATTGACTTTTATGGGGAAACTCGCTTTGGATTACGAGAATTCTCCTGGAACGGAGTATGCTCGTAATCCAAGGTTCCACTGTACATTAAGGGCTAGATTCAGGTAGGGGGACGTAAGTTTATGCGGGCGTATCGTATCCTATTTACGCTACGCCTCCACAACTTAGACGGGCAAGTGCAGTATTCACAAAGCACTTGCTCTGTAAGTTGCGGCGGGGTAGCGTAAATCGGCCAGCGTAAGTGCGCCAAATTCAAATTGTCAGGAGGTGGGCGGGTTTTATGTAAATAAAACATGACCCCACGTAAATGACGTTTCTCACGAACGGCCCATGCGCCGGTCGTGAACGTATCCCAGTGCGCATGCTCCTAATCACGTCGCAAATAGTCAATGCTTTCGACGTGAACGTAATTTACGCAAAGCCCTATTTGCGAATGACTTACGCAAACGACGTAAACATTTTAAAATTTGACGCGGGAACGACGTCCATACTTAACATTGGCTATGCCTCATATAGCAGGAGTAACGTTACGCCGGAAAAAGCCTTACGCAAACTAAGTAAAAAAATCCACCGGGCGCACGTACGTTTCTGAATCGGCGTATCCAGCTCATTTGCATATTCTACGCTGAAATCGACGGCAGCGCCACCTAGCGGCCAGCGTAAATATGCACCCTAAGATACTGTGACGGAATTAGAATATCCCCGTCAAGCATTCCCTTCTTCCCATAAAAGCAAATCACCCCAATATTCCACAAGGAATATTCCTGGAATCGCCCAATAAGCCACACATGAGTCACGCTTACTGCTGGAACAAGAAAGCTTTAATGGTACAACACACAGCTTATATGTCATTACAAAACTGTTACAATGACAATCTCCGCCCCCCCCTCACAGTGGGGTCTTCCATACAGATTATAGGCAGACACTTCGGAGCCGACCCTGTAAACACATTTCTTTAGATAATGACATCAGTGAAGGTAATTACTAGTTGTAACAGAATATGTTATCTAGACAGCTTGGCCCCGCATATAGAAGAGGTAATTACCACAATGAAGCAATCAGAATAATTAACATGAGCCCCTTCTAATCATAGTAAACAGTAAACACAGGGCTTCTTCACACAACACAATAGATCAATTACCCTTTAAAATAGGGCTGGCTGGGGGAGGGACATTAACATTTCAACAGCCTGTAACACATGAATCCTTTTTACCTCTAACACACACACAGCATAACGAGTAGGGAGAATTTAAACTGAAGCATATCCTTCACAGATACGATGGCGTAAGAGACTTACGCCAGTCGGATCTTAGCCTAATTTCGGCGTATCTTGCTTTCTGAATACAGAAAGAAGATACGCCGGCGCAGATTTGAATTTACGCGGCGTATCAATAGATACACCGGCGTAAATTCTTTCTGAATCTAGCCCTAAATGTTTTTTTTTTCTCTCTGTAGTTCTTTGCATGCTGGAAGCAGAAATGTGCAAACATTGGCAGATCACAACCAGACATCCAAACCCTTGTCATCTCTGATGGCTTGGCATTTGAATGCTTGTGCACCTCATAGTCGGTTGCATGTTGTAAAAGTCCCTATTCTGTCTCCCGTTCTTTACAGCATCCAGTCCATAGATGATGTGTGATTAGAAACAAGCACCTATAATAAAAAAAAGGTGTATCAGAGCACAGCAGATGTCCTATCACACATTACAGGGCTATTTGAAGCCTACATCTACGTGCTTCTCCATGATATTCCCTGGCGGGAGGTCTGCTGTCAGTCATCGTCCTCATCCTCCTCATGGCTGCACACACAGCCGGGGAGCTGTCATCAATTCTTCCCACTTGTCAGTAATCTTCACTACCAAGGCCATAGCTACACACTGAGGTCAACGGGAGATAGGTAGGAAAACTCTTAACCACTTAAGACCCGGACCTTTAGGCAGGTAAAGGACCGGGCCAGTTTTTGCGATTCGGCACTGCGTCGCTTTAACTGACAATTGCGCGGTCGTGCGACGTGGCTCCCAAACAAAATTGGCGTCCTTTTTTTCCCACAAATAGAGTTTTCTTTTGGTGGTATTTGATCACCTCTGCGGTTTTTATTTTTTGCGCTATAAACAAAAATAGAGCGACAATTCTGAAAAAAATGCAATATTTTTTACTTTTTGCTATAATAAATATCCCCCAAAAACATATAAAAAAAATTTTTTTCCTCAGTTTAGGCCGATACGTATTCTTCTACCTATTTTTGGTAAAAAAAAATCACAATAAGCGTTTATCGGTTGGTTTGCGCAAAATGTATAGCTTTTACAAAATAGGGGATAGTTTTATTGCATTTTTGTTAAATATTTTTTTTTTTTACTACTAATGGCAGCGATCAGCATTTTTTTTCGTGACTGCGACATAATGGCGGACACTTCGGACAATTTTGACACATTTTTGGGACCCTTGTCATTTTCACAGCAAAAAATGCATTAAAAAAGCATTGTTTACTGTGAAAATTACAATTGCAGTTTGGGAGTTAACCACAAGGGGGCGCTGAAGGGGTTAAGTGTGACCTCATCTATGTTTCTAACTGTAGGCGGGTGTGGCTGTAGGTGTGACGTCATTGATTGTGGTTCCCTATATTAGGGAACACACGATCGATGACGGCGCCACAGTGAAGAATGGGGAAGCTGTGTTTACACTCACCTCTCCCCGTTCTTCAGCTCTGGGGACCGATCGCGGGACTCCAGCGGCGATCGGGTCCGCGGGTCCCGCGGCCGCAGTCACGGAGCTTCGGACCGGGTCGCGGGTGTGCGCCCGCGACCCACGGCTGGGCACTTAAAGAGGACGTTCCTGTACGTGCTTGTGCCCAGCCGTGCCATTCTGCCGACGTATATGTGCAGGAGGCGGTCCTTAAGTGGTTAAGTAGAGATGAGTGAATTTGAGAAGAACCTCTCTACCTCAGGGTCAGATGATTCAAATATTCTGCCTCTTTTTTATTTCTAACATATTACTTGTTTTAATTTAGTACTGGGAAGTAAACTGGTAAAAGTGGTGCACTTACCTCCATCTGGATCCTGTGCATACTACTGACACATATGCGCTGGCACACAGGCCTCTCCACCGGCAAGCCAACTAATAGATTGATCATTATTAGAGCCAAGTAGCTTCTGGCTTTTTGCTGAAGACTCTACCTAATCACTGAGATTGATGGAGCTCTGGACAGCTATTAGTTGACTTGAGTGGAGATTTCTCATGGTAGTCTCATGGGGGATTCGAACAGTCATTTAAACCAGTTAACGTAGAATAGATTAAATTAGTTCTGGGAATTACACAAAACAAAAACGAGTGTTGGGGAGAACAGATGAGCGGCAAAAGTCTTCCAGACTGAGGAGTAACTCTGACGTCACTGGTTGTTAGACGCCAGGTGGCTCTAGCAACCAGGAATGGAGTTAGGTGGCTGAGGAGCCGAGCCAGCGCTACAGTGGCTCAGGCCTTTCCTGTTCTCTGCATTCCAGACTGGTCCCAGTGTCTGTATTTTAATTGTGGGGGCACACGGGGGGTGCAGTATAATGTCGGGGGCCATGGCCCCCTCTGGCCCCCCCTAGTGATGCCACTGGGAATAAGGTATTACATCTTTTTTTTTAGCCCTAGACTTAACAAGCATTTATTATTGCGATGAGGGGAGGCCCCCGCAGGGATTTTTTTTCTGTAATTCCTGCAGTTACCCTTTAAAGAAGAAGGTGGGAAAAGCTGAGAAGAATGGAGGGGATGCTAAGAGTTGGGAAGAGAGGAAAGAAGAGAGGAAAGAGAAGTGAGAAAAGCAGAAAAAAAAGTGGAAAAGAGAGGAGAGGGGAGGGAAGAGATGATGAGATGTGAGAAGAGGGTATGGAATGCATGGAACATGAAGAAGGCAAGGGAGAGGAGTGAGGGGAAGGTATAGAAGAGGCAAGGAGAGGGAGAGATAGAGGGAGAGAAGAAGACAGAAGAGGAAAAGGATAGGATGTGAGAAGAGGGGAAATGAGCAGAGAAGTTAGGGCAGAGGAGATGGGCGAGGACAGGGAAAAAGAGGGGAACTAAGAGGGAGTGTAAAATAGGGAAAAGAGAGGAGAGGGAAAGGAGAGGGAAAGGAGAGGGAAAGGAGAGGAAAAGGAAGGAGAAGAGGGAAAAGAGAGGAGAGAAAAAGGAAGGACAGGGAAAGTAGTGGAGAGTAGCAGAGAAGAGGAGAGGGAAGAGATGAATAGATGTGAGGGGAGGGTATAGAATGCAAGGAACATGAAGAAGGGGAGGGAGAGGTAGAAGAAGAGGAGAGGAGAGAAGTGAGGGGAAGGTATAAAAGAGGGAAGAGGGAGAGAAGAAGACCGAAGAGGAAAGAATAAGATGTGAGAAGAGTGGAAATAAGCAGAGAAGGTAGGGAGTGGAAAGAAACGGGGAAAGAATAGGAAGATGGGTCGAGGAGAGGGAAAAGGAGGGGAACTAAGAGGGAGTGGAGTATATGGAAGGGAGAGGGGAGGGTAAGGAGAGGAAAAGGAAGGAGGAGAGGGTAAGGAGAGGAAAAGGAAGGAGGAGAGGGTAAGGAGAGGAAAAGGAAGGAGGAGAGGAAAAGGAAGGAGGAGAGGGTAAGGAGAGGGAAAGGAAGGAGGAGAGGGTAAGGAGAGGGAAAGGAAGGAGGAGAGGGTAAGGAGAGGGAAAGGAAGGAGGAGAGGGTAAGGAGAGGGAAAGGAAGGAGGAGATGGTAAGGAGAGGGAAAGGAAGGAGGAGAGGGTAAGGAGAGGGAAAGGAAGGAGGAGAGGGTAAGGAGAGGAAAAGGAAGGAGGAGAGGGAAATGAAGGAGGAGAGGGTAAGGAGAGGGAAATGAAGGTGGAGAGGTTAAGGAGAGGGAAAGGAAGGAGGAGAGGGTAAGGAGAGAGAAAGGAGCATAGAGTAGAGAAGAAGAGGAGAGGTAAGAGATGATTAGATGTGAGGGGAGGGTAGAGAATGCAAGGAATATGAAGAAGGGGAGTGAGAGGTAAAAGAAGAGGAGAGGAGAGAAGTGAGGGGGAGGTATAGAAGAGGGAAGAGGGAGAGGAGACAGAAGAGGAAAAGGATAAGATGTGAGAAGAGGGGAAATAAGCATAAAGGGTAGGGGAGAGGAGAGAAATGGGAAAAGAAGGGGAAGATGGGCGAGGAGAGGGAAAGGAGGGGAACTAAGAGTGAGTGGAAAACGGGGAAAGGAGAGGAAAAGGAAGGAAGAGAGGGAAAGGAGAGGAGGGTAGGAAAGAAGATTATAGAGGAAAAGGAAGAAGGAGACAGAAAGGAGAGTAAGGAAGACTAGAGAAGAGGAAAATGATAAGAGCTGGGAAGAGGGTAAAGGAGGGAAGAAGGTAGGGGAGAGGGATAGGATAGGATAAAAAGGGAAATAAGTGGGTCGAGGACAGGAGAAAAGGGCAGTGAAAAGAGGAGAGAGAAGAGGCAAGAAAAAGAGAATTTCGCAGAATTTGACTTCAAATTGGTCCATGGGTCTTTCAGAAGCAAACATGGAAAACATGGAAATCGATGGACAGCCGCACTCCGGATAAACTTGAGAAAGTTGTCTTTATTGATAAAAGTAAGACATGTACATCCAAAGATACAGTCACATAAGGGGACAGCCGACGCGTTTCGCACACAGTTAGTGCTTAGTCTTTCAGAAGCCTAGCACACCCCAAGACTTCTAAAGAGGGTAGAACCTGTACAGACTTCCACTCCTGGCTGCAAGTGGTAATATATAATATCATTTAGTGGTAATATGTAAAATCAGAGCAGAAGGCAGTTTATTTTTTTATTTTTAAGATTAGGAGATTAAGTGGTTGTAGACAAGACAATATTGATGAATAGTTTGGATGTCTGTGAAAGGTTCATACCATTGTGGTGTAAACACTTAGAAATTGTGCAGAAAACATTGACTGAGGTAATGTCTTTTTCAACTAGAAAAAAGATGTATTTAATGAAGCTGTATATTCATTATAATTCTGAATTGTGGTTGTGGTAGAGTGCCTGACAATCAAACTCCAGTATGTAGGGTGCAATATACGCCCCTCAGGGTCAGGATAGTGGAACATTGTAATGACACTATTAATCTGAACGCTAAAGATATATCCAATGTGTCACTCCACTTTAGGGAAGAACACATTGGTAATATGAATTATTTTTCTTTTTTTGACATAGAAAGAGTTCATCGATCTGCCAGAGGAGGAGACATGCACCGCACTCTACTGTAGTGAGAGATCTGATGGATACACACCTTGGACACCAAGACACCTTCCGGTCTAAACTGTAGATAGGACCTGGACTTATTTTTGAAATCATTTTCTGTTGGGATAATGATGTTTGTTTATGTTTTTATCTATATATGGAAGTTATCCGTATATATGTTTATGATAATTGGTTAAGTGCTTTTCTTTTTCTTTTTGTCTTTTTACTAATGATTTTAATTATTGGGTTTCATCTCCTGAATTGGTGGGAAAATAGATGCTGAAACCCCCCCAAAAAAGTGGTGATCATTTTGTGTTTCATTATGCTATGAGTAAGGCCACAGCGGCCGGCACCTTGGGTATTGTATCCAGGAATATTTTGCTACCTGTGAAAATTTATTTTAGGTAGATTCAGAAAGAGTTAGGCCGGCTTATCAGTAGATAAGCCGGCCTAACTCAGAATCTACGCCGACCTATGTTTAAGCGTATGCTCAAACAGAGATACGCTTAAACATATCTAAGATACGACGGCTTGCGCCGTCCTATCTTAGATTGCAATATTTTGGATGGCCGCTAGGTGGCGCTTCCATTGCGGTCGGCGTAGAATATGTAAATGAGGAGATACGCCGATTCACGAACGTACGCCCGGCCGACGCAGTACTTTTACGCCGTTTACGTAAGAGATAGGCCGCGTAAAGTTAGAGCTAGGCTCTAGTGGAATAGTAATGTCAAGTTAGGCCGCCGTTCCGGCGTTGAAATTTGAAATTTTGACGTTGTTTGCGTAAGTCGTCCGTGAATCAGGATTTACGTAGTTTACGTCCACGTCAAAATCAATAGGCCCGTGCGGCGTACTTAGCCACAATGCACACTGGGAAATGTAGTCGCCCGGCGCATGCGCAGTAAAAAAAAAATGTCAAAAACGTGAGGTCAAGCCTCATTACCATAAAACACGCCCCCCTCCAACACATTTGAATTAGGCGCCCTTACGCCCGCCGATTAAGGCTACGCCGACGTAACTTAGCAGGCAAGTACATTGTGAATCATGTACTTGCCTCGCTAACTTACGGCGGCGTAGCTTAAATTCCTTAAGCTACGCCGCCGCAAAGTTACGCGGCCGTACCTGAATCTACCTATTTATCTTTTTACCATCACTGCCTAACCATCAGCATGCATAAGGTCACTTCTACAAAGTGGTGTCAACAACATAATCCCCCCGCCCCCCACAGCTCTTTCTAAGCATTTTATGTTATCATGTTTAACCATTTCCCGCCTGCCATATAACGAAAAGACTGCCGGGTGGGCCTTTTGTCAATCTGGGTGGATGTCATATGAGCATTTGTAAGGTCAGTTATTGATGTTGGATGGGAAGACCTGACTTGCATATGGAATTGGACCATAGACCAATCCCCTTCTACAGGAGTTTCTCCAGGCTTGAGTGTATAGATTATTTATAATCTAGAATACGCTGTTCGTTCTATCCCAACACCGCCACTTCGGTGGAAAAATATATCTCTATTGCTGTCCTCTATACATGGCTAGTGTTGAGCAGAATATGCCATATTCGATTTCGCGATATATCTCGAATATATATTCGAATATTCGAGATATATTCGCTAAATTCGAATATTCGTGATATTTTATCGAAATTAAATGATTGCGATTTTTCGCTATTGCGAATGCGAAAATAATTGCGATTTTTTGATAACTGCGGTAGGAGCACTCTGATTGGCTCAGAATATTCGTGATATTTTATCGAAATATCGCAACATGCGAATGCGATATTTATTGCGCAATTTCGAGAAATGCTGGAGGAGCGCTCTGATTGGCTCAGAATATTCGTGATATTTTATCGAAATATCGCAACATGCGAATGCGATATTTATTGCGCAATTTCGACAAATGCTGTAGGAGCACTCTGATTGGCTCAGAATATTCGTGATATTTTACAATACAAAATAATTGCGAATATTCGGCAAATGCGGAAGGAGCACTCTGATTGGCTCAGAATATTCTTGATATTTTACAATACAAAATAATTGCGAATATTCGGCAAATGCAGAAGGAGCACTCTGATTGGCTCAGAATATTCTTGATATTTTACAATACAAAATAATTGCGAATATTCGGCAAATGCTGAAGGAGCACTCTGATTGGCTCAGAATATTCTTGATATTTTACAATACAAAATAATTGCGAATATTCGGCAAATGCGGAAGGAGCACTCTGATTGGCTCAGAATATTCTTGATATTTTACAATAGAAAATAAAAAGTGTTTTGCATTGATGGTGATTCTTTACTCTATCCATCTGTCACAGCCGTTTGTCAATCAAACACCTTGAAGATTGAACACGTTCATGCTGCATGCTTTGGACTTTTTTTCACTTCACATATCAAAGACATTTTTATGAAAGATTATTTTTCTATTATTGGGACTATATTTCTTTATATATTTGTTTCACTGTGTATTTCACAAGTTATTTGCGCTTGCTTATTTTATAATTTGCCCACATGTCTTGTCACTAGACATATTTTTTATTCTTGTAGAGCGACTCCATTTTCTGTCTTGTATTAATTTATGTTGTATAACATTTTTGAGTTGCTGCTGTATTCTCCCCTTTTTTAAGGTATGCGCAATTTTTTCCTTCTTACAAAAAATAATAATATCAAACATACAAATATTCATAACATACACATACACAAAGCCCCCCCCTTTTGCATCAGAGACAATCAGAGTTCTCCCACCACAGTTATCGAAAATTCGCAATCATTTTCGCATTCGCAATAGCGAAAAATCGCAATTTTTTTTTTTTCAATTTGGCAACATAAAAGGATCGCCTCAGCTTAGCTACTCGGCCCAGGGTCTCTAATCATACCAGCAATGCTTTCAGACGTCGATAGGATGTGATCTGTTTTAAAAATCAAATTGAAAAAATGCGAATATTCGGAATTGCGAATATTCACCGCGAAATTCGAAATATAGCGCGATTTCTCGAATATGCTATATTCGAGTCGAATATTCGCAATGCGAATATTCGTGAGCAACACTATACATGGCCTTTTTCATTAATACAAAAAAAAAAAATGAGCAATGCCCAATTTGGCAAAACACCATTTTGCTCATGAAAATTGTCATCTGGACACCTTCCGGTGTTCAAGTTATAAAAAGGGCAAACAAACAAACGCCATATGGCCAAACGTTTGGCTACACTCAATCTCCTGTTGAGTTTGTTGGACATTCCATTGCCAAACCATGGGTAAAAATGTGGAGTTGGTCCCACTTTTGTGTCCACAAAATCCTCCACTCTTCTGGGAAAGCTTTTTTGGAAGATTTCAGATTGTGTCTATGGGAATTTCTGGCCGTTCAGCCGAAAAAAGAGCATTTGTAAGTTCAGGTATTGACGTTGGACAAGAAGACCTGGCTTGCATATGGATTTGGACCATAGACAAATGCAATCCCCTTCTACAGGAGCTTCTCCTGGCTTGAGTGTATAGATAATTTAAAATCTAGGATACGCCACTGGTTCTATACCAACACCGCCACTTTGGTGGAAAAATATATCTCTATTACTGTCTTCTCTATACGTGGTATGTTTCATCAATACAAAGAAAACAACAAAAAAAAAACAAGCAATGCCCAATTTGGCAAAACACCATTCTACATCTGGACACCTTTCGGTGTTCAAGCTATAAAAGGAAAGACAAACACTCAATGGCCAACTGTTTGTCCACACCTGATTGTCACAGCTCCTGTTGAGTTTGTTGGACATTCCATTTCAAAACCATGGGTGAAAATATGGAGTTGGTCCCACTTTTGTGCCAACAACATCCTCCACTCTTCTGGGAAAACTCTTTGTAAGATTTAGGGCTCCATATATACTTGACCTACATTTACTGTGGCCTACTGACACCAATCTTTGCTCCACTGACACCGTCCACTGCTCTGGGGTGCACATCCTAATGCAATAGGCTGTGCACACCAATGGCTACAGTGTCATCTTCTGATGGCTCCTTCCAGCAGGATAATGCACCATGTCACAAAGCTCCAATCATCTCACCACTGGACAATGAGGTCCCTGTACTCCAATGGCCTCTACACTCACCAGATCTCCATCCAATAGAGCGTGGTTCTAAACACTGTCCTAAAGTACCCTCAACAGGCCATGTTTGCAAGTTTTCCTTTATCTTGCACAGGTGCTTTATATGCTATTTTAAGAGAAATTTCCAAAACATGGCCTGTTGGGGGTACTTAAGGACAGGGTTGAGAACCACTTCATTAGAGCACCTTTGGGAGATTGGAATCATGGATGTGCAGCCGACAAATTTGCAGCAACTGCATGGTGCTATCATGTCACTATGGACCAGTGGCCGCTGGTGCTCCTAATTTTTTGGGGGGTGCAGCTACTGTGCCCATCAAACGCAGCCACTGTGCCCATCAATTGCTGATACTGTGCCCCATCAGATGCTACCAGTGTGCCCATCAGATGTGACCAGTGTACCCCATCAGATGCGGCCAGTGTGCCCCATCAGATGCCACCAGTGTGCCCCATCAGATGTGGCCAGTGTGCCCCATCAGATGCTTCCTGCACTTACCTGTCTCGGAGCAGGTCAGCGGCGGTCTCCTGCATGTCCTCTATGTCTTCTTCCATCCTGTCTCGGGCGTCCAATCACAGTGCCTGACATTTCGGGCAATCAGGTGACTGGTAACAGACCCGGCAACCTGATTGGCCGAGAGGCGGATTCAGTGTAAGCAAAGCAAATTTCTTCGCGTTGCAAACACACAGCTGAGTGATCAGCGAACTCCCAGCATGGCGCCCGCCGTTCACTTTTTTGGGCGCCTATTAGAGCCGACGGCTCTAATCAGGCGCTTCCAAAAAACACCCCCGCCGGTGTTATTCAGGTGCCCCACGCCCCAAAAAGGGCCGGACACCTGAATAGGGGGTGTCAGCTGCGACCATAGATAGATTCATGCAATGGTGGTGCAGGAGAGGGGGGGTGGTGCTCCTGCGCCCTTTATGGACGCGCCGCCACTGCTATGGACTAAAATCTCTGAGAAACGTTTCTAAAAACCTGGTTGAATCTATGCCATGAAGAATGAAGTCAGAGCTAAATGAAAAAAGGTGGTGCAACCCGGTACTAGCACGGTGGACCTAATAAAGTGGCGGATGTATTTGAACAAGAAATTATTGATTACGTAATTGGCCAGTTTTTTTTTTTTTGTCGAAATTTTTTAGTCGCCTTATTTATCCTCAAAAAGAGAAATCTAAAGCAATCCTCTTTGATATTTTGCCTCCTTTGGGCTCCTGCCACAGATCTGAGCCCAAAGAGCTTGCGATCTGTTTGGTTGCGGCGGAAGCAAGTTATTCAAGGTCACAGCAAGCTGGAGGCAGCCAGCCCGCCACACTTCAAGCAGCTCGGTGCTTGTGTCCTACGGGTTATTTACATTCCCTCTCTTGTCTATTGATTTCCTCACTATCCCTGCAGCTCTGCATTGACTGTATGACCATCATCTGATGAAAAAGATAACACAGGACACACAATGCTGATGAAGGGAAAAACAAGAAGAAGCAAAATGAATATTCATGAGGGTGCCGAAAACGGTCCTCTACTGCTGATTACAAGGTGAATAAAAGCAGATGAAGATGAATTGATTTGGTCTGAAATGCTTTTGAAACACATTTGTCTCTTATTATGCGCTTCTCGTCTAAATTGCCCTTTTAGGATTAACTGCTGCACTCCCGACGCACCCCCCCCAGCTCTCAAAGCTTAACTCCCAGCAAACTGATGAAAGACATACAGTATCTCACAAAAGTGAGTACAACCAGGTGAGGAGTACAAAGACAAGTGTGTCTTGCCTCCAGTCAGGCATGATGGTGGGTGGGAGTGTCATGGTCGGGCGCTGCATGAGTGATCGGGCTCCTGTGCTCTCTCCTGGCCCCCCAACATTTTTAGTACCAGCCACTGATACTGGATACAGGGTGCCTTTAACCACTTCCCGCCCAGCCTATGGCAAAATGACGGTCGGGCGGTGGTTACGTTATACTGACTGGATGTCATATGACGTCCAGCAGGATAACAGCTGCCGCGTGCCCACAAATGGGCACTGACTGGCATCATCATGGAACAAATTTATTCAGTGATGCCCAGCAATGCCACCCATCAGTGTCATCAGTGCCATCCATCAGTGTCCATCAGTGCCACCTATCAGTGCCCACCCATGCCCATCTGTGACCATCAGCAGGGCAGCCTTAATAGCATCACGGGCTCCTGGGCAAAGTAATGCTCTGGGGCCCCTACAATGATGACAGTGCAGGTAAACAGACATTAAGTAGGTAGGAGGCAGACTTCCTCCCCTTTGCATCTATCACTCCCAGTGCCATCATGGGGCCCCCAATTTTGGGGCAGCGTGGGCTCAAGGACCAGCTGCTTTGGGGAAGTGCAGTGCCCAGGTGTGCCCTCTCATTAAGACAGCCCTGACCATCAGTGCCCATCCATGCCACATATCAGTGCCACCCATAAGTACCCATCAGTGCCACCCATAAGTACCCATCGGTGCCGCCTATGAGTGCCCATCAGTGCCACCTAAGAGTGCCCATCAGTGCTGCATACCAGTACCGCCTATCAGTGCCCATCATCAGTGCCCATCAGTGCCACCTCATCAGTGCCGCCTTATCAGTGCCCATCAGTGCCAGTCATTGAAGAAGAAAACGTACTTATTTACAAAAAAATTAACAGAAACAAAGAAAAACAATTTTTGCTTTGCTTTTTGCTTTGCTGCGCAAAAAAATTAAAATCGCAGAGGTGATCAAATACCACCAAAAGAAAGCTCTATTTGTGGGAACAAAATGATAAAAAATGTGTTTGGGTACAGTGTAGCATGACTGCGCAATTGTCATTCAAATTGCGACAGCGCTGAAAGCGGAAATTGGGCCTGGGCAGGAAGGTGTACAAGCATGGGCGTCCGCAGGTAGGGGCAAGGGGGGGCAATTGCCCCCCCCCTGGAATCGCTAAGAAGGTGTTGTAGTTGCCAGCTGCAGTGGCCGCTGTCGACTTTTTTCTGAGTCAGACGGCTGCTCTCTGTCCTGACACATCACCTGTAATGTCCCTCCCTCACCCCCGGCCCAATCATTGGATGAGATGGCTCAGCAGCTCGGCCGTTCCGGAATTCCTCTTTAGTGATTGGCTGCCTGACTGTGTACATGTTGTGTAGATCCGGGCCGGCTTCTGTGCCGCCTACTCAGTGCCTATAGCCTAGAGAATGTACATCATTTTATATTGCATGAGTGACCTTAAAATGATGCCCCCCCAACCCCAGAAAAAAGTTCTGCGGAAGCCCGCGTGTAGAAGTGCCCGGTAGGTATTGAAATGGTTAAAAATTCTTCAATGTTGGTTCAAACTTTGCAGAGATTCCTCTGTGCTTGTGACCTTTAGCTGCGAGCAAAGATGTTGTAATAATTTGGCGCCCTTTCTTTTCTCATCGCCGGCATCTCATTTCTCTCTCTCACTTTCCATGTGATCTTTCCTTTAGAAAGGCTCTAAAAATGAAAAGCTCATTTTCAGCCCCGCCGCCGAAATGGACTTTCCGGAGTGTGAGCCGCGGAGACATATTCCAATTCGCTGCGCCGACTTCTCTGTTTAACATGCTTTGCAGAATCAATTTTCTGTTTAAACTACAGCCTTTTTCTCCCGCGCCATAAATCACTTACCATTTTTATCCCATTCCTCCCCGCCGTATGTATCTCAGGGCTGTGCCGCGACTATACATTGCACCGATATCCCATTATTATATATAACTCAGTTAATCTTATTTACCGAGCCTTACAGGGCTCTCTGCTGGATCCTGTGTATTACTAGACGAGCACGTCTTCGACTCCGGAGATTGCCGGAGCTTCGCCTTTTATTACACACAATAAAGTGATTGCTCCATCAAGGAGATGTCAATCCATAAAATTAAAATTATGCTGATGAGCACTTGTGTCAAAAGGACCCCCGAAAATGTAAGCCTGCGCGTTTCGTCTTGTTGACGGCCTGCTTGCACTTTGTGTGATTTATGGATACTGCCTGCTGCCGCCTGCAAAGAGGAGATATCAGTTCTCCAATGGAGGCTTGACAAGGGTAGGGCGCCTTTCTCTGGACCCTCTCTGTTTCATAGTTTTTTTACAAATCGTACCTGCTTTAGGTCCATGAAATAGCACTATAATACTAATTGTGGCAGTGCCAAGAACTTTATGGAAAAATAAACCCTGCCCACATCCCTAATTAACCACTTCCCTACCCGCCCATAGTCATATGACGTCCACAGATGGGATCTCCCTCCCTGGGTGGACGTCATATGACGTCCTGGGCTTCCCGGCCATCTAGGGGATGCGCTAGGGTGACCACATTTCCAAACTACCATTCAGGGACACCCTCCCTTCCCAAAAATCAGCTTGTGCTCTAACAAATCACAGCACAGTGATTGGACACAAGAGGCGGGATTTATGATTTCTCCAATCACAAGCAGGGGGCGGGATTGTGCTCCTCCAGGCTTTCCCGGCCAGGACAAGTACTGTCAGTGAGTAAAGCGGTGATGTGGCAGCCTTTTTTGGGGGCACCAGATTGGCCCGAGGCGTAGCTGTGTCAGTTTCATTCCGGGACACTGTATTGCCCTGGAATATGCGGGACTGTGCCGGGTAATCCGGGACACGTGGTCATCCTAGGGTCATCCTAGGGTACGCGTGCGTCCTCTGCATTGCTCGGGACCCGGTGCATGCAATGTCCGCCGGGCACCTGCGATTGCCTGCAATCACGGCAGGGCCATGGATCTGTGTGTGTAAATATCAGATGGAAGGAGGTCAACAAGGTATATCAGATGGTAAGAGGTCAACGAGGTATATCAGAAAGAAGGGGATTAGCCAGGTATATCAGATGGAAGGAGGTCAACAAGGTATATCAGATAGAAGGGGATTAGCCAGGTATATCAGATGGAAGGAGATCAACCAGGTATATTAGATGGAAGGAGGTCAACAAGGTATATCCGATGGAAGGAGGTCAACCAGGTTTATCAGATAGAAGGGGACTCGCCAGGTATATCAAATGAAGAAGATCAACCAGGTATATCAGATGGAAGGAGGTCAACCAGATATATCAGATGAAACGAGATCAACTAGGTACTGTATATCAGATAGAAGGAGGTAAACCAGTTTTTCAGAGTGCAGGAGGTCAACAGGGTAGACCCAGATGGAAAGAGATCAGCCAGATATATTAGATATAAGGAGGTCAAACAGGTATATCAATTGGAAGGAGATCAACCAGATATATCAGATAACAGGAGATTAGCCAGGTATATCAGATGGAAGGAAGTCAATCAGACGGAAAATAGATCAATCATATATCTGAAGGAAGGTCAACCAGGCATATTGGATGGAAGGAGTGCATGAAAATGTTAGAATATGAATAGTAATATACACATATATGAACACACATGAAAAATATTTAGGGTAATATACACAATAAAGCCAGAATGAACCCATTGATTTGACTGTTTCTGGATAGTTATACTCAAGACATGCTGTGAATGCTAACTGTCACAGTTGCTTGCAGGGCCGATCCTAGGGTCACAGGTGCCTGGGTGCAGAAATATTTCTGGCACCCCCACATGGGCGTGGTCATTTTACTAACTCCTCCCCTTTACAAATGTTTCTATGGCAATGACTCAACCACAGAGATGCTCCCTCACGAAGTCTTCATTACCCTGGGATCCTTGCATGATCTCTTATTCTTAACAATAAACAAAATACAGGAAGAGAAGCAGAGTACTTTATTGGGACCTGGAGGGGGGCCTCTCTGATGGTCACAGAGAGGGCTTCTGTTAGAGAGTCTGTTAGAAAGACCCCCAGACATACTATAGACATGATACAGGAGATGGTCAGAGACTGCAGACATAGAACAGTAGATGGTCAGAGACTGTAGACATAGAACATGAGATGGTCAGAGACTGCAGACATTGTACAGGAGATGGTCAGAGACTGCATACACAGTACAGGAGATGGTCAGAGACTGCAGACATAGTACAGGAGATGATCAGAGACTGCAGACATAGTACAGGAGTTGGTCAGAGACTGCAGACATAGTAAAGGAGATGGTCAGAGACTACAGACATAGTACAGGAGATGGTCAGAGACACATCAGTTCTGAACGGACACACACCTATGCTCGGAATACTAGTTCTGGACGGACACAAACAAGGAGAGAAGGAGGGAGGGGAGAACTCTGCCACTTTGGCGCCCCCTCCTCTCCGGAAGCGCCTGGGTGCAAAGCACCCTGTGCACCCTGCCTAGGATCGGCCCTGGTTGCTTGTACTCTCAACTAAACTGTCAAGCCAAATGTTTGGTGTCATAGCTGATCTCTTGTGCAGTTCCATGACAACTGCAGAGCAAACAGACCCTGAGATGGCAGCTTCCTGCTCTGTAACAGACAGCAGGGTGTCGTTGCACTTTAAGGTAAATAATATAATAGATATGTGTAAATCCTATATCTTTTGGATGTTCCAGGGTGGAGATTCTTCCAGTTTGTTTTTCCGCACCCTTACCCTAATTCCGTAATGATTGGGTTGATCTTAACATAACTCAACTCCCCAATTATGGGCCAGATCCACAAAGCAGTTACGCTGGCGTATCTATTGATACGCCGCGTAACTTCTAGGTTGCTCCGGCGTATCTTTGTTTTGTATCCACAAAACAAGATACGCCTGAAGCTGGGCTAGATCCGACTAACGTACGTCTTAGTACGCCGTCGGATCTAAGGTGCATATTTATGCTGGCCGCTAGGTGGCGCTTCCGTTGATTTTCGCGTAGAGTATGCAAATTAGCTAGATACGCCAATCCACAAACGTACCTCCGGCCGGCGCATTTTTTACGTTGTTTCCGTAAGGCTTTTTTCGGCGTAACGTTACCCCTGCTATATGAGGCGTAGCCAATGTTAAGTATGGACGCCGGGCCAGCGTCAAATTTTCCGTTGTGTACGTCGTTTGCGTAAAACGTTTGCGAATAGGGCTTTGCGTAGAATGACGTTCACGTCGAAAGCATTGGCTTGTTGCGGGTTAATTTGGAGCATGCGCACTGGGATACCCCCACGGACGGCGCATGCGCCGCTCAGAAAAACGTCATTTACGTCGGGTCAAGACGTATTAACATAAAAAACACGCCCACAACTTAGCCATTTGAATTGCGCGCCCTTACGCCGACACATTTACACTACGCCGCCGTAAGTTACGGCGCAAATTCTTTGTGGATACGGGAAATACGCTGTAAGTTACAGCGTTTGTAGTGTATCTGAGATATACTACGCCGGACGTAAAGAAGCGCCGCACTACGTGGATCTGGCCCTATGTGTTTATTCTACATTATGGAGATCCTATCAGAATATTTCCATGCCATCATTTGTATTAGCTTTGACCTCATCAGTTTGGAGAAGTTGGGCATTCTGGTTGGGACATCCCACCAACAAAGTGCTCAAGACAAACCAGCATCCAATAAGTCCCGCCAACAGCCATGCAAAAGTGAACTATCAGTTTTTGGGTTGAGTACGCAATTTTTTCAATCAACGGTTTACTCCAAGACTAAAACAAATTATCTTTAAAGCTCATTAACAGGCAGAGACGGAGATGCATGCAACATCCCTTCGTGTCATCGCCGATTAACAGAAACAATATAATTAGCACAAAGCTCCTCATATCCCATCCCTGGTTCTATTCCCCATACAGACCCAGGCCTGGGGCTCCACTCTTCACAGGAGAGATGGAGCATCTTTTATGATAATTGCATTCCTTGTTTTGCTTTTTGTTCTTTTTTTATGTAGCAAACATTTTATTTATTGCTCCCCGATCTTATCTAAGCCTTTATTTTTTTATAATATAAAATGCTCATGAAATATAAATATAACCGACTTGGACTTGTAAAACATCGAAGTAAATAGGACAAAGCAGCATAAACCAATTAGACATAAATAATGGTTCTAATCTTACTGTGACTTTGTACAGCAGCAGAAAAAAACAAAACAGCAATCAGCATTACCTAGAAGAGAAAATATAAATAGATAAGATTTTTGGAAGGTATAAAGAGTGCTAAAAATATAATACAATAAAGTCTAAATAGCAAAAACACAACAAATTCAATACACAACTGCAAACAATGTTATCAATAATAGGAAAGATAGATAGATAGATAGATAGATAGATAGATAGATAGATAGATAGATAGATAGAGCCAGATTCACAGACATCCTGCGGCGGCGTCGCGTAAGCTATTTACACTACGCCGCCACAACTTACAGGAGCAAGTGCCATATTCCCCAAACACTTGCTCCGTAAGTTGCGGTGGCGTAGTGTAAATGGCCCGGCGTATGGGCGCGTAATTCAAAGGGGGCGGCTTCTATTCAAATTAAGCGCGCCCCCGCGCCGATTGAACTGCGCATGCGCCGGGCTGAAAAATAGCCCAGTGCGCATGCTCCAGCTCACGACGGAAAACGTCAATGACGCCGACGTGAGCGTCATTGACGTAAAGACATATTCAAGAACGACTTAGTAAAACGACGTAACCGACGGAAAAAGACGACGCGGACCCGACCCCATACTTAACATGGCATACGGCGGACTGGCGTAAGGTTACCCCTCATATAGCAGGGGTAACCTTACGATTACGGAAACGACGTAACCGACGACTACGCGGCGCTAATTCGTTTGGGAATCGGCGTATCAGGCTCATTTGCATAGTCAAATGAGAACTGAACGTAAACGCCACCTAGCGTCCAGCGTCGCATTACATCTAGGATCCGACGGTGTAAGTGACTTACACCTGTTGGATCTTGGCCGTATCTATGCGAAAACGATTCTAGGAATCAGATACATAGATACCCGGGGCCAAAAAACAGAGATACGACGGAGTTTCCTGAGATACACCGTCGTAACTCTTCTGAGAATCTGGCCCAACGATAGATAGATAGATAGATAGATAGATAGATAGATAGATAGATAGATAGATAGATAGATAGATAGATAGATAGATAGATAGATAGATAGATAGATAGATAGATAGATAGAGAGATAGATAGGACAGAATATAAATAGAAAGATTGATAGAAAAGAAAACATTGTCACTGTAAATAAAAAGTATGGATGTTATTCTACCATTTTTTTCTGCCTAAAAGTTACACTAAAAGTATGATTCGGGTACAAAAAAATAGGTGTGTTGCCTCTTTAAGAAAATATTTGAAAAATAAATATATATATTTTTGTTTTATGTTGTTCTTAAATCGGAGGTCCGCCTAAAAAAAATAAAAATAAAACCCAGCAGCTACAAATACTGCAGCTGCTGACTTTTAATAAATGGACACTTACCTGTCCAGGGAGCCCGCGATGTCGGCAGCCGAAGCCGGGCAATCGCTCGGCTCTCGGGTAGCCCCGCCGCCATCCTCGGTGAGGGAATCAGGAAGTAAAGCGTTGCAGCTTCACTTCCCGGTTCCCTACTGCGCATTCGAGAGTCGTGCTGCGGGTCCTCACTGGTCCTCGCTGTCTTCTGGGACCAGTGTGTTTCCCAGAAGACAGCGGGGGACGGGAAGGGGCGTGACGCCCGCAGGAGTCTATGTCCGGAAGTGGGTGCAAATACTTGTATTATACAGGTATCTGCACCCCCCTCCCCCCTGAAAGGTGCCAAATGTGACACCGGAGGAGGGGAGGGTTCCAAAAAGCGGAGGTTAACTTTTTGTGTCGAACTCCGCTTTAAAGAGATCTATCTAGTATTCAGATGTGCTGCTATTTCTAAGAAGTTACGCCAAGTTTTAATTTAATTTTATCTTATTAAATCTTTGGATTTCAAATTTTTTTTTAAATAAAGAGTTGTATTTTTTTTTTGTTTAAACTTTGTGTGTTTTAAGTGAAACTGTAAAAAATTTTAATAAATGAAAAACAAAACAAAAAGATCAAATGAAAACAAAACAAGAAGTTTATATTAGTGGTTTTAAAAAAAGTAGTATTAATAATAAAAAATAAATGTAAAAAAAAAGTAATAAAAAAAGTGATAAAAAAAAAAAAGTCAGCAGAAAAATAATAACTAAGAGGAGAAGGGGAAGAAGGGATTTATTAGGGCTAATTAGAATATACTGTACAACGTACTAAGGGCTGATAAAGGGTTAAATAGGAACACATTTTATTTAACAAAAGTAAACTTTTTGTTTGTTTGTTTTTTCTTTTGCTAGGTTGCTTTATTGGACTCATAAGCAGAATGAAGTTCACCCCTCTGATCTGCAGATTAATGAAATAGTTGATACAACAGCAACAATGTTACTTTTTATCTTTCTGTCTCTTGTTTCTCAACCTCTGTGAGACCAGGGCCTGGTCAATTTTTTCAAAAACCTTCCATGCCCTAACAATATAAAACATGTATAGTCGCACAGTAAAGAATAGGAATACCAAATATTTATTCAATGATGGAAGGCTCTGGATGGAGCTGGGTGTCACTGTAGGGTTCAAACATAGTTTTGGAGGGGGTTATGGGACTCTGCAGTAGATCTGGTAGCCTTGTAGGGGATGGGGTTTCTGGAAGGGGCAGGGGCACTGTGGGTGACTGAAAGGCATCACAGGGGCTAGGAGGAACCATGGGAGGTAGGGAGACACTGTTTGGGGGCACTATGGGGAGTTTAAGGTTCTGCAGCAGGCTGGGGGAACTAGGGCTTTCAGGGGGCCTACTGGCCCTGTGGCAACTGGTATGATGTGCAAGAGATAGGAGGCACATGGGCCACTATTGAGGGTTGGAGGCACTATGAGGGCTGCAGGTTTGCAGCAGACTGGGGGGCACTGTGGGAGGTTTGGGTGCACTGTGGGGACTGAGGGCACACAGGGGACCCAGGGGAACAGCGGGGGTGGCAGGGCACTGCAAGCAATTAAGGTTGAGGGCACTATGGGAAATGAGAGGAACCGTAGTAGGTTAGGGCAATTGGAGAGGATGAGGTTTCCAGATGGGGCAGGGGCACTGTGGGAGACTGAAGGGCTTTGCACGGACTAAGAGGAGGTTGGAAGGCACTGTGAGACACTGTTGGAGGTTTGGGTGCACTGTGGGGACTGAGGGCACACAGGGGATCCAGGGGAACAGCGGGGGTGGCAGGGCACTGCAAGCAATTAAGGTTGAGGGCACTATGGGAAATGAGAGGAACTGTAGTAGGTTAGGGCAATTGGAGAGGATGAGGTTTACAGATGGGGCAGGGGCACTGTGGGAGACTGAAGGGCTTTGCACGGACTAGGAGGAGGTTGGAAGGCACTGTGAGACACTGTTGGAGGTTTGGGTGCACTGTGGGGACTGAGGGCACACAGGGGACCCAGGGGAACAGCGGTGGTGGCAGGGCACTGCAAGCAATTAAGGTTGAGGGCACTATGGGAAATGAGAGGAAGCGTAGTAGGTTAGGGCAATTGGAGAGGATGAGGTTTCCAGATGGGGCAGGGGCACTGTGGGAGACTGAAGGGCTTTGCACGGACTAGAAGGAGGTTGGAAGGCACTGTGAGACACTGTTGGAGGTTGGAGCACTATTGGGGGCTTAAGGTTCTTCAGCAGGCTGGAGGTATGATGGGAACTAGGGCTTTCGGGTGGCCTAGGAGTTTTGTTGGACAATGAAATGCACTGCAGGAGATAGTAGGCACTGTGGGAGGTTAGGAGACACTGTGGGGCACTGTTGAAAGTTGGAGGCCCTATGAGGGGATGGAGGCTTACAGCAGGCTGAGGGCACTGTGGGAGGTTGGAGGAAACTGTGGGGACTGAGGGCTCTCAGAGGACCTAGGGGCACAGCGGGGGATTTGAAAGGCACTGTGGGCAATTATGGGAAGTTGAAGGCACTATGGGAGGTGAGAGGATCTGTGGCGAGTTAGAGCATCTGTGGCAGGGTGGAGGCCCAGGAGGAGGAAGCGTGTTTGAGAACTACTGCTTTGTCTTATCTGAGCAATGTTTACACACACATGTCATGTCAATAGCTGCCATATTTGCACAGCAACTCCCAGCTGTCATTTTGGCAGCTGGGAATTGCAGGAAGAGAAGCAGCATCGGGGCAGGATGACAGGGCATACTACAAACACCCTCTATACTTTGAGGAGTTTTTCAACTTGTGTCTTCAACTGGTTAATGATGGGAATAGCATAGTATCCAACAAAAACTTCACGCTTTTTACAATTTCTTGGTTTACCGGGCCCTCCCACCATGCGCGCATTTTCCCTGCCAGTACCGCTTCCCGAGCACACGACTCCATCTTAAAACAGAACTTCATGAAAACTCGGGAGAGGAAGTAAATCTGTACAGATGTGAGATTGGATTTACCGCCAGGCCATTAACATGCACAGTCTGCTGCTTTCAGAGTGATATTGTAATATCGATATTTACAGCGACGCTCCCGGGTGCACTGCACTTAGATGTCTGACGGCGAAGATCTGCTCAGTTAAGTTTTAGGCCCAAAACTGAAAAAGACAGTAAATATTTTTATTGTCATCATAAGAAGATACAGCTCGCTGTTTAGAGACGGTCCTCGGGTCTATTAATAAAACAAGAGGAGGAATATCACTAGGCGCTGATGCAGAGATAAAAGGAATGATGCATTGTATGCCGGCGTTGGGGCTTATTTAAAGGGTATGTATAGTAGAGCTGCACGATTCTGGTCAAAATGAGAATCACAATTCTTTTGCTTAGACTTATGCCGCGTACAGACGGTCATTTTTTGTGATGAAATAAAATGACATTTTTAAAAATGTCATTTAAAATGATCGTGTGTGGGCAAAATGTCATTTTATGTCTTCTGAAAAATGACAAAAAAAAAATTCGAACATGCTCGAATTTTTTGTGTCGTTTTTCAAAATGTCATTTTTTGTGTCAATGAAAATGATAGTGTGTGGGCAAAACAACGTTTTTAAACCCGCACATGCCCAGAAGCAAGTTTTGAGACGGGAGGTAAAACTACCATTCATAATGGAGTAAGCACATTCATCACGCTGTAACAGACAAAAAAGCACGAATCATCTTTTACTAACAAGTAACCAGCTAAAAGCAGCCTCAAGGCGAATAGAACTTCCCCTTTAGAGTGCCGTCACTTTGTTCATCATTTTTCAAAATGATGGTGTGTATGCTACATCGTTTTTGAAAATGAAGTTTCAAAATTGTCGTTTTTTTTCATCACTTCAAACGTCATTTTTTTTTCATCACAAAAAATGACCGTCTGTATGCGGCATAAAGATCACGATTCTCTCACCATTCTCAAAAACTGAATGTCAGAACCCCCCCCCCCCCCAAATAAATAAATAAATAAACCTGTGATTTATCTGAAAATATGAATATATAAAAAACAGACCAGTGATATGTCTATAATGTTAAAGACCATATAACTCCTATGAAAAAAAGCAGAATCAAACTTTGATTCTGCCTTTTTCATAGGAGTTATATGGGGCCAGATTCACATACAAATGCGTTACGCTGCGGCGGCGTAACGTATCCCATTTACGTTACACCGCCGCAAGTTTACAGCGTAAGTGCTTGATTCACAAAGCACTTACCTGTAAACTTGCGGCGGCGTAGCGTAAATCCGCCCGGCGCAAGCCCGCCTAATTCAAATGGGGCGGGGACCATTTAAATTAGGCGCGTTCCCGCGCCGAACGTACTGCGCATGCTCCGTCCCTAAAATTTCCGACGTGCATTGCGCTAAATGACGTTGCAAGGACGTCATTGGTTTTGACGTTAACGTAAATGGCATCCAGCGCCATTCAC
This sequence comes from Rana temporaria, assembly GCF_905171775.1. NCBI lineage: Eukaryota > Metazoa > Chordata > Amphibia > Anura > Ranidae > Rana > Rana temporaria. Next base: position 527,631,279 of record NC_053490.1, on the reverse strand, counting down.
GGACAACTTACGCAAACGACGTGAAATTTAAAAATTCGACGCGGGAACGACGGCCATACTTAACATTGGTTAGACCACCTAGAGGGCATGCCTAGTTTTACGCCACGTATCTCTACGGAAACAACGTAAAATTACAGCGACGGGCAAAGCGGACATTCGTGAATCGGCGTAACTAGTCATTTGCATATTCTACGCCGACCGCAATAGACTCGCCACCTAGCGGCCGGCCTAGAATTGCAGACTAAGATCCGACGGTGTAAGTCACTTACACCTGTCGGATTTTAGGGCTATCTATGCGTAACCTGATTCTATGAATCAGGCGCATAGATACGACAATCGTATCTCAGAGATACGACGGCGTATCAGGAGATACGCCGTCGTATCTCTTTTGTGAATCTGGCCCATGGTCTTTAACATTATAGACATATCACCTGTCTCTTTTATACATCAGAAGCAGTACCGCCAGCAACCACTGGGTGGCGCATGGATACACACTACAGAACTGTGAGAAGCCCAGGCATCCATCTAGCGGCGCAGGCTGCTGACGTCGGTTTCCGATATCGGCGCCATTTGCGTTCCACGCTGGTTACGTGGAACCAGCGGTGACACAGAAGAATCGCCGGTCATCCCGCGGGGAATTTGCGGGCGGGGAGAATCGAGATCGCGATTCTCTCCACGATTAATCGTGCAGCTCTAATGTATAGCCCAAACTTTTTAAGTTCATTTAGAATGTTTCTCTTTATTGTCTTTGGGATTTAGCCCTCTATTTGTCCTGGTTGACCTTCACCGATGGGAAAATCTGCTTGGGTTTTCGATTTGCGGACATGTACGGCAAAGGCCACAAATTGTGCATTGAAGTAAATTGCGCCCAATATAGAAAGTGAAAAGAAACCCAAAATGTGATAATGTAATGTTACAATGTTGCAATCTGATCACTTCGGGGGGACTGAGGACATGCTACCCAGACTAATGACAAGTGGTGCTTTTTATTTATTTTTTATTAACTTTTTTTTTTTTTTTTTAACTGATTATATTCTGTCTGTGCTATACAACTTCAAAAAACAATAAAAAAAGAAAGTAAAAAAAAAAATATGGTTATTTCTATTGGTCCAAAGGTTCCAATTAAAAAAGATAATGTTCTTTAGGATTGATGGACAAGCAGAGGGCTTTCATGGGTTCCACTTGCCTCTTGTATGGGGAAATCCTGAAATGTATGTTTTTAAATGAGGTTTTGCAGTGAGTGAAAAGCTGGCGTATCACACATTGGCGCTCGCCTCCACCGACGTTCGCTTAAAGCCACGGGAGCCCCCCGGCTAAACACATCTTGGCAATCACCCTCCCTGCCGATGGCGCGTTACAGTACAACTGTTGTCCCTTCACGCCACTCAGAATTGTACCTGACAAGCAGAAGATGTGCATCCGCGCCAAGCTGGCCGTGCTTCTGACGAACTGTCATTTGGCTTCCAGCGATGTCAGAGAAAGGTTAGGAGGCCGCAGAGAGGACGGGGTCACATGGCCCGGGGGCTTATTTAAACGACAGTTATGTGTGAATGGAAACTGCATTCCATTATAGTGACACTGAGCAACATTGTACATATAGGCCTGGATTCACAGACACTGGCGCATATTTATGCCGCTGTAGCGTATCTCCTTTACGCTACGCCGACGCAGCGCAGAGAGGCAAGCACTGAATTCACAAAGCACTTCCTCCCAAATCTGCGCTGGGTTTCTCAGGCGTAAGTCGGCGTAAGTGGAAGTGGGCGTGAGCCATGCTAATGAGGCGTGACCCCATGCAAATAATGGGCCGAGCGCCAGACAGATACGTATCGCCAACTACGCATGCGCCTTCCCGTGGGCGCATCTTAGTGCGCATGCTCACAATCACGTCGGATCACTGCCTACGGCGTGAACGTAACCTACGCCTAGTCATATTCACGTCCTACGTAAACTACGTAATATACGTCGGCTTGTGTTCCCTGGTGCAGCCCTTTGCATGGATGCTGCTGAGTTACACCTCCTTTATGGGGCATAACTTTACGCCGGACGTATGACTTTACGCGCACTGCGTCGGACGGACGTACGTTCGTAAATCGGCGTATCTCCCTCATTTGCATAAGGTAATAGAAAATCAATGGGAGCGCCAAATACGTCCAGCGTAAATATGCGCCCAAGTTACGTCGGTCGGATGAAGCCTATTTTCAGGCGTATCTTAGTTTCTGAGTTTGGCGCACAGATACGACGGCGCACATTTGCACTTACGTCGGCGTATCTTGTTATACGTCGGCGTAAGTGCTTTGTGAATCCGGGCCAAAGTATTTTATGGACCTTGATTTGTGCACTGGTCCAAATCATTTGGTGAAGGGGGATTATGGTGTGGGGTTGTTTTTCAGGGGTTGGGTTTGGCCCCTTAGTTCCAGTGAAGGGAACTCTGAGGCGTCAGCATACCAAGACATATTGGACAATTTCATGCTCCCAACTTTGTGGGAACAGTTTGGGGATGTCCCCATTCTATTCCAAAATGTCTCCGCTGTAATTCATCCCAAAGGTGTTCTATCGGGTTGAGGTCAGGACCCTGTTCAGGCCAGTCAAGAAGTCCCCCCCCCCCCCAAACTCGCTCATCCATGTCTTAATGGACCTTGTTTTGTACAAAGCGACCAGAGGCGTCCAGCACGCCACAAGATGATACTTAAATCATTTTTCTGTTCCATAATAGGGTTCATATACTTAAAAATCCAAGAAGTGACCCCTTAAAGTGGAAGTACACTATATACGAATTTCCAAATTAAAATAGTACCGAATTTGAATGTATCCGAAATAACGAAAAAAAAAAATTCGCACAAAATTTGAATTTAAATCATTTACGAATAGTTTTTGAATACTTTTGGAATTCGGATAATTTCCCATTTTCCAAAGAGTATAAAATTGTATACACTAAAACCTTGGATTGCGAGCATCATTTGTTCCAGAAACATGCTTGTAATCCAAAGCACTTGTATATCAAAGCAAAGTTGTACCTTCATTAACCACTTCAGCCCCGGACCATATTGCTGGTCAAAGACCAGAGCACTTTTTGCAATTTGGCACTGCATCGCTTTAACTGACAATTGCGCGGTCGTGCGATGTGGCTGCCAAACAAAATTGGCGTCCTTTTTTTCCTACAAATAGAGCTTTCTTTTGGTGGTATTTGATCACCTCTGCGATTTTTAGTTTTTGCGCTATAAACAAAAATAAACAAAAATAGAGCGACAATTTGGAAAAAATATTATATTTTTTACTTTTTGCTATAATAAATATCCCCCAAAAATATACCGTATTTATCGGCGTATACCACGCACTATTTTGCCCTGAAAATCAGGGCAAAATCGTGGGTGCGCGGTATACGCCGATACCCGCTTTCCCGCGCCGAGTTTAAATACTGCGCCGGCATATACCGAGCGCAGTACACTCGTGTATCGTCGGCCAGTCTCGGCTCCTCTCGCGCTGACGTCCTGGATGTACGGGACGTCAGCGCGAGAGTTGCCGAGCCTGCCCGACGATACACGAGTGTACTGCGCTTGGTATATGCCAGCGCAGTATTCAAACTCGGCGCGGGAAACGAGCGGGGAGGACGCGAGGACACCGCAGAAGGACGCCGGACCAGACGAAAAGGACACCCGAAGCCGCAGACGGACGCCGGACCCGACGAGGCCGCCGATGGACGCCGCGCAGGACACCAAAACTGTAAGTACAAAAAATATTTTTTCCACAGGAATTGGGGCAACTTTAGGGGTGCGCGCTATACCCCGATAAATACGGTATATAAAAAAAATGTTTTTTTCCCCTCAGTTTAGGCCGATACGTATTCTTCGACATATTTTTCGTTAAAAAAATCGCAATAAACATTTATTGATTGGTTTGCGCACAAGTTATATCGTTTACAAAATAGGGGGTAGTTTTATGGCATTTTTATTATTATTATTTTTTTACTAGTAATGGCGGCGATCTGCGATTTTTTTCGGTACTGCGACATTATGGCGGACACTTCGGACACTTTTGACACATTTTTGGGACCATTGGCATTTTTATACCGATCAGTGCTATAAAAATGCATTGGATTACTAAAAAATGCCACTGGCAGGGAAGGGGTTAACACTAGGGGGCGGGGAAGGGATTAATCATGTTCCCTGGGTGTGTTCTAACTGTAGGGGGGTGGGACTGACTAGGGGAAATGACTGATCTTCTGCTCATACATTGTATGAACAGAAGATCAGTCATTTCTCTCCCTTGACAGGACCGGGAGCTGTGGGTTTACACACACAGCTCCCGGTCCCCGCTCTGTAACGAGCGATCGCGGGTGCCCGGCGGCGATCGCGCCCGCCGGGCACACGCTCGGGAGTCAGGGGTGAGCGGGCCCCTATTGGCTGCTCGGCAAGATGGTGTATAGCTACATGATCTCGCCCAGCAGAGTCGGCCTGCCGCCGTATAACTGCGACGGCTGGTCGGCAAGCAGTTAAATGACGTTTTTGAAAAACAATGTTTTTTTTATGCCGAAAAATGATGGTGTGTACGCGGCATGAGAACTGGTGAGCTGCAATATAATAAATGTTTGATTTGGGTTTAATACTTCTTTAGTCTGAGACTCCATTGAGGAACGGACTGACGTGACAAGTCCAATGCTCTCTGGAAAGCAATTTAAAATATAAAAAAGATTTTTAAATAAGTAATGATAGAGACCAACTTTGATCCCGTGTAAGTCGCTCTCTTCTTCTTCTTTCTTTCCAAACTCTTTGTAAGTTTAATATATATATTTTTTTTCTGTTAAACTTTTTTCCATTATTTTAGTCCCTTTTTTATTTTATTTTTATCTCGGTATTATTCTCCTTTTCATTTCTTTACAGATTAAGCAAAATAAAATAAAAACGTGTCGCTTTCTTTTTGTCGGCAGAGGTCACGACACTCCGGAGCATTCTTTCTCACGCAGTGGCAGAAACTTTCCGTTTTAATGGCACCCGACGCATGAATATTGCAGGAGGTCTGCGCGGACGGGGGCCTGCGCCGGGACCCGAGGTCCGCGGCGAGTCGTACGTTTAATTGCCTCCAGGATTTAAATTAGGAAATGTTCAGAGCTCTCTGTCAAGGAAAAAAAAAAAGGGAATTAATTTTTGTGATTTTTTTTTTATTTCACTTTAGCGTTACGCCTTCGGTAGAAATAGTTATAAATTAGAATGTTGTGAATTTTGATCAATAGAAAAACATGACCTCGCCTTTCTCAGCACGGGGGGGGGGGGGGGGGGGGGGGGGGGGGGGGGGTTATTACATGGACTGGGAGTATTTATTATCTGTTTGGTCTTTTATGTCAGTAGCAATTTCAGGCAGCAAATATAGTAAATCAATACGTCTGTAAAGCAAGCCCTGCAACCTTTTCAATAATTCAAACTCTCACCTTAAGCTATTTTTAATTTTTATTATTATTCTTTACAGCCAGAACCCAGAGGTCACACAGAACCTCACAGGGTCACAGGGAGTGTACTTCCTGAAGCCTATGCTGTGGGACTGATGCACTTCCTTCATTAGCAATTACATTTGGATGCTCATGGAAGTATTTGCGTCTTAGTTGTTTTTTTGTTTTAGTTTTTTTGGAAATTCCTCAACTGTATTGAAAGCAGGGGTTCCCAGATCACCAGCAAAGGGGATTGGGGGTGACAGCTCCACCTTAAGGCAAAAGCCAGGTCTGATCAATGAAGCAGTGCACCCTAACTATCCACAATATGCACCCAAACTATCCAAACCGCCCCCCCCCCATTATCCACACTCTGCACCCACACTATCCATACTGCCCCCCCCCCCATTATCCACAATATGCACCCACACTATCCATACCGTCCCCCCATTATCCACACTCTGTACCCACACTATCCATACCGCCTCCCCCCCCATTATCCAAAATATGCACCCACACTATCCATACCGCACCCCCCCCCCCATTATCCACAATATGCACCCACACTATCCATACCGCACCCCCCATTATCCACAATATGCACCCACACTATCCATACCGCACCCCCCCCCCCCCATTATCCACACTCTGTACCCACACTATCCATACCGCCCCCCCATTATCCACAATATGCACCCACACTATCCATACCCCCCCCCCCATTATCCAAACTCTGTACCCACACTATCCATACTGCACCCCCCATTATCCAAAATATGCACCCACACTATCCATACCCCCCCCCCATTATCCACAATATGCACCCACACTATATATACCCCCCCCCCCCCCCCCCATTATCCACACTCTGTACCCACACTATCCATACACCCCCAATTATCCACACTCTGTACCCACACTATCCATACCGCCCCCCCATAATCCAAAATATGCACCCACACTATCCATACCCCCCCAATTATCCACACTCTGTACCCACACTATCCATACCCCCCCCTCCATTATCCACACGCTGCATCCACACAAATATGGGGTTCACTGTGGAGAACGGCAAAAAAAGGGTGTTGATGTTGGGTGGGGGGACTATTTAATACTCCACCTTTTTATAATCATTTTTTGGTCATACTTGAACCCTGCATTGTTTACATCAGGGGTGCCCAACCAGTGGCCCGGGGGCCACATGTGGCCCGCGGATCACTCTGATGTGGCCCACGACCTCCTGCTCTGTGATGGAATAGAATACTGTTATTAAAGGTCAGTTGTATTACTAAAATCACAGTGTATATAGGGGCATATCTGTTCTGCAGTGGCTACTGGGCTGCTTTCAAACTGATCCATAGGTGCAGAGCAGCGCACCTGTGGGTTACCTGCACCGAGCCATAGACTTCTGTGATTACCTGCGAGTTTGGTGAGCTTTCTGAAAGTGCACCAAACCTGCAGAATATACTAGAAGTCTATTGCAAAGCGCAGTAAAGTGGGCTGTTTCCGTGTCCACTCTGCATATACAGAGTGGACACAGACCTGCCAGCCGCTCGCTCCGCTCATTATGGCCCATGACCGGTTACCAAGTCGCTTAAGTGGCCCCCGCTCTTCAAAAGGTTGGGCGCCCCTGGTTTACATTATACTCCCGGTCCCTGAACTTTGTATGACTTTACATTGTACTGCTAACCTTTGCACTGTATATGCTATGTTGTACCTTATATTTATGAACCCTGCATTGTATATGCAAAGTCATACATTATTCTCCTGACCCCTGCACTGTACCCGCTATGTCATACATTATGCGCCTGACCCCTGCACTGTATATGCTATGTCATACATTATACTGCACTATATATGCTTTGTTGTACCTTATAATAATGACCCCTGCTCTGTATATGCCATGTAATATATTATACTCCTGACCCTTCTCTGAATACGCTACGTCAACGATTATTCTCCTGAACCCTGCATTGTATATGCTATGTTGTACATTATTCTCCTGACCCCTGCACTGTATACTCTATGGTGTACATTATACCCCTGATCCCTGCATTGTATATGCTATGTTGTACATTATTCTCCTGACCCCATGCACTGTATACACTATGGTGTACATTATACCCCTGATCGCTGCTCTGTATACACTATGGTGTATATTATACTCATGGTCCATGCACATTGTACAACCAAAACGCCGTCCTAGAGACATGAGGGAATCATAGAGAAATCGAGTTCCTTTTGGCTCCTTCCTCTAGCTGCATTTGCCATTCAGGACGAGCGACACCTGAAGTGAAAATCGTAGACTGCACCTGCCTACAACTGTCATCTGTAGAATGAAGACTGACAATGCTACTGCTAATTGCGGCAGTGGCTTAAGCCCTGTACACACAGGCAATAATCTCGTCAGACAAAAAACATTGTTTTTCCCGATGAGATTCTTGGCAAGAATCTCTTGCCGCCCGAGTGTACAGACTCTCCTTTCAATAGAACTCTTGAAAGGCAAGAACGCGGTGACGTCATCGAGTAGAACGCGCTAAACGCGGTGACGTCATATGCCGTGGAAGCTACCGCGCATGCGTCAAAGTCATTTCGAGCATGCACGGGTTTCCATGGCGACAGATAAGTATACACACTCTCGGGTTTCTCGTCGAGAAACAGGCCGACAAGAATCTCGACGAGAAGATAGAAAGCAGGTTCTCTATTTTTCTCGTCGAGATTCTGGCCAGATTTCCCGACGAGAAAGCTGAAAGCCTCGTACACACGCTCGGTTTACTCGGCAAGAAAGCTCTGCCAGCAGTTTTCTTGCTGGTTCTTGCCGAGAAAACCGAACGTGTGTACGAGGCTTTAGTGTTGTAATCCTGAAACGGGCAGCTTTGGTAATAGCATGATCTCCAGGTAATAAAAATGTTGAACCAGATCAATAACAATAATAAAAAAAAATAGAAAAAAAATTGTACACAGTGAAGCATGATGCCCAAAACATTGAAAAATTAATTTAGGGTTGTCCCGATACCACTTTTTTAGGACTGAGTACAAGTACCGATACTTTTTTTCAAGTACTCGCCGATACCGAATACCGATACTTTTTTTTAAATGTGTCCCCAAATGCAGCCATGTCCCCCCACAAATGCAGCCATGTCCCCCACATATGCAGCCATTATCCCCCCACATATGCAGCCATGTCCCCCCCATATGCAGCCATGTCCCCCATATATGCAGCCATGTCCCCCATATATGCAGCCATGTCCCCCATATATGCAGCCATGTCCCCCATATATGCAGCCATGTCCCCCATATATCCAGCCATGTCCCCCCATACCTAGATGCCGCCGATGCCGCCGCCTGGTTAATCAGCGTGCGGGGAACATCACAGCTTTCATTTGAATAGCTGTAGTGTTTCCCACTGCGCCGCGTATAGACACTCCCCCTTGCTCGGGATTGGACAGATCACCCGTCCAATCCCGAGCAAGGGGGAGTGTCTATATGCGGCGCGGCAGGAAACACTACAGCTATTCAAATGAAAGCTGTAATGTTCCCCGCACGCTGTTTAACCAGGCGGCGTTGTTGCGCTATGTGATGGCGGCATTCGTTGCGGCGGCGGCGGTGGGGGGGCGAGTATCGGATGAGGCATCGGGGGCATTTGTGGGAGTACAAGTACTCCCGCAAATACTCGGTATCGGTCCCGATACCGATACTGGTATCGGGACAACCCTAGTTTACATACATTTAAATTGCCCCTCCCCCCCAAAACTATACATTTCCTTTAATGCTACATGCTTTACCTCAATCAGCAATGAACCAGCATGTTGAATGTCTTATGAAAGCTGATCATAAAAACATCCAAAAATAGCCATTTATAAAAAACAAACTAAAAAACACTTTTCTGATGATAGCTTGCTGTGTTTCTTTCGGATTTTGATCATAAAATGATTAAACTAATGAATCACACGCTATCAATTCATCTCCTGCGAAGAGCCGCATTAGGATGTAACTGAATGTTCTCGTGACCTTGGCTCGGAAAGCAATCTTAATAACTTTGTAATCAGTACAATCAATCACAAGAAGCTTTGTTTGTTTGTCGGCTAGATCAAGAAAATGTCCTCATTCAAAAGCCCCGATCCAAAAATACATTCTGATCCAGGCAGACTTTCCCTCCACGGAAAATCCAAAAATATCCAGACGACCTATCATAGGGTCACCAGACCATCGTAGGTCAGGATGCTCTGCCAAGAATACAATGGGTTCTGATTATATGATTGTTAATGTAGGACTATGTATTATCTCGGACTAGAGAAATGCCTTACTTTGATAGAAAATTGGATGACAAAGAGTTATCTTAAACTCAACGGCTCGAAAACAGAACTTCTCCTGTTTCACGCCAACCGAAAGAGACCTCCCGCACCAACATGGACACCGCCGCCCATTCTGGGACAAACCATCACCCCTAGAACCAAAGTCAAAAGTCTCGGAGTCATTTTTGACACCCACATGACAATGGATGCACAAATAGGGTCAGTAGTCAGTGGATCCCACCATCTGCTGCGCCTACTATGTAGACTCGTTTCCTTTATCCCGAAAGAAGACATAGCAGTCGTGGTGGGAACAATCATCAATTCCAGACTTGACTATGCAAATGCCCTCTATCTCGGACTTCTAAAATACCAAATCTCTCGTCTGCAAGTCGTTCAAAATACGGCCGCTCGACTCATGACTGGGAAAAAAACATGGGAATCAATCTCACCTTCACTGAGATCCCTTCATTGCTTTCCAGTAAAAGACAGAATTACTTTTAAGGCACTCGGGGCCAGATTCACGTACAAGAGCGCCGGTGTAACGTAACCCGTTTACAATACACCGCCGCAATTTTCCTGTTTTAGTGCCCGATCCACAAAGCACTTACCTGGAAACTTGCGGCGGTGTATCGTAAAGACGTCCGGCGCAAGGTGGGCCAATTCAAATGGGCGTGTGTCATTTAAATTAGGCGCGCTCCCGCGCCGGACCTACTGCGCATGCTCCGTTTCGCATTTCCCGTCGTGCTTTGCGCGCAGTGATGTCATTTTTTCGAACGGTGATGCGCAAACGACGTTCATTTTTAAATTTCGACGCGGGAACGACGGCCATACTTTAGACAGAAATACGTTTGCTGACTAAAGTTAGGGCACCAAAAACGACGACTAACTTTGCGACGGGAAACTAGACTAGCGGTGACGTAGCGAACGTGAAAATCCGTTGTGGATCGCCGTAACTCCTAATTTGCATACCCGACGCTGGTTTACAACGCAAACTCCCCCCAGCGGCGGTCGCGGTACTGCATCCTAAGATCCGACAGTGTAAAACAATTACACCTGTCGGATCTTATGGATATCTATGCGTAACTGATCCTATGAATCAGTCTCATGGATAGAAACAGAGATACGACGGCGTATCTCTTTTGTGAATCTGGCCCTCTGTCTGACGCATAAGTGTGTTCAAGGAAATGCCCCCCAATATCTATGCGAAAAATTAAAAAGTCACAACCCTAATCGCGTTCTCCTATCCACCGACCAAAATCTACTCCAGATACCAAAAGCCAGATACAATGTCCAAAGGAGATCGAAGATTTACAAAGGACCTAGACTATGGAACGTTCTACCAACCAGCATCCGAATGGAGGTGAATCACCTGGCCTTCAGAAAAAAACTCAAAACACATATTTTCTGAAGGCAAAAGGACAGTAGGGAACGGATACTAAGCGCCCAGAGGCGATTCAGTTTGCATGTGTTGCTCTATATACGTTTCTCACTTGCTCACTCACTCGATCAGCGTACCTGTGTTCCGTTGAACGAGCTTTATTGACTAAAAGTCATTAAAAATTAAAATGTCACAGTGACTTTTATTTAATAAAGTTTTGGCACAGTGGTTACTAGACATGTGCGTTTGTTTTTGTCCGAATGCATTTTTGTCTGAATTTCGGGTATTTTTGTTATCGTTTTAACAAACGAAAACAAACGCGCAGAATCCGAAATCCGAAAGATCCGACTTAAAAAAAAACCTTTGTTTTCGTTGCTACAACAGTTTGATATGGATAGAAGATTCTACATGACAGTGACAATAGCGATCTGTGTCTATCGAACCTGCGGTCGAATGTGCCTAGCCTTAACTCTATAAGTCCAAGATTATTCTACATAGAGAGGAAAGATTCAACAGAGAGAGTAAAGATTCGACATTATAGAGACAGTGTTGGGGGAGACCATTCGACATGAACGACGAAGATTCAACGAAGCAGCGAAAAACATACAAACGTCGAATCTGGAGGGTGCTAATAATGGACAGTCTCGAGGCAACCTCCAAAATGATGGACAATCTCGAGGCACCCTCCAAAATGATGGACAGTCTCGAGGCAACCTCCAAAATGATGGACAGTCTCGAGGCAACCTCCAAAATGATGGACAGTCTGGAGGCACCCTCCAAAATGATGGACAGTCTTGAGGCACCCTCCAAAATGATGGACAGTCTCGAGGCACCCTTCAAAATGATGGACAGTCTCGAGGCACCCTCCAAAATGATGGACAGTCTCGAGGCACCCTCCAAAATGATGGACAGTCTCGAGGCACCCTCCAAAATGATGGACAGTCTCGAGGCACCCTCCAAAATGATGGACAGTCTCGAGGCGAGACTGTCCATCATTTTGGAGGGTGCCTCGAGATTGTCCATAATTTTAAAGGATACCTTGACCAAAAAAAAGGTTGAGAAACACAATCATCACATCTAAGGACTGGTAAACTGCAGTATGTAATATTTTTGCTTTTGGGTTTTGATTCAATCTAAGTTGACCACTTTTGTCCATATTTTAGACAACAGAAGCGGTTTCCACTCTCGGAAGATTGTGCTGTCCACATCACACCACCTATCGTTCTATGTGTGCCCCTAATGCACTATTTATAGGACACATATCATTTCAGATACTTTGGATAATTGGTAAAATTAGATGATATTATCTCCAGACAAAATGATCAACACAGCTCATTGGCCCAGATTCAGGTAGCAATTGCGCTATATTTGCGGAGGCACAGGGCAACGATTTTGCCCTGCGCCCACGCAAATATTTTGCGCTGCCCTCGATTCACGGAGCAGTAGCTCCGTAAATTGCGAGGGCGCCCCGGCAAAATTGCCCGGCGTAAGCGCGAGCAATGTAAATGATCCCGCCGGGGGCGGGAATCATTTAAATTAGCCGTGCTCCCGCGCCGAGCGTACAGCGCATGCTCCGTTGGGAAACTTTCCCGACGTGCATTGCGGCAAATGACGTCGCAAGGACGTCATTTGCTTCAAAGTGAACGTGAATGGCGTCCAGCGCCATTCACGATTCACTTACGCAAACGACGTAAAATTCGAACGTCGCGACGCGGGAACGCCGGGTATCCTTTAGCATTGGCTGCCCCTGCTTTTAGCATGGGCAGCCTTACGCTAAAGACGCCGTACGCAACCGACGTAACTTGCGTACGCAGGGCCCGCGCAACATTGTGAATCGGCGTAAGTATGCAATTTGCATACTATACGCTGACCACAATGGAGGTGCCCCCTAGCGGTCAACGCAAGAATGCAGCCTAAAATCTGCGTGGCATAAGAGCCTTATGCCACGCAGATTTTAGGCTGCAGTCGGCGTAACGAGTTCTCTGAATCAGGAGAACTCGTTACGCCGGCGCAAGTCAGCAATTGCGCTGCGTAACTATGGTTACGCAGGCGCAATTGCTACCTGAATCTGGGCCATTGTTTCTAATGCGTCCACCGAAAATTGTATCGAAAATGTCACATAGCGAAAATTTTGCTGAGTACATAGCGGTCTATTGTCTCCCAATGGGGACAATTTTTTTTGCCTTCTGTCATTTTCATTTGATGGAGCTCTTTTTTTTTTAATGTATTGTTCATCTCTGTTTGAGTTATCCATCTCAAGCACACTGCTTTTTTTTTTTTTTTTTTTTTGGCCCCTGGTTATTTATTAAAACGGAGGCTGAAAATATGCAGCTACATATTTGTTACATAATCAGAATAATTCCAATTTCTGAATTGTACAAGACAGCCTGAGATATGAGGATCCTCTGTAAGAATGCAGATGCATCCAGCAGGGTGCGATAAGCTAATGGAAGGGATTTATTCACAATCTATTGCCGCCAGAGAGCCGGGAGAGTCTGTACTGTAATACTTATGTCTGTGAAGGTTCTCATTTATCCAGATCATGGTATAGCTGGTAGTAGTTGGTCACATTCACCTGGACTAGGTCTACAATGTTGAAGATGTTTTGTAGCTACAGTGCTGTGAAAATTTTTGCTGTGATTTTTTTGCATATTTATCACACGTAAATGATTCAGATCATCAAATACATTTTAATATTACACAAAGATAACCCGAGTAAATACAAAATGCAGTTTTTAAATTATAATTTCATTTAACCACTTCCTGCCTGGCCTATAGCAGAATGACGGCCGGGCGGTTGTTCAGTTATCCTGACTGGGCGTCATATGACGTCCAGCAGGATAACAGCCGCCGCACGCCTGTGGGGGCGTGCATCGCGGCAAACGGTGGTGCGGTGTGTCAGTCTGACAGACCGCTACATTGATCTCGTTAAAGAGCCTCTGACGGAGGCTCTTTACCATGTGATCAGCCGTGTCCAATCACAATGTAAACAGGAAGCGCCGTTGATTGGCTTTTCCTCACTTGTGTCTCACAGACATGAGTAGAGGAGAGCCAATCGGCCAGGACCACCAGGATGCCGCAATGGACCACCAGGGAAGGCCACCACACTGGACCACCAGTTATGCCACCCTAGACCACCAGGGATATCACAACCAGTGCCCAGGAAGCAGCCAATCAGTGCCCAGGCAGCTGCCAATCAGTGGCAAATTAAAATGCCTACCAGTGGCAGTGCCACCAGTGATGCCTATCAGTGCAGTCTATCAGTGCCAGTCATAAGTGTCCATCAGTGCCACCTTTCAGTGCCCATCAGTGTCGCCTATCAGTGCCCTAGCAGTGCCGTCTTTCAGTGCCACCCATAAGTACCCATCAGTGCAGCCTTTCAGTGACCATAAGTGTCGCCTATCAGTGCCCACCAGTGCCACCTATGAGTGTCCATCAGTGCAGCCTTTCAGTGACTATCAGTGTCGCCTATCAGTGCCCACCAGGGCCACCTATGAGTGCCCATCAGTGCTGCCTATCAATTCCCATCAGTATTGCATATCAGTGTCACCCACCAGTGCTGCCTATCAGTGCTGCCCATCAATGCCCATCGTCAGTGCCCATCAGTGCCACCTCATCAGTGTCATCTCATTGGTGCCACCTCATCGGTGCTGCCTTATCAGTGCCCGTCAGTGAAGGAGGAAACTTACTTATTTTTTTTTCTCTGCCTCTACATGGCCCTCCATGTGTCCATGCACAATATAGGCATTAAAATGTTTACAGGCAGGGACGTTTATAGGCAGCAAAAAAAAGAAAAAACACAAATCACTTGTGCGTTCAGGAGAAGAGTGTTTTTGGCAGAATAAAAACGCACATAAACGCATCTAAACGCGCCCAAGTGCTAGGCACGTTTAACGTTTGAGCATTTTTTCATTTCAACGTCCAGAATAAATCCATAATGTGGCTAATAAAATGAATAAACGCCAAAAGAGCTTGACGAGCATAAACATGGCTTAGGCCAGTAGAAAAGCATTTAGAAGCAAAAAGCCTAATGCCGCGTACACACGGTCGTTTTTTTCTGTCGGAATAAACTCCAACGGATTTTTCCGAGGGAATTCCGCCCAAGCTGTCTTGCATACACACGATCACACCAAATTCCGACCAAAGTCCAAAGCGCGGTGACGTACAACACTACGACGAGCCGAGGAAAATGAAGTTCAATGCTTCCAAGGCTCTCCGGTGCCCCCCCGCCTGTGGCAGCATGCGGTATTGCATGCTATTGAAGTCAATGTGGAACTAATTATTTTCGTTTCCATTGACTTCAATGGGGAAACTCGCTTTGATATGCGAGTACTTTGGATTACGAGTATTCTCCTGTAACGGATTATAAACGCAATCCAAGGTTTCACTGTACATGAAATACTGCCTATACATTCGGATCGTACACTATTCATGGATCACAGGCACAGGGGTCCTATGCAGGGCCGATCCTAGGGTCACAGGCACCTGGGTGCAGAAATGTTTCTGGTGCCCCCACATGGGCGTTGTAATTTTACTAACTCCTCCCCTTTACATTTCATTAAACATCACATCTGTAGATGGACTAGGCACAGGAATGGGCAGGGGCTGTGTATCCTATGCAATCTATCATGCCATAAAACATCTAGAGCAGGGGCAGCCCAGAGCACGTATAAAGGGATGCTGGGGAAGCCATCCCCCAGCACACAGCACACTGCACACTGTGACTCACCTCGATTCTCTCTCTGTGCAGCCTGAGATAGAGATGGTAGTGGGAGGCATTCCAACTGGAGTTGGTGGAGACAGTGCAGGATCCAAGACTCTCAGTGTTAGGAATTCATTCCTGCAAATCAGCACTCAGCAGCCACTGAAAACTAGAACTCTCATGTCAGGAAGAGGATCGGCCCCTCCCCTGAGCACTGCCAGGCTGGACGGGCTGCCCTATGCTCACACATGAGTTCTGGACGGACACACACCTATGCTCAGAACACTAGTTCTGGACGGACACAAACAAGGAGAGAAGGAGGGAGGGGAGAACTCTGGCACTTTGGCGCCCCCACCTCTGCAGGCGCCTGGGTGCAATGCACCCTGTGCACCCTGCCTAGGATCGGCCCTGGTCCTATGGAGCAGGCAGCTTATGTCCAAAGTCAAAATAAGACATCTACATCAAGACCAAGCATACCCAACACATGGCTTGCCCCAGGTCATCGATATATAATGTGATAGCCAAGCAGGGTTCAGTGTGGACAGGTAGGGGACCAGCCCAGGTAGGGGACCAGCCCAGGTAGGGGACCAGACCAGGTAGGGAACCAGCCCAGGTAGGGGACCAGACCAGGTAGGGGACCAGACCAGGTAGGGGACCAGCCCAGGTAGGGGACCAGACCAGGTAGGGGACCAGCCCAGGTAGGGGACCAGATGAGAAATATTTAGTAAGAACCAAAAACCTTCTCCAAAAATATTAACTTAGAAATGTCTACACCATACTGTATATCCATGTCTATGCGTGCTTTGGGTATTGTGTTTCCTTTCTTGGATCCAGGGAAAAGCAGACTTTACAAAGATTGCAAAGTGTGTAAACGCCTTGAACTTGCTCCGTCTTCCACTTGGGGCCCCCGAGCTATCACAGTGGGCTCCCTGATTTCATCTTTGATATGTATAAGCCGCCAGCCCCCCGCTGTGTCTCAGACTCTGCCTTAGATTTACCGGCGAGAAAAAAAGTCTGCGGGAGGAGATCAAAAGGACCATGACAGATCTGCTCTCCTACCCCAGGTTTTGTTTGGAAGTGTCCAGGAGCTAAGGAGAAGGCTCACTTAACACTGAGCAACATCATTTCAAAGACGGAAGGTGACTTACGCTCTTAGACTGATAATTCAGCATTTGACTTCGATTTGTTTAAAGAAAAAACATTTCGGTGTGGTCCTTAAAGGTGAACTACCATCTGACATGAAAGCACAATATCAATGTGGGACTGTTGCAAAACAACAAGAAGACTCCACGGTTGCTTAACTATATTATATTAGAATGCACACCAGGGGCGGACTGACCCGAGGGCCCCATGCCACTAGGGGGCCCCATCAGGGTTACCATCCTCAGTAAAACCAGGGACAGTATGTAAAATCTGTGCTTTTTTTTTAAATCCCAAGATTATAGCTGCCCTGCCTCTCCAGTACTTTTTCAGTGTCTGTATGTGTATCCTGTGTGTATGTATACTGTGTGTGTGTGTGTGTATTTTGTGTGTATGTATACTGTGTGCGTATACTGTGTATGTATACTGTATGTGTGTGTGTATTCTGTGTGTATGTATTCTGTGTGTATGTATACTGTGTGTGTATACTGTGTATGTATAATGTGTGTGTGTGTGTATTCTGTGTGTATGTATACTGTGTGTGTATACCCATAATCTCCTATTGCCCGGGGGTCCCATAATCTCCTATTGCCCGGGGGTCCCATAATCTCCTATTGCCCGGGAGTCCCATAATCTCCTATTGCCCTGGGAGTCCCATAATCTCCTAACGCAAAAAATAGAAAGAGGTAGCCCAGCCACCGCACACTTCACCTGGCCCTAGTGGACTTTAGCTGGCCCTAGTGGTAAGGAAATAAAAGCAGCCTCAGCTCGATTCATCCAGACCATTTCTCCAACCTGTTTAACCCCACCCCGGTGGCTTAATCATATCACGGCAACAGTACCAGCCATCAGCAGACCCTCGTCTCCATGATTAAGCCACCAGGGTGGTGCGAAACATGTTGGACACATGGTCTTTAGCGCCACCCTTTGGGAAACCTCTGCTATTGTTTTCTAATGGTTCCGACACCAATTGTCCGATGGAGCACACAGACGGTCGGATTATCCGACAAAACACGTCCATCGGACAATTGTTGTCGGAATATCCGATATTAAAGGCCCGTACGCATCGGATATTGCGAAAACAATTGTCTGATGGACGTGTTTTGTCGGATGATCTGACCGTCTGTATGTTCCATCGGACAATTGTCGGAATTTCCGACAACAAATGTTGGAAGGTCATGCTCTCAAATTGTCAGTCAACAAATGTTCTGTCTAATTATACGATCGTGTGTACACAAGTCCGTCTAACTAAAATCCAAAGTACAAACACGCATGCTCCGAACCAATGCTAACCATAAAGCCTCGTACACACGATAAGTCCATCTGATGAGAACGGTCTGAAGGACCGTTGTCATAGGTTAACCGATGAAGCTGACTGATGGTCCGTCGCGCCCACACACCATTGGTTAAATAACCGATCGTATCAAAACGCGGTGACGTAAAACACAACAACGTGCTGAAAAAAATGAAGTTCAATGCTTCCAAGCATGCTTCGACTTGATTCTGAGCATGCATGGATTTTTAACCGATGGTCGTGCCTACTAACGATCGGTTTTGACCTATCGGTTAGGAATCCATCGGTTAAATTTAAAGCAAGTTGGCTTTTTTTTAACCGATGGTTAAATAACCTATGGGGCCTACACACGATCGGTTTTGACCGATGAAAACGGTCCTTCAGACCGCTGTCCTCTGGTTAACCTATCGTGTGTACGAGGCCTGAGACAACATTAGCAGAAGTTGCCCAAAGGTTGGCGCTAAAAAGAGCAGACAAACCACGTAGTTTTGTGAATGTTGGCTGAAAATGTTCTGCCGTGTGTATGCAGAACAAGTTCATGGACAATGCCCTTCGGACAAAAATCCACGGATTTGTCTGATGGAAGTCCAATCGTGTGTATGAGGTTTTAAACATCGTACACACGCTCGGTTTACTTGGCAAGACCCAGCAAGAAAACTGCTGGCAGAGCTTTCTTGCCGAGTATACCGAGCGTGTGTACAAGGCTTTCAAGTTCCTCGTCAAGAAAACTGCCTAAAACCTCGACGAGAAAAATAGAGAACCTGCTCTCTATTTTCTCGTCATGATTCTCGGCGGTGTTTTCCTGCCGAGAAACCCGAGAGTGCGTATACTTACCTGTCGCCGTGGAAACCCGTTCATGCTCGAAATGACTTTGACGCATGCGCGGTAGCTTCCTGGGCATAGGTAGGGTGCAGCAAGATGACGTCGAACGCGATGACGTCACCGCGTTCTTGCCTTTCAAAAGAACCGCGGTTCTTTTGAAAGGAGAGTCTGTACACTCGGGCGGCAAGAGATTCTTGCCAAGAATCTCGTCAGGAAAAACAAGGGTTTTCCTTTAGAACTCCAACATTATGTGATGAATGCCGAGAGCTGCAAAGTAAGTAGCTGGTGACGGAAGGCTAAAGTTATCCATGCACGTGAAGAATTGTGTTTGAAATGTTTTGTTTTTAAACAAAAAACTTTTGTTTCATTTTTTAATTGTTTGTGAGGTTGATGATTGTTTTTTCGACTGCAGTAACGGGAAAAAACGAGAAGATTTGAGAATTTGAATGAATTTCCGACAACAAATGAGTTTTTCATAGTAATGACATTTGCCAAGTCAATCAATGTACTGAGAATTATCATATAAATGTTCGTACAAGTGTTTGTACACAAATTTACTAGTGTTTGGCCAACTTAAGATGGAAAGTCTGAACAGGGAGTAAGCAGGTAGTTTCATTAAGCTTACCATCTGTTACTAACTGGAATCCTCGTTCTAAGCGAGATCTGAAGGAGCCATCTCCACTTCCCCGAAATTTGGCTCTGTGCCAACACGACAGCACATGTTCACATGACTTAAAGCGGGGTTCCAGTCATTTTTTTTTTTTGTTTATTAAAAGTCAGCAGCTACAAAAACTGTATCCGTCTATCTCCTTCTCTATTAGCTTTTAGAGGATCCCTGAAAACCCTCCTCTTCAGAGAAGCCTACCCTACTCATACCCAGAGCTTTTTTTCTCAGAAAATAGGTGCAGGAACTCAAACACAACCCTTTCAGATTTCACAAACAGTAGAAGGGTCTTAAAAGGGCATTAAGTACCAGAATTGCATTACATACAGAGTGCAGAGTTCAGGGGGTTACAAAGTTGTCACTTGTAAACACAGAAACCAGACTTCTGTGTTTACAAGTGATTGTGGTGAGCAGGCACCAAAGGGTCTGAGCCAAAGGTGGTGGAACTGAGTTCCCCCAAGTTCCCCCTGAAAAAAAGCCCTGCTCGTACCTAACAACTGTACTTTCATTTGAGTCCATCTGATCATCCCCCACAGTTATCTACCCTTTGTTCCACTTGATCCATTGTGTATTGATTTGTATTGTGGCTGTACTGTCTTCCCTGATGTAAAGCGAGGCGCAAACTGTTGGCGCTATATAAATCCTGTTAGGGCCGCCATCAGGGGGGTACATATATATTTATTTTTTATTAAAGGGCCAATTTTTTTTTTCAGAGGTCCGGAGGTCCCCAGGGGCCTGGAGGCCCCCAGAGCCCCGGATGGCAACCCCCCCCCTTTTTTTTTTATATATATATTTTTTGTAATATATTTTTATTTAAATTTTTATTAAAGGGCCATTTTTTTTATTTTATTTTTTTATAAATGTTTATTTTTATTTTTTTATATATATTTTTTTAGGGCCCAGAGGTTTCTTCTTTTTTTTTATTTTTTTATTAAAGGGCCCAGAGGTTTCTTCCTTTTTTTTTTTTTTTTAAGGGCCCAGAGGTCCCGGATGGCAACCCCCCCGTTTTTGTAATTTATTTAAAAAAATTATTTGTATATTATTAAAGGGCCCAGAGGTCCCCAGGGCCCCAGATGGCAACCCCCCTTTTTAAAAAAAATATATATATACATTTTCTTTCTTTATTTTTTTCTTATTATTATATATATATATATATATATATATATATATTTTTTTATTTCTTCTTTTTTTTGTATAGGGCCTCCCGCTTCTCAATTCACGGCAGCCCCCCCCCCCCACTTCTCAATTTCAGGCGGCAGCACCCCCCCTCTCTGCTCAAGGGGGCCCATGCCTAAAGCTGTGTAAGGGGCCCCATAATTCCTGATGGCGGCCCTGTATCCTGTATAATAATAATAATAATAATAATAATAATAATAAAATAATAAATACAAAGATATATTCATCAGATGTGCACTTCCTTGTGGGAACAGTTTGGTGAAAACACGCGATGGCGCATTGGCCTTATGTGGTGCCATTCATTTAGAATTACACCCCAACTTACAAATGAAGTAGATGCCTGTTGACCAGGGCTGGACTGGGACAGAAATTTGGCCCTGGACTTCATCCAGACTGGCCTACTTTGACAGATCTCTCCCATGGTGGCCGGACAACTCCCGCACCTCCACCTGCCACCCAAGCCCCCTCTCCCCCTTCACTAGCTGTTCTACTTTATTAGAGTAGAACGGCTGGTACTGGTACTCTTATAGGCAGTACCAGTGGGGAAGCTAGTCATTATTTCTCCCGGGACAAAGAATCAGTTCGGTGCCCCCCTTATGGGACAAGAATAGGCAGAAGTGAGAAACGTCCAGGCCATAGCTGTTGAGTCAGCTGTCTGTCCCCTCCCCCATGCTCCCCTGTCATCCCTCCTGCTCCTCTGGTCCTCCCCCTGCTTCTTTGTACCCCCAGGTGAGCGCTGCAGGGAGGGAGAGGAGGTGAGCGCTGCGGGAAGGAAGTGACAGAGGAGCAGAGGGGGCGACGGTCCGCTGTCACTGAAGCCGGCCCACTGAGCCATCGGCCCACCGGGAAACTCCCTGTAGTCCCAAGGGCCAGTCCATCCCTGCTGTTGACCAATGCTGAAGTACACCGCAATACATATACCATTCATTGTTGGGTACTGCCTTAAAAAACGAAATTGCTACCGTTCCATTCTTCTGCCATTCCTCGACACAAGAGTTTGCCTATAAAGCAGCTACATCTAACTATGCCATCTCGCCAACCTCGTATATCAGGAAAATCTTGACTGTTCGCTGCACGTGGAAACATTGGCTAAAGATGAAAAGCTTCTACTCTGACTCAAGGGTACGAAATGCCTCATACTTTTGATTAAAAATGTTTTCATCAATTAAGGATTGAATTTTATTGCTCATTAGGGTGATGGATAGGGTTTGCTGGTGGGGATTTGTTACGCAGACATCAATGCGGCTCGCACAGTTTGGGATTAATTCCTCTCTCCCGGAATGATATAATCCCCCCTCGCTTTTATTAATGATCTTTTTCTGTAGTGTTGACCTAAACAATTCGTGAAACGTTTTCTATTTCTTATAGGATGACAGCCTTAATGTTGTTTGCGGTCGGACTGCTGTTTTATCTTCGTGGATGGCGCCGAAGCTCTGAACTCTTAACAGCTGCGTCGGCAAATGGTTTCATTTATTTTTCACACGCTAGCATAACGCTCGCCGACTGGTAAGCTTTCAATGTTTTTTTTTTTAAACTAAATATTTAAAGGGGAATTAAAGTATTTTTCAGCCGTATAGATCAGCGGTCTCCAAACTTTTCATTATGATCGACACGCTATATGTTTTACGAATATTTACTGCCCGAAAAAAAATTAAATAAAAAATCATTATTATAAATGAACCAAATAAGATTTAGAGAATGAATAAAAGCGTTTAAAGAAATAACCACATTAGAAGTCCCCAACACCCCCCATCACAGTAGAGGTCCTCCTTCCTAACGGACTTTGATATTAAAAGCCCCCCATTACATCAAAAGCCTCCCAATCATATTAGAACCCCTCCCCCTTCATATCAGAAGCCCCCCCCATCACTTCAGAGCCCCCCCTCCACATCAGAGTCCCATATCACATCAGAACACCCCCCCCCTCAATCCTTCACACCACATCTCCCCCATCACTTCAGAGTTCCCCTTTCACACCAGAAGCCTCCCTTTACATCAGAGTACCCCCCCATACTTTACATCACATCCCCCCATCACATCAGAGCCCCGTATTACATCAGAACATCCCCCCTCCCAATCCTTCACATCACATGTCCCCCCATCACTTTAGAGTTTTAACTTTCACATCAGAAGCCTCCCTTCACATCAGATCACCCCCCCCCCTCATCCTTTACATCACATCCCTCTATTCCAGGGTTTCTCAACCAAGGTTCCATGAGGCCCTTGGGTTCCTCCAGATGTCCCCCCATCACTTCAGAGTTCCCCTTTCACATCAGAAGCCTCCCTTCACATCAGAGCACCCCCCCATACTTTACATCACATCCCTCTATTCCCATCAGAAGCCCCCCATCACATCAGAGCTCCCCATAACTTCAGAGAACCCCCCAACCCTTCACACAACATGTCCCCCCATCACATCAGAGTGCCGTATTACATCAGAACCCCCCCCCAATGATGTCCCCCTATCACATCAGAGCCCCCCTCCACATCAGAGAACCCCCAATCCTTCACACCACATGTCTCCCCATCACATCAGAGTCCCATATTACATTAGGTGAAGGGAGCACCCCCCCCATCCTTTACATCACGTCCATCTATTCACATCAGAAGCCCCCCATCACATGAGTCCCATATCAGAGAACCCCCCCCCCCCAATCCTTCACACTACATGTCACCCCATAACTTCAGAGTTCCCCTTTCACATCAGAAGCCTCCCTTAACTTCAGAGCAACCGCCCCATACTTTACATCACATCCCTCTATTCCCATCAGAAGCCCCCCATCACATTAGAGCCCCCCTCCACATCAGAGAACCCCCAATCCTTCACACCACATGCCCCCCATCACATCAGAGTCCCGGATTACATCATAAACCCCCCAATCATTCGAACCACATGTCCCCCCATAACTTCAGATTTCCCCTTAACATAAGAAGCCTCCCTTCACATTATAGCACCCCCCCATGCTTTAAATCACATCCCTCTTTTCACATCAGAAGCCCCACATCACATCAGAGCCCCCCTCCACATCAGAGAACCCCCCCAATCCTTAACACCAGATGTCTCCCCATGACATCAGAGCCCCGTATTACATCAGAACACCCCCCCTCCCAATCCTTCACTGCACATTTCCCCCCATCACTTCAGAGTTCCCCCATTCACATCAGAAGCCTCCCTTCACATCATAGCACCCCCCATCCTTTACATCACATCCCCCTATTCACATCAGAAGCCCCCCCCCCCCCCCATCACATCAGAGTCCCATATCACATCAGAGAACTCCCCCAATCCTTCACACCACATGTCCCCCCCATAACTTCAGAGTTTCCCTTTCACATCAGAAGCTTCACATCAGAGCACATCCTTTACATCACATCCCTCTATTCCAGGGTTTCTCAACCAAGGTTCCATGGGGCCCTTGGGTTCCTCCAGAGGTTCCTAGGGGTTCCTTGAGCAATGAGCAATTTCTTCCTCTCAGATACGTTTCCGCTGACACCATTGAAACCCCATGTCCCCCCATCACATCATCAGATCAGAGTTCCCCTTTCACACCAGAAGCCCCCCCCCCATCACATCAGAGCCCGCATTACATCAGAACACCCCCTCCCAATCCTTCACACCACATGTCCCCCCATCACTTCAGAGTTTCCCTTTCACATCAGAAGCCTCCCTTCACATCAGATCACCCCCCCCCCCCCACCCCCATCCTTTACATCACATCCCTTTATTCCAGGGTTTCTCAACCAAGGTTCCATGGGGCCCTTGGGTTCCTCCAGAGGTTCCTAGAGGTTCCTTGAGCAATGAGCAATTTCTTCCTCTCAGATACGTTTCCACTGACACCATTGAAACCTCATGTCCCCCCATCACATCATCAGATCAGAGTTTCCCTTTCACATCAGAAGCCTCCCTTCACATCAGATCACCCACCCCCCATCCTTTACATCACATCCCTTTATTCCAGGGTTTCTCAACCAAGGTTCCATGGGGCCCTTGGGTTTGTCTAGGGGTTCCTTGAGCCAATGAGCAATTTCTTCCTCTCAGATACGTTCCTGCTGACACCATTGAAACCCCATGTCCCCCAATCACATCATCAGATCAGAGTTCCCCAATTACATCAGAACACCCCCCCTCTCAATCCTTCACACCACATGTCCCCCCGTCAGTTCAGAGTTTCCCTTCACATCAGATCACTCCCCCAAATCCCTTTATTTCCAGGGTTTCTCAACCAGGGTTCCACATTTAATAAAGTGCCCATAGCTTGCGCTAAAAAAACTGAAAGTGTCCTCTGCCGCCACATTGTGCGCTACGTTTCCATCACACCCGAGAAGAAGAAGTTGTGTTTTACTTTCAAGCGACTCTGCGTGAAGCTTTTACTTTTTACCTCTTCACAGCGGTCGCTATCAGTCCTTAGTACTCTACTCTTCTCCAGGGAACAAACCTTTAGCTTCACCTCCTACCTTCAATTAATCAGCGTGTAACAGCCACTTAATGTTCTGTCCATTAGAGATTATGCTTTAATTGCATTGATCAAATATCCCCGTTCGGTCCCGCCGCCATACATCATCCCGCAGAGAGTAATGCGACATCTAAGGATTGCGAGCAACAAAGCGCCCAGAGATTAATAAAACCGATTTCCGTATGGAAATGAGGCAGAAATAGGATGCACTTGGATTTTAAGTGCCTATTAAATAATATAAACTTTAACCAAAGTGATGTTAAAACCGCATCTCAAAAAAAAAAAGAAAAAGAAAAGTGAAGTCAGGTATAAAATACGTACGTGTCATAAAATAGTTGTTCCTACAAATGTGTTACTTTTATCTTTCCGTGTTTCCCACTTGGGGGGAAGGAAAACAAACACAGTTTACAATTCTCTTTCTTTTGTACAATCGTAATAACAGTTTTAGGCGTTAAAAAGTCTTAAGGTTAATACCTAGCTAGGAATTTCTTTTGTAGCAATTTTATATACTGTAACTGCCATTTTATTTTATGTTTATTGGCTTTTTCAAACAGGTAACAATCTGCTATAAAGTCTCCAACATCCTTGCCATGTAAATGACTTAGAATGGACTGTTTAATCCAGCCTTTCTCAACCTTTTCAACACAGAGGAACCCTTGAAATAACTTTCCAGCCTCAGGGAACCCCTAGTAAAAATGAATACAGTGGAACCTCGCATTACGAGCATAATCCGTTCCAGGAGAATTCTCGTAATTAAAAAGCACTCGCATATCAAAGCGAGTTTTCCCATTGAAGTCAATGGAAACTAAAATAATTTGTTCCGCATTGACTTCAATGGCATGCAATACTGCATGCGGTCAGAGGTGGAGGGGGGTGCCGGAGAGCCTCAGAAACAGTCAGAAAGGCCAGAGGACAGCTCGGCTGACCTCGGAAACCCTTGGAAAGGCTCAGAGAATTTCCTTCTAGTGATTCCAAACGCCTCCGATCGGCTTCGGCCCCCCCCCCTACCTCAGGCCAAATGCGGTACTGCACACCCAATTAGCTTGAATTTTGCTTGTTTTGCGAGACAACACTCGCAAACCGAGTCAGAATTTTTTTTTAAAAAGTTGCTTGTTATTCAAAATGCTCGTTAACCCGTAAAAACCAAGGTTCAACTGTATATCTACAACTCATGATGCATTAGTGTGAGGGTCAGTGGGAAGAATGTTCCTTACACTTGTGGTCATTGGGAAGAATCCCCCCCCCTTACAGATAGATACAAAGATCAATGGTGTCAGCAGGAATGTATCTGAGAGATAGAAATTGCTCAAGGAAACTGTAGAAACCTCTGGAGGAATCCAAGGGTTCCATGGAACCCTGGTTGAGAAACCCTGGAATAAAGGGATGTGATGTAAAGGATGGAGGAGGGGGGGGTGATCTGATGTGAAGGGAGGCTTCTGATGTGAAAGGAGAACCCTGATGCGATGGGGAGACAATTGGTGTGAAGGTTTAGGGGGAGGGGTGTTCTGATGTAATACAGGACTCTGATGTGGAAGGGGGCTCTGATGAACCCTTAGCAATCTCTGGAGGAACCCTAGAGTTCAATGGAACCCTGGTTGAGAGACCAATTTAGTGTCCTTTGAACTTTCGGGGAGGCCGCAATGTGGCCAGTGGAAATAGAAAATGTCCTGTAGTTAGAGGAAGTAAACAATGTCCAATGATTGGCATATGAGCAGTAATAGTGCGCCATTCTTGGTATTAATAGGAGGAATAGTGCACCATCATTGGTGTCAATGGGAGGAATAATGCGTCATTGTTGCTGTCAGTGGAAGGAACTATGCCTTATTATAGTAGAGAGTGGAGGGAATAATATTCCATTGGCTGGATATAAGCAAGCAAAGGGTTGCACCCGGCCTCCGGGCCGCAGTTTGGAGACCACTGTCTTAGACCAGTGGTTCTCAACCCTGTCCTCAAGTACCCCCCAACAGGCCCTTTATTACTACCTTCTCCACCCAGCATCACCAGATTAAGCGTCTCATTCATAAACATTGGCATTGGTTGGGTAATGATCGAGTGATCAAAACTTTTTTGCCGGTTAATCCACAAGTAATTTTTAGGGGTGCCCCTTTGCTTAGGAAAAAATAATTGCCCCCAATATTTTTGATCCTCCGGTAAAAAAAAAAAATCGGTTCCTTCCAAAACTTAACTGGCTATTACCAATGCCATAAGCAGGGGCGGCCTTAGGTGTTCAGGCGCCCTGTGCGAGCTAATCCTGTGGCGCCCGCAATCTTCACCCCTCGCCCCCTGGTCACCTAAACATACACAAAGAGGCCCCTTATATCCTCCTCCCCTTCTGTGTGTAGGCTGGCTATAAAAAGTAAATACTCTGAAAAAGTAGATGCATGCAGGGGCAGGGGCTTAGTGTGACTTACCTTTCGGTGGACGGTGCGGCTTTGCATTTAAAAATGGTGCTGCCTGGCGCTTAGACGCCACTGCGCATGTGCTGTCCCCCCGAGAATAGCCGAGCGTTTTCGGGCTTTCCCGAGCAGTGGCGGCGCATGCGCAGTGTGCCTGTCGGGGCCAGCAGCAGCCATTTTTTTTTCAGGTGCCGCAGCCGATGTGTTGCTCTTCCACCCAGTCTCAGGGCAGGGGGACCTGGCAGCGCCTGCTGCTGTGACTCGTAGGAGTCAGACTTCTGTGATGATCATGTAAGTAGCTGACTGCGACTCACATTCTGC
This sequence comes from Rana temporaria, assembly GCF_905171775.1. Taxonomy (NCBI): domain Eukaryota; kingdom Metazoa; phylum Chordata; class Amphibia; order Anura; family Ranidae; genus Rana; species Rana temporaria. Next base: position 527,603,218 of record NC_053490.1, on the reverse strand, counting down.
GAGCTGTGATGGCCGCACGGCGCCCATGGCGCCCTGTGCGGCCGCACAGCTCGCACACCCCAAAGGCCGGCCCTGGCCGTAAGTGCCAGGTATGTTCCTTGAATGGCTGTAAGAATAGGAGGACAAATGTTTTTGTCTCAGCAAGCACATCAGTTGGCTATGAAATCCATTCATCACATGTTCTACTACGGGTGCAGTTTACTTATTGCAATGCCCTTGTGGGTTGCAGTACAGTATGTGGGCAGGAGCAAACGTGCCCTACATAAACGCCTTATCAAACACATCAACATTATTAGAAAGGGTTTCAGATATCGCTCAATATCAAAGCATTACACCATTCACCAGAATTGAGATCCTACCAATACCATCTTTTTGGGTATAGACAGGTTCAGTGCCCGCTGAAGAGGTAGTGCCCTTGTGAGAGAGATATCGAGACTAAAAATGTCGTGGATACATAGAATCCGATCTTATACCCCTCATAGTTTAAATGTGAATGTGGATGTGAACACTTTCATTGACAATTCTTAAATGTAACTCTCTGGCGTGCTCATCTGCTATATGTGCTAAAGTATTGTAAACTCTGCCAGAGCTTCATATTGGTAGAACTTTCTATTAATAATAATAAAAAAAAAATTAATTGATTATTATAGTTTTTCAATAACTTATTTAAAACGTCAGTTTTAATTTATGTGTCCCTTTAGTTGTATGTTTTCTTTACTAATTTTATTTTTAATATTTTTTTTTAAGGCTAGGTTCACATCACGATTTTTACATCCAATAATCGGACCGTTAAATCGGATGGAATAGTATATGACAAAATCGTATGTAAATTTTCCATCCAATTTTCACTAAAAAATCGGATCCTGATTTTAAATAATGTCTGGCAATGGCCATAAAGTTTTGGCTATTTGAATGTTTTTTTTTTCTTTTGTACAATTCTAGAAGTTTCTAGCTCGTTCCAGTGTCTAGTAATAAAAAAATTGGGTACGATTTATCGGATAAAAACGCACAGTCATCCGATTTAATACGATTTAGATTGACCACAATATAAAAAAAATCGGACACGATTTTAATACGATTTCAAATCAGGACCAAAAATCGTGGTCAAACACGATTTTTGATGCGATTTTAACCACTTAAGCCCCGGACCAAAATGCTGTCTAAAGACCCAAGGTGTTTTTACAGTTCGGGACTGCATCGCTTTAACAGACAATTGCGCGGTCATGCGACGTGGCCCCCAAACAAAATTGGCGTCCTTTTTTCCCCCACACATAGAGCTTTCTTTTGGTGGTATTTGATCACCTCTGCGTTTTTTATTTTTTGCGCTATAAACAAAAATAAAGCGACAATTTTGAAAAAAATGCAATATTTTTTACTTTTTGTTATAATAAATATCCCCCAAAAACATATATAAAAACATTTTTTTCCCTCAGTTTAGGCCGATACGTATTCTTCAACCTATTTTTAGTAAAAAAAATCGCAATAAGCGTTTATCGATTGGTTTGCGCAAAATTTATAGCGTTTACAAAATAGGGGATAGTTTTATTGCATTTTTATTAATTTTTTTTTTTTTACTACTAATGCCGGCGATCAGCGTTTTTTTTCGTGACTGCGACAATATGGCGGACACTTTGGACAATTTTGACACATTTTTGGGACCATTGTCATTTTCACAGCAAAAAATGCATTTAAATTGCATTGTTTATTGTGAAAATGACAGTTGCAGTTTGGGAGTTAACCACAGGGGGCGCTGTAGGAGTTAGGGTGCATCTAGTGTGTGTTTACAACTGTAGGGGGGTGTGGCTGTAGGACTGACGTCATCGATCGAGTCTCCCTATAAAACGGATCACTCGATCGATGCGCCGCCACAGTGAAGCACGGGGAAGCCGTGTTTACACACGGCTCTCCCCGTTCTTCAGCTCCGGGGAGCGATCGCGACGGAGCGGCTATAAACAAGTAGCCGCGCCGTCGTCCCGGATCGCTCCCCGAGCGAACCCGACCGCCGCATGTAGCGGGGGGGGTCCCGATCGGACCCCCCACCCGCTAGAAGGCAAGGACGTACAAGTACGCCCATGTGCCTGTACGTGCCATATTGTGGACGTACATATACATGCGGGGGTCGGGAACTGGTTAAATCGTATCAAATCTGATGCGGATCAAATCGGATGCACTTGGGGACCTACATTAATGAATGGAAGTTAATGGATACGTTTTGCCATACAGATTTGTACGATTTCAAACCTAAAAATCGTGAGAACATGTAGGATGATAAAATCGTGGTGTGAATGCACCCTAAGGAAAAAGGGGGGGAAAACTTTTCCATATTTAAGCAAACATCAATTGAATTTAAATGTTTTGATTGCTTCCACTAGAGGCCGCTATGCTTTTTTTAATTAGGTGTCCCCTGTCATGCTTTTTGATCTCTGACCAGGCTTTTAAGACAGATGGGTGATCATTTTTTACACCTCGTTTTTTTGAGAAAGAGGTGTATATTTTTATCTAAATATTTTTATCACATTTTGCCCAAAAAGTTAACAATTCAGACCTGAGTTGACTTGCTACAATTGTTTAGCAGTCAATTAAGTTTGGATCTAATTAGGACATTTTGAAGGTGGTTTTATTACTACCTTTATTGCTGTCATATTGCCATATAAGTTTGGATTTTTTTTACTTTTCTGTTAGATGTAGGTTTAAATACTACCTTTTTTCGATATCATACAGAGCATAATTAGCTTTGAAATTTGCCGTATTAGGTTTGGGCACTTGCCCTTTTTCAAAATGCAATTTTGTTTAAAACCGCTATTCGAAACTCAGAATGAGGTGTTGTTGTCTTTTAGAGATGTATATATTGCGGAGAGTCAGCACGACGCCCGTGCCCCAGGACGTTATTTGTGCCGAAACGCGTAGGAAGAAGCAACATGCTGAGGTCACCGCGTTCACACAGGTCCTGGAGAGACGGGCTGCAAGTCTAAGCCTGACGGCTTGTTTTTCATGCTAGTAACTACTTGCTATATAAGTGTACTACAATTTTTTTACAATAAATACTGCAAAGATTTTATGCTATGGAGGCTTTTATATCTCTTTGGGGTCCCCGTATGATCGTGCCCAATCGGGGGAGTGGAAGTTTGCAAAAGCACGATTTCCCCTGGGTATAGAGCTTAAAGTAATAGGAGATCATAGGGAGTCTGTAAGCGGCCATTAATTAAGAAGTGGAAGCAGGGGCAGACTGACAACTCATGGGGCCCCGCAGGCAATAGGAGATTATGGGGCCCCCGGGGGAATAGGAGATTATGGGGCCCCCGGGGCAATAGGAGATTATGGGGCCCCCGGGCAATAGGAGATTATGGGGCCCCAGGCAATAGGAGATTATGGGGCCACACAGTATACACACACATACAGTATACATACACACACAGTATAAACACACACATACAGTATACACACACAGTATACACACACACAGACACACAATATACACACAGTAAACACACACAGTATACACACACAGACACACAATATACACACACAGTATACACACACAGTATACATACACACAGACTACACATACACACACTGAAAAGGTACTGGAGATTCTTGTGATTTTTTTTAAAAACACAGATTTTTACATGCTGTCCCTGGTTTTACTGAGGCTGGCAACCCTGATGGGGCCCCCTAGTGGCATGGGGCCCTCGGGCAGTGCCCGGGAGCCCGCATGGTCAGTCCGCCCTTGGGTGGAAGTCATCTTTGTGAACATCACTCATTTCTTGGTGCACTTTGATACATTGTCACTTCGGATGTCACTTCACTGGATGGACATTATTTGAATTGCATTATTTTTATGTATTGTTTGTTTTATTTAGCACAACGTATTTTTGAATACACAGCTAAGTACACAGCCCCTCCCCCCAGCCCCCCGTTATACTTACCCGACCCCTCGAAAGTCCTGCGCTCTCCCCCGACATCCTCTTCGCAGTTGAGCCTAGCCGTTGATTGGCTACAGTGGATGGATTGAAAGCAGCGCAGCCATTGGCTGGTGCTGCTGTCAATCACATCCAATGATGCGGCGCGCCAGGGGCCAAGTGATACAGTCGGCGGCTATGGCCGCCGCTGTATCACGGGAGTGCGCCGGCAATAACTCAACACCATGAGAGCTCGCTCGCATGAAGTTGTTGAGTCCTTGCGGGGAGGAGCCGAGACAGCCGCCGAGGGACCCCAGAAGACCAGGTTCGGGGCTACTCTGTGGAAAACGAGCTGCACAGTGGAGGTAAGAATAACATGTTTGTTATTTTAAAAATATTTTTTTTTATCTTTAGTGATCCTTTAACCACTTAACGACCGCCGCATGTACATATACGTCCACAGAATGGCACGTACAGGCATATGGGCGTACATGTACGTCCCTGCCTTTCCGTGGGTCGGGGGTCTGATCGGGACCCCCCTCCGGTACATTCGGCGGTCGGAAATCGTGTGGGAGCGATCCTGGACGAGGGCGCGGCTATTCGTTTCTAGCCGCCCCCTCGCGATCGCTCCCCGGAGCTGAAGAACGGGGAGAGCCGTATGTAAACACGGCTTCCCCGTGCTTCACTGTGGCGGCTGCATCGATCGTGTGATCCCTTTTATAGGGAGACACGATCGATGACGTCAGACCTACAGCCACACCCCCCTACAGTTGTAAACACACACTAGGTGAACCCTAACTCCTACAGCGCCCCCTGTGGTTAACTCCCAAACTGCAACTGTCATTTTCACAATAAACAATGCAATTTAAATGACAATGGTCCCAAAAATGTGTCAAAATTGTCCGAAGTGTCCGCCATAATGTCGCAGTTACGAAAAAAATCGCTGATCGCCACTAGTAGTGAAAAAAAAAATGCAATAAAACTATCCCCTATTTTGTAAACGCTATAAATTTTGCGCAAACCAATCGATAAACGCTTATTGCGATTTTTTTTACCAAAAATAGGTAGAAGAATACGTATCGGCCTAAACTGAGGGGAAAAAAAATGTATATATTTTTTGGGGGATATTTATTATAGCAAAAAGTAAAAAATATTGCATTTTTTTCAAAATTGTCGCTCTATTTTTGTTTGTACCGCAAAAACTAAAAACCACAGAGGTGATCAAATACCACCAAAAGAAAGCTCTATTTGTGGAAAAAAAAAGGATGTCAATTTTGTTTGGGAGTCACGTCGCACGACCGCGCAATTGTCTGTTAAAACGACGCAGTGCCGAATCGCAAAACCTGGCCTGGGCCTTTAGCTGCATTTTGGTCCGGGGCTTAAGTGGTTAAAGCCTTGTCGAAGAGAGAGACCAGGCTGCTAACTTTCGAGTTCTGTAATCAGGTAATAAGTACAGCCTGTTCACCTTCCTGCCTCCATCTTGTGACCGATATAATATGGAAATAGTGTTTTCCGGGGTGGAAAGAGCAGACAGAACTCATCTTAATGGCCATCCTAATGCTCCTGCTCAGGACAAGGAGCACAGGACTGTGAAATGGTCATCAGGCTGGAAATAAAGCCTGTTATGGGGCCATTGCTTTTAAAATGAGCACTAGCACATTGCTTTTATTGAGTTGCCTATATAACTGTTGATGAAATAAATGTGCAGAACTAAAGCCCATCTCATTGAAAAAAAAAAATAAACTGTCTCCTACTGGCGAAAAGACGCTGAGCACAGAATGCGGGGAAGATAACAGGATTTATGCGGAAAGCCTAGTAAGTAAACCCCTCTGTTCTCCACTAAGTGGGTTTATTGACTGCCAGACTTTTCTTTTCTTATGTATTTTTCAAAATTCAAAAGCTGCATTCAAGGTTCTTTAAAAAAGCCTCACAAATGCATTTCAGAAGCAAAACAAAAGTCCATGGACACTAGCGCTAAAGGAACCAACAAACAACGGCAAAGACCAGCAAATAAGGTGGCATCAACTAAAATTTGTTGAGAGTTAAGATGAATGATCCATACCTCCTAAAAAATCTGTTGACTACGATACCTTTTGGCTTTTGGCACCATTATTGATCCGTGTCCGGAACTTGAAGTGAACCTGTGACCAGGTGAGGGATTGAAGAAGAACTTCAACCAGTGGCGGCTGGTGCTCAAATTTTTTTTTGGGGGGGGGGTGCAAACAAACTGAAAACAAAAAAACATCAAACGCAGCCACTATGTCATCAAACACAGCTACTGCAACCATCAATTGTTGCCAGTGCTGCCAGTGTGTGCCCATCAATTGCCCATCAATTGCTGCCAGTGTTCCCCATTATTTGCTGCCAGTTTGCCCCATCAAATGCCACCAGTGTGCTGCTAGTTTGCCTGATCAATTGCCGCCAGTGTGCTGCCAGTTTGCCCATCAATTGCCGCCAGTGTGCTGCCAGTTTGCCACAACAATTGCCGCCAGTGTGCTGCCAGTTTGCCCCATCAATTGCCGCCAGTGTGCTGCCAGTTTGCCCCATCAAATGCTGCCAGTGTGCTGCTAGTTTGCCTCATCAATTGCCGCCAGTGTGCTGCCAGTTTGCCCATCAATTGCCGCCAGTGTGCTGCCAGTTTGCCCATCAATTACCGCCAGTGTGCTGCCAGTTTGCCACAACAATTGTCGCCAGTGTGCTGCCAGTTTGCCCCATCAATTGCCGCCAGTGTGCTGCCAGTTTGCCCCATCAAATGCCGCCAGTGTGCGGCTAGTTTGCCTCATCAATTTCCGCCAGTGTGCTGCCAGTTTGCCCATCAATTGCCGCCAGTGTGCTGCCAGTTTGCCACAACAATTGCCGCCAGTGTGCTGCAAGTTTGCCCCATCAAATGCCGCCAGTGTGCTGCCAGTGTGCCCCATCAATTGCCGCCAATGTGCTGCCAGTTTGCCCATCAATTTCTGCCAATGTGCTGCCAGTTTGCCCCATCAAATGCCGCCAGTGTGCCCCCCGCCCGGCACTTACCTGCTGTCGCTTCAGCCAATCAGGTGACCGATAACCAGACCCGGTGCACCTCATTGGCTCAGAGGCGGGTCAGTGTTAGGGAAGCAATTCCCTAACACAGCACTACATAAGCAGCAAACGCACAGCAGTGCGCCCTCTACTTAACAATTTGGAAGCCTATTAGAGCCCACATGCTCTAATCAGGAAGCCTATTAGAGTCTATGGCTCTAATCAGGCACTTCCAAAACATCCCCACCGCTGTATTTCAGATGACCGGCGCTCGACAAGAGGCCTGACACCTGAATAGTGAGACGGCAGCGGCGACAATAAGATAGATTCAAAAGAAGCATTACCGAACTTGCAACGTTTCAAGGCCACGCAGGACCGCTTCGTCAGGCAAGTGATAATTTATAACTTGCCTGACGAAGAGGTCCTGCGTGGCCTCGAAACGTTGCACTTTCTGTGATGCTTCTTTTGCATGACATTTTTGGACATAATCTACGATCCATGGTGTGCTGGCGAATATGTTCATTTGTCTGATGGTTCCAGTGGCCAGCTGGTGATCGTTTCAGCACCCACCTCTTTTCTATGAGCCGTTTCAAAAGTCCAGGAACGTGTGCGATTGGAATATTGACTAGAATTGATAGATTCATGCAATAATCTATCTATTGTTGAGTGACGGGTGCAGGAGAGAGGGGGAGGTGCTCCTGCACCCACTATGGACACACCGCCACTGACTTCAACCTATGCAGTCGCATACTTGCATTCCTTACCTAACCCATATACAAAATTGGGACAAAAAACGATATTTTACATTTTTGAAAGCCCTTCTTTTTTTAGGCGTTTCTATAGAAGTCTACGGGGGCCAAAAACATTTGTATTCTGCCAAAAAGAAGCTCATGATCTTTTTTGAGCGGCGGGCGTTTCCCTTGAGGCAACAGAACGCCCATATGTGAACGGGGGACATTGAAATGAATGGGATTTGGCTTGTTGAACGTTCTAGAGCTACAAGCTTCAAGCAGAAAATCTCTCAGGCCCCATACACACGACCGAGTTTCTCGGCAGAATTCAGCCAGAAACTCGATCGGAGCTGGATTCTGCCGAGAAACCCGGCCGTGTGTACACTTTTGGCCGAGGAAACCGACGAGGATCTCGTCGGGCCAAATAGAGAACATGTGCTCTATTTCCTCGTTAGTTAATGAGGAAACTTGGCTCGCCGAGATCCTCGGCAGCTTCACAAGGAACTCGACGAGCAAAACAATGTGTTTTGCCCGTCGAGTTTCTCGGACGTGTGTACGGGGCCTCAGGTGTGAACGGGGGCCTAACGTGCCATCTTGTACGTCGTGAAACTTTGCCAAGCAAGTTTAATTTCTTCAACGAGTCACAAAGCTGTACTTTATTAGGACTTCTTCCTCTCATTAGAAGAAATATCTTTTGTTTGAATCAAGATGTGTCAGAAGGCTGGAAAGATATTGAGCGTTTTGATTTAAAGCTGAAAACAGCTGGATTATTAACACTGAGCGCTATTATCTATTCTTCGCCATCGTTACCATACAGACTCCCAGGTGGACACGCTTCTGTAACCCGCTAACCTTTAAGATTTACTCTATTCACTTAATTAGAGAAATAAATTCTCGGGTTATTTCCGAAACCTTTTGTTCCGCTCGAAAGCAAAATGTGATTGATGTGTTTTCACGATCTGCCGCCGCTGTACGGCTACTGTATAGTCTTCCAGCGTGAATTAAAGGAAACCTCTAGCTTGAGAGAGCAATTCCCTCAGGCAACAAAGAGATCATTCAGTAAACTGCTAACGGTAGACACTGGAAATTGTAACAAGGCTTAAAGTTTACGTGTGGGCAAAGAAAGAAAAAACATATTCCGTATATCTCTCCAATACATACACATTTCCAAACAATTGAAGCCAGCTCCACATGAACACAAAGGTATTAAAGTCATGGCTAGACATGTGCAATTAGTTTCAGGTTAATATTTGGTTATTCGGGATTTGGTTGCATCCAAATCTCAGAATTAAGTAGTAACACATTTTGACGAGGGTTCCTTGGATCTGGGGGCTTCCAGATTCCATTAGGCCCCCAACAACCACCTCCCAGGGTTGTGGGGAGGAGTGCCCATCAACATGGGGACAAGGTGCTTTGGGACGGGGGACTGAGCCCAACAAAAGCACCCCCCATGTTGAGGGCATGTAGCCTGGTATGATTCAGGGGGGGTGGTGTGCTCGCCTGTCCCCCCTTTCCTGGCCTGCTGGGCTGCATGCCTGCATAAGGGGCTGGTATGCATTTTGGGGTGGACCCTATTCCATTTTTTTTTTTGGCGTGGGGTTCCCCTTAAAATCCATACCAGACCGGAAGGGCCTTTTTTACCAGAAAACAGCCCCTCGTTAGCTAGGACCATGAAGTTGGGTATTGAGGAACAAGAGGGACCTAACCTTAAAGGGGTTTTAAACCCTCATGTTTTTTCACCTTAGTGCATTCTAAGCATTAAAGTGGTTGTAAACCCTTACAGACCACTTCTACCTACAGGTAAGCCTAGATTAAGGCTTACCTGTAGGCGCAAGAAATATCTTGTAAACCTACATGGTTTAGGAGATATTTCCAAAAGACATGCGCCGTAGACAACGCCGTAGACAACGCCGTAGACAAAGGTGTAATGAGCGAGGAACAAGCACCGCTGCGGGGGCTTCGATCTCAGGTAAGTAATACATAATGAGCTAGTATGCTATGCATCGTGAACACGCTGGATCTTTGCCCGGGGCTCTCAGGTTACTGGATAGATTGATAGCAGCGTAGCCATTGGCTCCCGACACAGGCGCCCGGGGGGTGGGGCCAAGCCCTGCACTCGGCCAATATGGACACTGAATGCAGGACTCGGGAGCGTGCCCGCAAGGTAATCCCCTTGGGAGAGCGCTTCCCATAGGGGGCTATCTGAAGCGGGGAGGAACCGAGAGAGCCATCGAGGGACCCCAGAAAACAAGCTGCACAGTGGAGAATGACATGTTTGTTATTTAAAAAAAATAATTAACCCATAGTATCACTTTAACACTTACTCTAATGCTAACCCCAACTCTAAGGTCAACCCAAATTCTAACCCTAAACCTAACTCTATCCCTAACATGGCTCTATAAACAAAGCCACCAATCACCATGTCAGCACTGACATACCCCTTCAGTTGGTTGTTGGGTTGCCTATCAGATAGAAAGCCTAACAACCAATTGAAAAAGCTCACAAGGAAGGCTGACAATGTGGCTAATAATCGTGATGCATTGGCTTGGTGTTGGTAGTGTGTCACGGGATTATGTTGACTCCGGGTAAAAACGTTATTCCTGGCTCCTCATTGGTTTTCAGTACACAAAATACCATCATACATAGTATTTGAGAAACTGCGCCCTCAGTCACACTTGGTAAAGACCTTATTTTCCCTAATGTTATGGCAACCTTTTAGAAAGACACAGATGAAATGTACATTACCGTTTATACAATTTCCACATTTTTTTTTAATACCTGGATAAAATGTTGAGGGATAACAATTTTGTCAAGCGTAAAATTGCTGTCTGTGTACCCGTTGAAGAGACTCGACCCCCCTATTTGTCCAGGTGACCATTGATTTCAGTAAGGAAAGTGATTTTTACCATGGGAGTTGATGTTTACCATGGGAAGCCGGCTGTGACTCCTTGTGATTTCACAAGCGGCTTCTCACTGTGCACCTGTGTTGTGCTGTGTGACTGGCCCCGCAGCCTTCTGGGACCTGTGATGTGTCCTAGAAGGTTACAAGTGTGTGTGTGGAGGGGTACTTTCAGTGAAAGTGGGGAGTGGGTACCTATCAAAAATACTGTAGCTACCCGGTCCCAAAAAAAAAGAAAGTTCCAAAGGAAGAAGAAGAGGGGGAGGGGGATATAAAGTGGAACTTGTTTTAGGTGAAGTTCTGCTTTAACTAGTGATGAGTCAGAAGCTGTCAAATGATAGCAGCTGTCTCAACAGTCTCAGCTAGCTGCAGCCATGGTATTCTCTACCCTACAGCTGCTGTTGGAAGGCAACATGGTTTAATACCATAGCTCTGGAATCTCGCTTCCTGGTTCATACAGGCAGATGGCCCCAAGTTGTAAGGTAACCAGTTACATTAAAAGCTGTGTAGTGTATAAGAATAACAAGGGCTTGGCTCAAGCCCACCTGGTGTGATACAAGCTTCAAAGAGAGCAATGACTGCCAGGATGATTGATGACAAAGATCAAAAGATCAACAAGCTCCTGGAGATGATACATGAATAATGCTACCCCTAGAGGCTAATACGGCAAGATGTTCAGTAACATAATCTAGTGAGAAGCACTACCCCTTGGCAATATCTATTGGACAGAAGGCAAATGGGGGTGTTTATGAGTGGGTGTAAATGCTTGAGTAAAAAAAGCACACAAAAAGAGAAATAGCCCTTGTCCCTTTTCCCTTGTTCTGGATACTGTCTTAGGCCTAAGCCATGAGGCTCAGGCCCTCTTTTGCCATCCAGAGCCCAGCTGATGAGACCATGTCTAGAGGATTATGATAATTATCTTTGATGTTCTTTTGTCATATACTCTGCTGTTATACTTTACGTTAGTGTTTGATGTTGGCATATTCCTATTTTCTTGGGAAATAAATGAAGATATTGTAACTAAGTAGATGTCTTTGTTTTCATAGCTGACCTAATATCATTATGCTTCTCAGAGTTTTAATAGACTAGCTAATTATAGGGATAGACAAGTTAATACATAGATGCAATAGTTAAATAATTTATATTAGATTGTATATTATTGCATATTTCCTTGAGCTACACATAACAAAGAAGTAGGGATGCTGGTGACATCATTGACCTACGATGCTCACATCTCAATATTTGGTCAATGACTATCCAAATATAGCCACGTGGCTACATTAAGTCAATGATGTCCCTGCACCTTTGGTACTTGATTGGTCTGGTGAACTGCTACCATATAACAGTTTCCCGTGGGTTTAACCTTAAGCTTAAGCTAAACTGAGTTCAGCCAGAACCTTAAAAAAAGAAAAGGCTTTGGCTTTTTTTATACACTTTAAAAGAAACATCAATGAGCACAAAAGGTGTGGGGCAGCACATGGAAGCACATATAAAATTTAGATACGTAATGTCAATATATGCTTACAGATGGAAAATGGCCACACAAGATATCCCACAATGTTTGATTTCTATTTATCAGCTCTCATGTCTATAATTGTGCCGAAATACAGCTTATTAAAGCCATTCATCTAGCTCCTCTTCTAGGCCGTGGTCCCTGCCTCTAAACCCCTTCCCCTCACTTATGTTAAGTGACCAAATTGCCATTTTTCGATGCCAACCAATCCCAGTTCTTGCCATTAGTGTCCTGGTAACAGCAATGCTTTGAGTACCCAGGTGCCAGAACTTGTTAGTACTTGATCTCAATGCCCGATCAGGATGCCATGAGTGTTCTGAAGATGCTCAGATATGCTAATACATATCCGTTTTATTTAAAGCCTCTCGTCCCAGCTCAGCTGTGCCCAATCAGCTCTTCTCTAGAGCTTCAGCCTCTCCATCCCTCCTCTACAGACTTGCGACTCAGCGGGTCCCCTTATAAGTCTTTGTATACTTTTCCGTGATTACATTTTTTACCACTATTAACTTTACAGGGAAATGTCTTTTGTATCCCAGATAAACCAAGCAGGTGGCTTCAACTAATTAGCTAGGAACATAACAGAACAGTCATAAAATCAGATTCCAGATTGGTGGTAATGGTCAGATCTCTATTTAAAGAAAATTTCCACCACTAGGCGAAAACTAAGAATGAGTGTTCTGTTGTGATAAAAATAGAGATTAACTATTATGTAGCTCCTCATCCTTGGTTGAGTCAATGCTATCGATAGCGGCAGACCTTATATTAGGGGGTTTTATAGAGCTCTTGCCTTTGGTTGATTGTCCAGAAGCATGTGAACAAGGCAAAAAGGAAGAGAGTGTGTGCAATGTGTTATCAAAGAAGGCACTCTTTAGATCAGGGGTGTCAGACTCAATTTTATTGCAGGCCGTATCAGTAAGTATTATGGTTGTCCTCAAAGGACCGGTTGTATCTGGAAGACTTTATAAATGTATCCAGGGCTTTTATCTCAGAGAATAGGTGCACAAACTTAACCACACCCTCGCGACAAACTGCATAGAATGATGGATGTGGCTAAATTGCACTGTGAACACTGGTAGGATCTTAACCCCCTGACGTTGATATAACGCGACTCCACTGCACTGGACTCTACCAGGGGCGACCCATCCATTGTGGGCACACAGGCGCCGCCCCCCTATCCATGCCCTGCCACCCTCCCTATCTATGCACCCAGCCCCGTCCAGGATGAATTACACCTGTAAGAGGCCAGAGGCTCTAATAGGCTTCAAATTAGCGTGGGCTTGGAACGCACAGCATTGAGTCTGAAGCCCACCCAGTTGTGTTGCAACAGCGAATGAATATTCGCTGTTACAACACTGATCCTCCTACCGGCCAATTGGGAAGCGGGTCTGATACCCATCACCAGAATTGGCTGAAAGGACAGGCTGTCCTATTGGATGCATAGGAGGAGGGGTGAAGATGCACAGCGGAAGAAAGGAGGAGAAGGGGAGAAGGGGTGCTGGCCGATGCCTGGATGCCTGATCACTGTCGATCCTTGGATGCCAAATCCCCAACGCTCCTCAGCTGCCTGATCCTCACTGCTCCTTGGATGCCTTATCCCGGCGCTCCTCGGATGCCCGATCCTCACTGCTCCTCAGATGTCCGATCCCCATTGTTACTCTTATGCTCGATCCTCTGCCGCTCCTCGGATGCCCGATCCCAGGCACTGCTCCTCGGATGCCCAATCCTCACTGCTCCTCAGATGCCCAATCCCCATTGTTACTCTTATGCTCGATCCTCTGCCACTCCTTGGATGCCCGATCCCAGCCACTGCTCCTCGGATGCCCAATCCTAGCCGCTGCTCCTTGGATGCCCACTGATGCTTGATCCCCGCCGATGCCCACCGCCTAGATAGGGTAAGTGCTGGTGGTCCGACCAGCAGACAGCAGGGGAAACAAGGGGTTTGAGTTGTCACATGGGGGGGGAGGTGGTTGGCAAGCTGTTACAAATGGAACATTCTGTATATTACCAATTCTCCAAGGGTATGCAAACTATTGAGCACAACTGTATTACCTGAGCACTTTAGCACAATACTAATGGCAGTCCTCAGAGAAAAACAAGACCGCGGTGACAGAGAGGACTACAAAAACACAAAGTTTTCAGTTCACTTTTAGTTCCATCTGGAAGGGAAAATGAGGCCGATGGATGACATAAGATGGCAGCGGGAGGATGGGGTGGCTTGAGTAGATAATGGAGAGATAAAGATCCCTCGCAGGACAATGGCAGACAATCAGGAGAACGCTCACCAGGAAAGAAAGAGCAAGAGCAGCTTGATTGCTGCTTGTGGGTTCATAACTTTAATTGCTGCTTTGTAGCACTGAGCACAATATTTCCTGAGATTTGTGCATTGAGAAAAATGGAGAAGAGGAAAAAAAGAAATAAAAAATAAAGGCACCAGATGCCGCCAGAGCTGAAAGAGAATTATTTTAGCGGCAGAAGTGGCTCAGTGACAAACAAGAAGATGAATCTCTCTGTGGAAAGAAAATTCTCCGAGCGATCCGGAGCCCCTTCATGCTATCCACATCCACTCTCCAAGCGAGCTCATCTCCAAAGGGCTAAAGCAAAAAAAGACGAGGATTGTGTTTTGTGCTTATTTTTTCACAGGCACGCCGGTCAGGACCAAAATTGTCAGCATACTTGCGATGGCCATATTCTCTGCTCCAAAGATTTAATGACCGCCATTTCGTTCTGTTCCCTATTTGTTAAAAAAAAATTGCAATTTTTCGACACCTAATTGAGAGCCAGCTTGGCCAGCTTGGCCAGCTGTAAGAAAGAAATTAGATTGCTTGTAAAGAAATGAAATAGTCAGTCTATGCAAAGTTAACATCTTGTTGTCCAATCCACAGGCTGGGGGCAGGTTGGTGACCAAGTTGAATTGCTAAACTGCATTGGAAACAAGGGAAGTCAATGACCTGCCTGTGCAATGTAGAAGTGGTGTGTGGATGACAAGACTGCCTAGATTAGCCATTCTTCAACAGGGTTCCTCCAAAGCTTGCTAGGGGTTCCGTCGTTTTCCGCGTCGGGTATGCAAATGAGCTTTTTCCGACGATCCACGAACATACGCGCGGTCGTCGCATTCTCTTACGTCGTCTCTAGTCGGCTTTTTCCGACGTATAGTTAAAGCTGCTATTTTGTGGCGTATAGATAGACTTGCCATGTTAAAGTATAGCCGTCGTTCCCGCGTCGAATTTTGAATTTTTTTTTTTTGCGTAAGTCGTCCGTGAATAGGGATGGACGTAAGTCACGTCTAAGTTCAAAAAATGACGTCCTAGCGACGTCATTTAGCTCAATACACGGCGGGAAATTTTGCGACGACACATGCGCAGTTCATTTAAATGAAACCCGCCCCCAACCCGCCCAATTTGAAATCCGCCACCAGAAATACACTACGTCGCCGTAACTTACGGTGCAAATTCTTCCTGGATTCGAATTTAAGCCAGGTAAGATACGGCGGCGTAGTGTATCTCTGATATGCTGCGCCTGTCCAATTGTATGTGAATCTGCCACATAGTATCCAATAGTGATGCAGGGAAAATCTGCTTATTCTTGCAGCCTGTAGATGCAGGCCCACTGTGCCAAGTGGTAAATCTGGCACTGTTTGTGTCACTAGTAGATCCTTGGTGTTTTGATAAGCCAAACCTGACAAGAATCATTGGCTTCTTGGACATAGCACCCAATGAAAATGCTGAGAGTTGCTCCCCTTAGGGTTTATTTATTGCCATGTCTGCCTGGTTGAAGTCTGGAAGACCTAGACATAGACAGGGCCTGGTTCTGGAAGCTTAACACACAATAAAATATACTATCACTCCTCAGCCACACCTTGCACAGCGCACCCCAAAAAAATGCTGAGGGTTGCTCTCCTTGGAGTCTATTTATTTCTATGTCTTGTATTTTCCCATTCGGTTGAAGACTATGGCGTCTGGAAGACCAAGTTCTGGAAGCTGAACACACAACTAAAGAGGCTCCTCAGCCGCACCTTGGACAGTGCACCCAATAAAAATGCTGAGAGTGTCTCTCCTTGGGGTTTATTTATTTCAGTGTCTTGTATTTTCCCATCTGGTTGAAGACTATGGCATCTGGAAGACCTAGACAGGGCCTGGTTCTGGAAGCTTAACACACAATAAAGGAGATTATCACTCTTCAGCCACACCTTGGATCGTGCACCCAATAAAAATGCTGAGGGTGCCTCTCCTTGGAGTTTACTTTTTTCCATGTCTTGTATTTTTCCCGTCCGGATGAAGACTTTGGTGTCTGGAAGATCTAGACCTAGACAGGGCCTGGTCCTGGAAGCTGAACACACATCAAAAGAGACTATCACTCTTCAGCCGCACCTTGGACAGTGCACCCAATAAAATAGGCTGAAGGTTGCTCTCCTTGGGGTTTATTTATTTCAGTGTCTTGTACTTTCCCATTTGATCATGGTTGAAGACTATGGAATCTGGGAGACCTAGACTTAGACAGAGCCTGGGTCTGGAAGCTTAACACGCAATAAAAGAGACTATCACTCTTCAGCCCCATTCACACCTCCGCGACAAAACGCCCGACGCCAGACGCTCGTGCCGCTGGAGGGGAGAATTCCCATTGCTGTCTATGAGATGGTTCACATCTCATAGACGCCGTACGCCTGCCGCCTGAAAAAAAGTCCCGGACTCTTTTTTTCAGGCGGCATTGGCGTTCGGCCATACAAAGCAATGGGAAGGATTTGTAAAAAAAAAAAAAAAAGTTACACTATTCGCGGCAAAATACGCCGCATAAGCGGCGTTACTTGTCGCGGAGGTGTGAATGCAGCCTTCAGCTGCACCTTGGACAGTGCACCCAATAAAAATTCTGAGGGTGGCCCTCCTTGGAACTTATTTATTTTCATGTCTTGTATTTTCCCGTCCAGTTGAAGACTATGGCAACTGAAAGACCTACACCTAGACAGGGCCTGGTTTTGGAAGCTTAACACAATAGAATAGACCAGGGATAAGCAATTAGCGGACCTCCAGATGTTGCCAAACTACAAGTCCCATCATGCTCTGCCTCTGGGTGTCATGCTTGATGCTGTCAGAGTCTCGCTATGCCTCATGGGACTTGTAGTTTGGCAACAGCTGGAGGTCCGCTAATTGCATATCCCTGGAATAGACTATCACTCTTTAGCCACACCCTGGACAGTGGCTCTCCCTGGAGCTTATTTATTTCCATGTCTTGTATTGTCCCGTCCGATTGAAGACTATGGCGTCTGGAAGACCTGGTTCTGGAAGCTGAACACACAATAAAGAGAGACTATCACTCTTCAGCCGCGGGTGTCTACCTTCTAAAGTGTCAGGAAAGTTTGGAAGACCCTTTATCATTTGCACTCAAAGTGAATCTGTACAAAGTTCAGCAAATCAATCTTTTCAAAGGAAGTTGATTGTTAGAACAAGGCTCAGCGGGAATTTTTTTGGAGGAGGGATTTCAAATGCATGCTATAGGAAAATGTAAAAAAGGCAAATTCAGAAACGATATGGCTATATCAGATTTAAGATTACAGGCTAGGCAGACAGGCTGTGCCCCCGTGGAGTCTATCCTGAGCATTTTCATGTTTGATTGAAGTTTTCCTTTAAAGTAGAATTCTAGTCTTAAAGCAAATTTATCCCTAGAAAAAAACAGGGCTTAAAAAGAAGACTGAAAAGAAGAGCATTAATACTCTATACCGATCCTGTTGCCTCTCCTGGAACCATCACCCGCTTGCAGATCTACAGCCTCCAGCAGAATCTTTACATTCAAGTGTCCAATGCAAAGTCCCTCGCTGATTCCATGTGGTTCCATGTAGATCACCAGAAGGCACAAAACTTATGAAGTGGGGTGGTGAATGGAGCAACAGAATGCTTTTTGGGGACGCAGACATCTAAAACATCAGTAAGTGTTAGATATGATGATACCGCTGGAGGCCATAGTTCTGCAAGATAATAGAGATCCAAAGAACAGGTTGCAGAGTTTTATGCCAGTTACGTGATAGTTTAAGTTTTTGGGGTTTTATACTAGATGTGAAAAGAGAGATCAGGCAAACACTTATAACTAATGACAGGTCCAGCTAAAAAATGTAATTCAATTAGAAAATGTAAGAAGAATACTGTCTATGAATGCCTTTTTACCACGGAGTCCCCTGTCTTTGCGGCGTGGCACAGATGATCACTCGGACGCGTGGGTAATGGCTGCTCTGAGACGTGACTCACTCTTACAAGTTTTAGCTGTAGTATATCATAGCTCCCAACTTACCCTGTTTTCGAGGGACTGTCCCTGATTTGGAACAAAGACCCTCTGTTCTCCTCATTTGTTCCTTTATTTTGATCTAATCTATATAGTTGTATATAAAATGCCCTTTTTAAATTTTTCAAAAAGTGTTTCCCAGTGCTAAACCTTTCATCCAATTTTTAAATTGCTGCATTTGTAGGTTTAAGCACTTGGCTCTGCTGCGCCGGATCACGTACCTAGTATGTAATCCAACACTTCTGGGTAGAAGGTGCTCTCGCTGTGATTATACACTGCGGGAGCTGATCTGCGGGTACTGCAGACTCGATGTCCGCCGGCACCCGCCGATCATTAGGCAGAGAGCCAGAATCACAATCTGCCCATGTAAACAGGCCACCATCCAGAGCACTGTGTAGCATTACAGCCACCGTCCAGAGCACTGTGCAGCATTACAGCCACTGTCCAGAGCACTGTGCAGCATTACAGGCCTCCTCAGACAGACATTCTGTCCAGAGCACAGTGCAGTATTACAGGCCTCCTCAGTCCAGCATCCAGAGCACTGTGCAGCATTACAGGCCTCCTCAGACAGACTTATAGGTAGATTCAGTAAGAGTTAGGCCGACTTATCAGTAGATAAGCCGACCTAACTCAGAATCTACGCCGACTTATGTTTAAGCGTATGCTCAAACAGAGATACGCTTAAACATATCTTAGATTGCAATATTTTGGATGGCCGCTAGGTGGCGCTTCCATTGCGGTCGGCGTAGAATATGTAAATGAGGAGATACGCCGATTCACGAACGTACGCCTGGCCGACGCAGTACTTTTACGCCATTTACGTAAGAGATAGGCCGCGTAAGGTTAGAGCTAGGCCCTATTGGAATAGTAATGTCAAGTATGGCCGCCGTTCCCGCGTCGAAATTCGATTTTTTTACGTCGTTTGCGCAAGTCGTCCGTGAATCGGGATTTACGTAGTTTACGTCCATGTCAAAATCAATAGGCCCGTGCGGCGTACTTAGCCGCAATGCACACTGGGAAATGTAGGCGCCCGTCGCATGCGCAGTGAATAGAAACGTAAAAAACGTGAGGTCAAGCGCCATTATCATAAAACACGCCCCCCTCAAACACATTTGAATTAGGCGCCCTTACGCCCGCCGATTCAGGCTACGCCGACGTAACTTAGCAGGCAAGTACATTGTGAATCATGTACTTGCCTCGCTAACTTATGGCGGCGTAGCTTAAATGCCTTAAGCTACGCCACCGCAAAGTTACGCCAACGTACCTGAATCTACCTAATACTGTCCAGAGCACAGTGCAGTATTACAGGCCTCCTCAGTCCAGCATCCAGAGCACTGTGTAGCATTACAGGCCTCCTTAGACAGACATTCTGTCCAGAGCACTGTGCAGCATTACAGGCCTCCTCAGACCGTCCGGAGAGGCTAAATCTTTATATATGAGTTTGCTAAAACCTTAATACCATAAATACTAACATGATATTCTATTTTCTTACTCCAGGAGTATATAATGAGTTTGCAAATTCTTTAGAAATGCTTAAATAATGCATTACAATTTAACTAAACACATTAAAATTTTAATTGACTAAAATGATTTTATTTGACTAAAATACAACTAAAACTAAAACAATTGCAGATAACATGGCATTTTAGTCAAAAGACTAGCGGCGCGTACACACAACTGTTTTTCATGACGTGAAAAAAGCAATTTTTTTTAATGTCATTAAAAACTATCGTGTGTGGGCTCCAAAGCATTTTTCTCGACGTGAAAAATGGGCATTAAAAATTTAGAACATGCTCGTGCGGGCTTTAACGACGGGAAAAAAACACACATGCTCAAAAGCAAGTTATGAGAGGGGAGCGCTCGTTCTGGTAAAAGTAGCGTTCGTAATGGAGATATCACATTTGTCACGCTGTAACAGACAGAAAAGCACAAAGACTGAAAAGTGCGAATCGTCTCTCACCAAGCTTTTACTAACACGAAATCAGCAAAAGCTGCCCAAAGGGTGGCGCCATCTGAATAGAACTTCCCCTTTAGGCTCCATTCACACAGACGGACTCCGTTCCTATGAGTCCGCCTGCTCAGATCAGTCCGCAGATCTCCGCTGAGCCGACGGATGACAAGCTCCTCTCTGCTCACTGAGCGGGGAGGGGCTTGTCGGGCACCGCTGTGTCCTATGGAGCGATCTGATGAAAACGGACAGCATGTCCGTTTTCATCAGATCTTACCCGATCCGATCCGCATGGACGGATGGGGACGCGCCCCCCATACGTCTGTTTTTAGCGGATCGGATCGGGTCGGACAGCAGCGGACATGTCTCTGCTGACATCCGACGCTCCATAGCGATGCATGGAGCGGCCGTTCAGGTCCATGACAGGCGGACCCGAACGGCCCGTCGTGTGAATGAGGCCCTTTGCTCCAGCATTTTTTTTCACGATCGTGTGTAGGCAAGGCAGGCTTGACAAGAATCACGTTGAAAAATAAAAATAGTTTTTTTCCATGACATTAAAAACGGTTGTGTGTACGCGGCATAAGACTAAAGCAAAATCAAAATGTAATGCCAAAATTAACACTGATAGCAATACAAGGCCAATGGTAAACAGATACTGTCGCTTTGCCCATGCAGAACGGCTAGCCAGGGCCGATCCTTGGGTCACAGACGCCTTTGTGCAGAAATATTTCTGGCACCCTTCACATGGTCAGAGACTGCAGACATAGTACAGGAGACGGTCAGAGACTGCAGACATAGTACAGGAGATGGTCAGAGACTGCAGATATAATACAGGAGATGGTTTAGAGAATGCAGATATAATACAGGAGATGGTCAGAGACTGCAGATATAATACAGGAGATGGTCAGAGACTGCAGTTATAGTACAGAGGATGGTCAGAGACTGCAGACATAATACAGGAGATGGTTTAGAGAATGCAGATATAATACAGGAGATGGTCAGAGACTGCCGCTATGGTCTCCAGCTGCTTCGCTCTCCTCCTCTGACAGGAGGAGGGAGAGAGGGAGGATGGACTTGGGCAGGAAACACAGTGGCGGCACAGTCTCTCCTCCTCTTATCCACCCCTGTCAGTTGCCTCTGGACACAGACAAGAAGAAGAGGAGGAGGAGGCGGAAGAGGAGCACTCTGGCACTTCAGCGCCCCCACCTCTGTGGCGCTTGGGTGCGCTGCACCCCGTGCACCTGCCCAGGATCGGCCCTGCGGCTAGCTGCTATTACATTAATTGAACAAAACAGAAGTCTATGGGGTTGTCCTTTTCAAAAGCTAATTTAGTTCGAAAAATAGCCGGGACCATAAGTGGAAAGTACATGGACCAGATGCAATGAGCCAACAAGACCCCCCAATACCAGGCACAGTTTTTTGGTGCAGCAAAAAATGAGAAAGGGCGACCTAATTCAAACACATTATACTTCCATCCTGCATTCCTTTCCGATAAGAATTCCTGGTTTGTATTTTACAGTTCCTCCCCCATAGTGCAAAAAATGTGAACCAAAAAAACAAAAAAGCAAAAGCTGACCCTTAGATGTATCCCAAACTATTTATTTTACAAGTTGGACACATTAACAAGCCTCGCCTGACCTGGCTGTTTTACAATAATTGCATCACCAAGATAATAAATCTCAATGATTCTGCATTATTGATCAAACAAACTGCCTTTCAAGGCACCAATGAAAAATGGATGTTGACTGCATAATAATGGGACTGTTATGGGTGCCAGACAATGTTAAGGGGGAACTCTGGGCAACTCCAGATATGAAATAAATATATTACAAAAAGTATTTATTTCTAAATAAAAATGTTGACATTATCTTTTTTTAACCACTTCAGCACCAGAAGAATTTACCCCCTTCCTGGTCAGAGCACTTTTTGCGATTCCAAGTTGCATAATTTTAACTGACAATGGCGCGGTTGTGTGACGTTGCACCCAAACAAAAATGCCGTCCTTTTTTTCCCACAAATAGAGATTTCTTTTGGTGGTATTTGATCACCTTACATTGGGTGCATTCACTAGGAAATTCTAACTTGAAGAAAAGGACTTTATATAGTATGGAGAAGGTAACGTGTTTCCTCATTATACATTTTAGCTTCACTGATGACCTTTAAGCTTCCAACAAATTACAGTCTGATTGTACAAAAACTCGCTCATCCACACTATATTGCCAAAAGTATTGGGCCACCCCTCCAAATCATTTGGTGGGGGGGGGGATTACGGTGTGGGGTTGTTTTTCAGGGGTTGGGCTTTGGCCCCTTAGTTCCAGTAAAGGGAACTCTTAAAGCGTCAGCATACAAAGACATTTTGGACAATTTCATGCTCTCAACTTTGAGGGAATAGTTTGGGGATGTCCTCTTCCTGTTCCAACATGACTGCCCACCAGTGCACAAAGCAAGGTCAATAAAGACATGGATGACCGAGTTTGGGGATGGCCCCATCCTGTTCCAAAATGTCTCTGCTCTAATTCATCCCAAAGGTGTTCTATCGGGTTGAAGTCAGAACTCTGTGCAGGCCAGTCAAGAAGTTCCTCCACCCCAAACTCACTCATCCATGTCTTTATTGAATGAATGAATGAATGAATGAAAGACTTATATAGCGCGGCACATGTTGTTCCTGTCTCTTGACATCAGAAGAGCAGAGTTTTGATCCGTCCTCTGAAGGCCAGGTGGTTTTCCTCCAACCGAATGCTGGTTGGTAAAGCGTTCCATAGTCTAGGACCTTGGAAAGCAAACCTTCTTTCTCCTTTGGACTTGTATCTTGCTTTGGGTACCTTGACCGGATTTTGGTCGGTGGATCGCAGAACGCGATTGGAATTGTGGGGTTCTATCTTGTCGCAAAGATATTGCGGAGCCTTCCCATGGATGCACTTATGCGTCAGACAGAGTGCTTTAATTGCAATTCTGTCCTTTACTGGCAACCAGTGAATGGTTCTCAACGAAGGTGAGATTGATTCCCATGGTTTTTTCCCAGTCACAAGTCTGGCGGCCGTATTTTGAACGACTTGCAGACGAGAGATTTGACCTTGCTTTGTGCAAAGCGATCACAGGCGTCCAGCCACAGCCGAAGATGATACTCAAGAGGGCCTGTCATGACAGCAAATAATTTTTATGTTACATAACGGGGTTAAAATACTCACCAATTCAAAGAGTGACCCCTTAACCACTTGGGCCACCCCTCCAAATCATTTGGTGGAGGGGAGATTATGATGGGGGTTGTTTTTCAGGGGTTGGGCTTGGCCCCTTAGCTCCAGTGAAGGGAACTCTTAAGGCGTCAGCATACCAAGACATTTTGGACAATTTCATGCTCCCAACTTTGTGGGAACAGTTTGGGGACGGTCGCTTCCTGTTCCAACATGATTGTGCACCAGAGCACAAAGCAAGGTCCATAAAGATATGTTATATTTTATTATATTCTCGCCTAATCCTTGGGTACCGAGATAATCCAATCCTCTCCTGTTCTACCAGGGGCAATGTTTTGGGGCAGCCCCAGGTATTTCCTCTCATTTGCAACTATTGTTAATGATGGTACTGGCCCCTATTCTTAGAATACTCAGATTGAGGCACACCCCTAATCCATAAAGACATGGATAAGCGAGTTTGGGGTGGAGGAACTTGACTGGCCTGCATAGAGTCTTGACCCTAACCCGATAGAACACCTTTGGGCTGAATTAGTGTGGAGACTGCAAGCCAGGCCTTCTTGTCCAACATCAGTGCCTGACCTCGCAAATGCGCTTCTGGAAGAATGGTCAAACATTCCCATAGACACACTCCTAAACCTTGTGGACGGCCTTCCCAGAAGAGTTACATAGTAGGTGATGTTGAAAAAAGAAAGTCCATCAAGTCCAACCTATGTGAAGGTTGAAAGTTGAAGCTGTTATGGCTGCAAAGGGTGGGCCAACTCAATATTGAACCCTATGGACTAAGACTGGGATGCCGGCGGGCAACCATTGGCTGGCACCCGCTGTTTGGCTTGTGCTGTGGCCAGAGCTTTTTTTCTCAGAAAATAGGTGCAGGAACTCAACCACGACCCCGTTCAGATTTCACAAACAGTAGAAGGGTCTTAAAAGGGCATTAAATACGAGGATTGTATTACATACAGAGTGCAGAGTTCAGGGGGGTTACACACAGGGCAGAGCTGTCATTTGTAAACACATAAACCAGACTTCTGTGTTTACAAGTGATTGTGGTGAGCAGGCACCAAAGAGTCTGAGCCAGAGGTGGTGGAACTGAGTTCCCCCGAGTTCCCCCTGAAAAAAAGCCCTGGCTGTGACTAATCACAGCACAGCTGGCGCGCGTGTGCGCCCCTACCTGGAAGTGATGGGTCACATACTAGATATATGATCCGGCACAGGAGAGTCGCTCTGCCACCGTGCTCCTATGTGAGACAGTCAGCAAGCGGTTAAAGATTTACCCCCCAGCTATGTATCATGAAGGCCTACAAGATAGTCTATACACTAATGGAATGTTTAAGAGGGGGGTTAGCCCTGCATATTTGTCGATGTATGATGAGCCTTTCAGGCAAACATAATAATGTTATAAAAACCATGTGTGATGAATCACCATCATAAATAATCAAAAGCGTTTTGAAAGTTTAATTTATGTCCACTTGGGGGTTTCGCTTGGCCCCTGCGTAGTCTTTGCTTGGCCTAGCCGGTGAGCCTGGTTCTTTTTTCTACAGCCAACAAACTCAGAAATCACACTTGAGAACAATGAGGCGTCCACGCTGCTCAGGAAATCTGCCTGCTTCTCCGTGGCAGACATAAGCAGGGTGCTTTGAGTGAGAGTTTTCTCGCACGGCGCTGCTATGGCAACTGGCGCCGATCTGCTTGAAGAATACAAGATATGAGGCATGAGAGAACAAGGAGAGTTTTTTTTTTTTTAAATACAATAATCTCCCTCTGACCAGTGTCCCGCTCTACATAAAGAAAGCAGCTAAGTGTTTACACATGGAATCCCAACCAACAGGGGTACATCTGATTAGGTTTCGCCGGGTAAACAGAACGGTCAGAAATGCATTTGTTCCAGATGCTTCGCTGATACCGCCCCCCCCCCCCCCTGCAGTTTTTAAGGGCTACGGAAGAGTATTAAAAAAAAAAAAAAGAATTGAGCAGTTCCTGCTGGAGAAATGGGCAGGCAGTGAAATCTCTCTTGGCCAGGCATCCCTGGCTCCACCAATGCTAGCTAACCTTAACCACTTCCCACCGGAAGGCCATCGTATGACGTCCTGGACTTGGAGTGGGGATGTTGGGATGATGGTTGCAGCTAAAGGCATCATTGCGTTTTTTTTTCAGCCAGCAATTCCCTATCTTGTAAAAGCCATCCTAGCGGCTCATGAGTAGGGATGAGCTTCGAGTTCGACTCGAACATTGCCTGTTCGCCTGTTTGGCGAACAACGAACAATGAGGGGTGTTCGCGGCGAATTCAAAAAGCCGCGGAAAAAGCCGGGAGAAATCTAAAGTGCTAATTTTAAAGGCTAATATATATATAAGTTATTGTCCTAAAAAGTGTTTGGGGACCTGGGTCCTGGCCCAGGAAACATGTATCAATGCAAAAAAAAAGTTTTTAAAAACGGCTGTTTTTTTCGGGAGCAGTGAATTTAATAATGCTAAAAGTGAAACAATAAAAGTGAAATATTACTTTAAATTTCGTACCTAGGGGGGGTGTAAAGTTAGCATGTGAAATAGCGCTTGTTTCCCGTACTTAGAACTGTCCCTGCACAAAGTGTAATTTCTGAAAGGAAAAAAAGTCTTTTAAAACCGGCTTTGCGGCTCTAAAACTTTGCTTAAATCCATCAAAGTAACAGTAAGAAAGAAAAATTTTGATGTATGAAATCTTTCACGCGGTCTGCATGCGGATGTATGGAGCACAGATCTGACACTCTTATCATAAGTAAAGGTTGTGACATTTGGCGCCACTTAAAGAGGGGGTTCACCCTAATAATTATTTTCTTTTTATAGCATTAAATTAGGCATAGTAGCACGAGCTACAGTATGCCTGTATTTATTTTTTTATCCCCGTACTCACTGTGCAATCGTATAGATAAGATTCCGACTCCCCGCGGAGAATGGGCGTTCCTATCCAGAGGGAGCATGATTGACGGCCGGCTATGGCGCGTCACGCTTCTCCGGAAATAGGCGAAATAGGACTTGGCGCTTCACGGCGCCTGCGCAAAGTCTGTGCGCAGGCGCCGTGAAGAGCCGAGACCTACTCCGGCTATCTTGGGGGAGCGTGACGTGCCATAGCCGGCCGTCAATCATCCTCCCTCTGGATAGGAACGCCCATTCCCCGCGGGGAGACGGAATCTTCAATATACGATTGTACAGTGAGTACGGGGCTAAAAAAATAAATACAGGCATACTGTAGCTCGCGCTACTATGCCTAATTTAATGCTAAAATGTTGGTAATGAGGGTGAACCACCGCTTTAATCATGGCATCCCCCTTTGATTTGCAGGAGAGGAAGTGTTGGGAGTCACATTTGGGGGATTTCGTGTTCTGACATTTATTCAAGATCATTTTATCTTCTCTTCATAGAAGTGTTTCTGACAGCTACAACCCTAAACGCCAACTTCAATGATATTGTGCAATGGGAGGGTGACAGACTTTTATCCTGTCCTGTGTATCCTGTTCTGATAATAATAAAAATGATAATAATAGTAATGATAATAATAATAATAATAATAATAATAATAATAATAATAATAATAATAATAATAACAATAAATTATTGAAACAACAGCAACAATAAATACATATAAAACAAAGTTCTGTTGCTCTATTAATAATCTCTTCACTTTCCCATACCCTTTCTTCTGCCCACATTATGTACAGAAGCAGTTGTGGAAAAGACTACTCCCCACCCTCCAATTATCTCTCTTCTTACTCCCATCCCCTACCTTTGCTAGTCCCCTCCTCATGTCCTCTTTTCCTTCTATCCCAGCACCCCCCACTCCCTTCTCCTTTACTCCTCTTCCCACATTTCCTTTCTCATTCTCTCCTCTTCTTTCCTCCGATCACTATTTCTCTCAATACCCTCTACCCTACCCCCTTCCCTCTCTCATCCACTCTCTGCTCCTTACATCTCTCTTCCTTACATCCTCCCTTCCCTCTTTTCTCACCCCCATCTCCTCTCCTCTTGTTTCTATCGCTTCCGCATCCCTCTATTCTCCCCTTCAATCTCCTTTACTTTTGCTTCCATCCCTACTCCTTTCCTCTCATCCCTATGATTTCTTCCCATCTCCTCTCCTTTACAACCCCTCTTTTCCCTCCTCTCCCTTCTTCTCTCCTCTCCTATTACCTCTCCCCTCTCTTCTCCAATCCTCTCCCTTTCCTTCCCTTCCCTTTCCTTCCCTTCTCTCTTCCCACTCTTCTCCAATCCTTTCCCTTCCCTTCCCTTGCCCATCCCTCCCCTCTCCCTTCCCCTCTCCTCTCCTCTCCCCTTTCCCCTCCCATCTGATCTCCTATACATCCCCCTCTTTTCTTCAATCCTCTCCCTTTCCTTCCCTCCCCTCTTCGTTACCCTCTCTTCTCCAATCCTTTCCCTTCCCTTTCCTTGCCCGTCTCTCTCCCCCTTCCTTTCCCATCTGATCTCCTCTACCTTCCAGTCTCTTCTCCTCTTCCTTTCCCTCTCTTCTCCTATCCTCTCCCTTCCTTTCCCTTTCCTAGCTTCTCTTCTGCTCTCCTTCCCCCTTCCCCTACCATCTGCTTTCATCTACTCTTCTGTTCTCTCCCCCTTCCCCTACAATCCACTCTCTTCTACTTTCCTCTCCCTTCTATATTCACCCTCTCTCCTTCACCTTCCATCCTTTCTTCTCCCTTCCTCCCATTTTCATCCCCTCTCCTTCCTCTTCCATCCCCTCCTCTCATGTCCTCTCCTTTCCCTCTCTTTTCCTCTCCCGTTCTTTTCCTCTCCTATCTTCTCCCTCAATTTTCCTCTCCTCTCCCACTCTTTTCCTCTCCTCTCCTCTCCCTCTCTTTTCCTCTCCTCTCCTCTCCCTCTCTTTTCCTCTCCTCTCCCTCTCTCTTCCTCTCTCTCTCTCTCTTTTCCTCTCCTCTCCGCTCCCTGTCTTTTCCTCTCCTCTCCCTCTCTTTTCCTCTCCTCTCCCTCTCTTTTCCTCTCCTCTCCTTCTCTTTTCCTCTCCTCTCCTCTCCCTCTCTTTTCCTCTCCTCTCCCTCTCTCTTCCTCTCTCTCTCTCTCTTTTCCTCTCCTCTCCTCTCCCTGTCTTTTCCTCTCCTCTCCCTCTCTTTTCCTCTCCTCTCCCTCTCTTTTCCTCTCATCTCCCTCTCTTTTCCTCTCCTCTCCTCTCCTCTCCCTCTCTGTTCCTCTCCTCTCCCTCTCTTTTCCTCTCCCTCTCTTTTCCTCTCCTCTCCTCTCTGTTTCTCTCCTCTCTCTCTCTCTCTCTCTCTCTCTCCCTCTCTTTTCCTCTCCTCTCCTTTCTGTTTCTCTCCTCTGTCTCTCTCTCTCTCTCTCTCTCTCTCTTTTCCTCTCCTCTCCTCTCCCTCTCTTTTCCTCTCATCTCCCTCTCTTTTTTTCTCCTCTCCTCTCCCTCTCTTCTCATTACTCTCTCCTGTCGTCTAAATTCCCTCTCTTCTTGCCGCCATCCTCTTTCCTCTTCCTTGTGAAACCTGTTAATGTTACAGCCAAATTGATGGACCAAGGAACCGGCAGAATGATAATAAACCTAATTACAGGGACCGCTATGTAGCGGTTAATGACAGTTGGGCAATGGATATCGGTTGCTTTGGCCTGTACTGTTTTGTAAGATCTGGCGTTCTGTTATTATTTTGGCGTGGGATAAAAAAAAAAAAAAGAAGAGCTGAAATGTTTAAAAATGGTGATATTGGGCAGTGGCTTTGGAAACATTACACTCCATAAGAACTTCATTAGGCTCTGATAGTGAAATTGGCGTCCTGTCATTCCCCCGCAATCACTGAAAATTAGAAAAATGGATTCATTATCAGCATGAAATGTGATTTCACACCTTGAATTGCCCTTGTTAGTGACACCATAGAGTAGATTGTCCACACCAGACACAGACGGCTGCTGGGAAAGGCTTTAACCCCTAAAGGACCACTGCTGTGAGAAAAATCTTGTATTCTGGTAACTTTATGTGGTTATATCCAACAGCAGTATTCAGTAGATTATTTATTTTTATTTTTTTATTACCCAAGCTTCTATTTACATTTCCCACCACATTTAGATGCATACCAAGCTGTCCATGAATAATAAGTGACACTACTAAAGACTAAGGCCCCGTACACACGACCAAACATGTATGCTGAAACTGGTCCGCGGGCCAGTTTCAGCATACATGTTCGGTCGTGTGTAGGCGCGAGCGGGCCGAATTCCAGCAAACATTTGCCCGCCGGGCCTTTTCCCAGCAGACAAATATTCCTGGACGTGTTTTAAAACCGTCCGCTGGAATCCTGCCCGCTCGGACATGTACGGTCGTCAGTACAGACCTACCGTACATGTCCAGGCGCCCGCCGTCCCTCGCATGCGTCGAATGACTTCGACGCATGCGTGGAAGCCATTAAATAGCAGGCCCGCCCACGTCGCCGCGGCGACGACGCGGACACGCCCCGCGTATTGTTTACGCGCGGACTTCTGTACGATGGTTAGTACAACCATCGTACAGAAGCCCTCTGGCAGGCATGTACGGTGAAAACGGTCCGACGGACCGGTTTCATCGTACATGTTTGCTCATGTGTACCGGGCCAAATGATAACACTAATGGGGCCTACTTGAGCATTTATAAAAAAAAGTTAAAAATTCACCCAAGTTCACCCAAAAAAAACAATTTTTAACATTAGATTGGGCCTAATTACGGAAAGCAGAATCGGGTGTTTTGTTTAAAATCAATGCAGTACTTACCGTTTTAGAGATCGATGTTCTCCGCGGCTTCCGGGTATGGGCTGCGGGACTGGGCGTTCCTATTTGATTGACATCCTTCCGACCGTCGCATACAGCGCGTCACCAGTTTCCGAAAGTAGCCGAACGTCGGTGCGCAGGCGCCATATAGAGCCGCAGCGACGTTCGGCAACTCGTGACGCGCTGTATGCGACCGTCGGAAGGCTGTCAATCAAATAGGAACGCCCAGTCCCGAAGACCATACCCAGAAGCGGCGGAGAACATCTATCTCTAAAACGGTAAGTACTGCATTGATTTTAAACAAAACACCCGATTCTGCTTCCCGTAATTAGGCCCAATCTAATGTTAAAAAATTTTTTTGGGTGAACTCCCGCTTTAATTTTAAGGGCCCTTGG
The DNA here is from genome assembly GCF_905171775.1 of Rana temporaria. Classification (NCBI taxonomy): domain Eukaryota; kingdom Metazoa; phylum Chordata; class Amphibia; order Anura; family Ranidae; genus Rana; species Rana temporaria. The sequence continues at coordinate 527,572,637 of NC_053490.1, read as the reverse complement.
GGAGGGTTCTGCCTACAAAAAAAATCCAAGGTGCCTCCAGGTGAGCCAGCTGATGTAATCCCTCCGGTATTTTCTGAGTGGGCGCAGAGAATTCTTCTAAATGATAAATTACTGGAACAGCTCTTGTGGGAGCCTTCCAGAGGGGACCTTTATCAATTATACCAGCCATTTTCATTATTGGCACCACAGAATTTACACAGCATTTCTCAGCTCGGAAAAGCAGAGAGCTGAAGTTACACTCTGTAGAGCCCAGTGAGGAGAGCTCTGAGAGCTGATTGGAGGGAAGGGACATCCCCCAACCTTCACACAGGACACAGGAACAGAGCTGAGGCTGTCAATCTGTTGGAGATCCCTCCCCTGTCACAATGTTTCTCTTGGTATCAGAAAAACTTGTCAGAAATTATTCATACTGATAGCAGAGGAACGAAGCAGCAGACAGAAATTACACTTAGGGCCAGATTCTCAAAAGAGATACGACGGCGTATCTCCTGATTTCCCCGGCGGAATTCAAATTCCGCAGCTAGGGGGAGTGTACAATTTAAATCAGGCGCGTTCCCAGTGAAATTTCCCAGTGCGCATGCTCCAAATGACGTCGCTAGGACGTCATTGTTTTCGGCGGCAACGTCAATTGCGGCCATCCGTATTCCAGACCGACTTACGCAAACGACGTAAAAATTTGAAACTCGGCGCGGGAACGACGGCCATACTTAACATTAGCTACCCCTCATATAGCAGGGGTAACTATCCGCCGGAAAAAGCCGAACGCAAACAACGTAAAAAAAAAGCGACGGGCAGGCGTTCGTTTCTGAATCGGCGGTTCTCCTCATTTGCATATCCGACGCGTAAAAGACCGAGGCGACACCTAGCAGCCGGCGGGAGATTGCAGCCTAAGATCCGACTGGTGTAAGTCACTTACACCTGTCGGATCTAAGGGAGATCTATGCGGAACTGATTCTTATGAATCAGTCGCATAGATACGACCGTCGGATCTCAGAGATACGACGGCTGATCAGGAGATCCGCCGTCGTATCTCTTTGTGAATCTGGCCCAAAGGCTTCTCGTCCAACATTTGTACCCAACCTCACACATTTTCTTTTGGTTAAATGGGCACTAATTCCTAAAAGACACACTCCAACCCTTAAAAAGTTGAGATTGTAGTTTTAAAACAACATGGTATAAGTTTGGAATCCTTCTTAAGCCACGAACGGACTTCCATCTGGCTTTTCCGTGGATTTTGCTCCGAAGGGCGATGTCCGTGAACTTGGTATGCATACACGCGGCAGGACTTTTTCAACTAAATTTCACCAAATCACGTGTTTTTTCTGCTCTTTACCGCCATGCTTTGGGCAACTTCTGCTATTGTTGTCTGATCTTTAGCATTGGTTCTGAGCATGCATGTTTGTACCTTGGAGTTTAGTCCGATGGACTTGTGTGCACACGATCGGATTTTCTCCATTGGTCATTTGTTGCCGGAAAGTTTGTCTGTTCTCACAGAAAACATTTGTTCCGATAAAAAAGTGAAAAAGTTAAAAAGTCGGATTGTCCGAACAGGTCCGTCGGAGGTTTGTTGTCAAAAAGTCTGATCGTGTGTATGGGCCTTAAAGGTTGGACTTTTTGACAACAAACTTCAAAATGAGAAGGTTTTCAAAAAATCCGACCGTGTGTACGCTCCATCGGACAAACTTTTCCGTTTTTCATCGGACAAAAGTTGCAAACGGATAAACTTTTGGCCTACGGTGCAAAATCCTGTTGTACAGAAGTCCATCAGACTTCAGTCCAAAGTACAAACACGCATGCTCAGAACCAATGTTAAAATCAACCAACAATAGCAGAAGTTGACCAAAGGGTGGCGGTAAAGAGCAGAAAAAAACACGTGATTTGGTGAAAGTTGGCTGGAAAAGTCCTGCCGTGTGTATGCATACCAAGTTCACGGCCAACGCCCTGTGAACAAAAATCCACAGAAAAGTTTGTTTGAAGTCCGATCGTGTGTATGAGGCTTTAGACTTAGTGGGTGGCCACAATAGGTAGGTAACTCTTTTCTTGGACCCAACTATAGCCCCATACACACTGTAGGACTTTTTGACAACAAACTTCAAAATGAGCACGTTTTCAAAAAAAATCCTACCATGTGTACCCTCCATCGGACAAACTTTTTCGGTTTTCATTGGACAAAAGTTTGCTCTGCAAACAGACAAACTTTTCGGCAACAAAAGTCCTGCGGTGCAAAATCCTATAGCGTATACAGAAGTCCATTGGACTTTAGTTGAAAGTACAAACACGCATGCTCAGAACCAATGCTAAACTTTAGATAACAATAGCAGAAGTTGTCCAAAGGGTGGCGGTAAAGAGCTAAAAAACTATGTGATTTGGTGAAAGTTGCCAGAAAAAGTCCTGCCTTGTGTATGCAGACCAAGTTTACGGCCAACGCCCTGTGAACAAAGATACAGGGAAAAGTTTGTTTGAATTCCGATCATGTGTATGAGGCTTTAGACTTAGTGGGTGGCCACAATAGGTAGGTTAAGCCTCGTACACACGATCAGACTTCAAACAAACTTTTCCGTGTATTTTTGTTTGAAGGGAGTTGGCCGGGCACACCCATAGCATACACACGGCAGGACTTTTCTGCAAACATTCCCAAAACTTTCCCAACATCACGTGGTTTTTCTGCTCTTTTTTAGCTCTTTACCGCCACCCTTTGGTCAACTTCTGCTATTGTTGGTTGATTTTAACATTGGTTCTGGGCATGCGTGTTTGTACTTCGGACAAAAGTCCAATGGAAAGGGAGCTCCGGTGGCTCAACGCGATTGGCACTGCGCTGACAAGCCATTCACCTCTGCAGCTAGGGGTTCGGATCCCGGTCTCGGCTACATGTGAATTGAGTTTGGTGGTCTCAGCCCGGCTCCCGGTGGGTGTGCTATGCGAGGTAAGCCTGCGCTTAGTATGCCCACCCCCCTCCCACAAAAACCACCACACTTACACGCACTCGAAATTGGGTTAACATGCACGCACTTTGACCACACGGTCTCTAAAAAGAGAGGCAAAGGACTAACGGGGCTGGTTGAGCGGGCTAGATCCTCTCACTCCCTTATAGGGAGTCCCTCTGCCCCGTTGGACTTCAAAGCAGAGCAGGTAGGGCGGGCTGTGTGGGAGGACCCCCTCACACACCCACCGTTGCCACCCGGGGCATGGAGAAAGGTGGCAGATTGCCTCTGGGGGAGGCCTGCCTACTCCCAACTCCTGCAGTCCGGCTCCTCTCTCGAGTACACGCACAAAAATACACTTAAAAAAAAAATGAAAACATTTTTTCTACGGTACAAAGGATTTCTGTAGACACGATAGGCCTTTGCACCGTAGGACTTTTTTTACCGAAAGGTTACCCGTTTGCAGAGCGAATTTTTGTTCGATGAAAACCGAAAAAGTTTGTCCGATGGAGCGTACACACGGTAGGATTTTCTTGAAAACTCGCTCATTTTGAAGTTTGTTTTTAAAAAGTCCTACCGTGTGTATGGGGCTTAAAGGCTCGTACACACGGTCATACATCCAACAAACTTTCCCTTGGCTTTTTTTCCTAACTGATTTGTCCGGTCACACCCATAGCATACACACGCTCAGACTTTGCTGCAAACTTTTCAAAAAATTACCCAACATCACATGGTTTTTCTGCTCTTTACCGCCACCCTTTGGTTAACTTCTGCTATTGTTGGTTGATTTTAACATTGGTTCTGAGCATGCGTATTTGCACTTTGTACAAAAGTTGGTTGGCTTGCTGTACACACGGTCAGACAAGGCATCATTGAACTTTTGTTGCCGAAAAGTTGGTCCGTTTGCAGACCCAACTTTTTGTTGGATGAAACCCAAAAAAGTTGGTCCGATGGAGCGTACACACGGTCGGACAAATTAGAAAACTTGCAGATTTTGAAGTTGGTTGGCAAAAAGTGTGACCGTGTGTATGGGGCTTAAAGCCCCGTACACATGGTCGGACTTTTGCCCAACCAACTTCAAAATCCGGCACTTTTCGTATTTGTCCGACCGTGTGTACGCTCCATCGGACCAACTTTTTCGGGTTTCATCCAACAAAAAGTTGGGTCTGCAAACGGACCAACTTTTCAGCAACAAAAGTCCAATGGTGCCTTGTCCGACCGTGTGTACAGCAAACCATCGGACTTTTGGACAAAAGTACAAATACGCATGCTCAGACCCAATGTTAAACTCAACCAACAATAGCAGAAGTTAACCAAAGGGTGGCGGTAAAGAGCAAGTAAAACCATGTGATGTTGGGAAAGTGTTAGAAAAGTTTGCAGAAAAGTCAGAGCGTGTGTATGCTATGGGTGTGATCGGACAAATCAATTAAGACAAAAATCCAAGGGAAATTTTGTTGGATGTCCGACCGTGTATGAACCTTAACTCTTTTCTTGGACCCAACTATGTCTCACAACAACCCAGTCAGTGTCAGTTTGGGTGCTTTAACACAGCCATTGTAGAATGACCATATTTCTTGAAATGTTGGTATCCTTGCTCACTTGATCGATGAATGGAAAACAAAACCATAACTGCGTAAAATTGCAAACTTTGTTTACCCTTTGGAGATTTTTAACAACCAAAAAAGACTTCCGAGGATTCTTTTATGACACTTAGATAATGATTTTCTGCCTTGTTCCTGTCCCTGTTTTTACCTAACGAATGTACAGCTCCGCGTCTTTTGGCTGCCTCCCAGGTTTGCCGCCCCAGGTGAGCCCCCACTCCTTCTAATACCCTCCCAGAGAGCAGATGTTACACACCGCGCACAACAAATCTCCATGTCAAACAGAAATCCTCATTGACAGACCATGTAAATGCATCTGAATTTGGAGCGGTAAATTTTATTTGCATGTCTGTTGTGCCTGAGCAGGGGCTAGGCGGTCTGTGCTCGGAGCGAGATAACGATGGCATTGTCACGCGCAGCAGGAGAGGTGCTCTTAGCCAAGAGCCGCATTTGTTCCTGTCTGCGGCCATCTTGATCGTCTGTAGTTATCTTTATGTTTACGAGGTAATTAAGGTGGCACAGGAAACAGCATGGCACCTTGATAGTCTGTAGTTATCTTTGAGTTTACAAGGTAATTAAGGTGGCACGAAAAACAGCATGGCATGGCATTTGTGTCTGTCATATTATTATTTTTTTTAAATAAAGAGGTCCCCTGGGAATGTTACTTTCTGAAAGTTTACAACAAAGAACTATTAGAATTATTTAAAGAATAAAAGTGACTGGTTTATTGCTCCACATAACTGTTGATGCATGCCCTTCACATTATAGACCTTCCAATCATAATTTCTCTAGTAAAAAGGTTCTTTGAAACTTAAATTTTCTGATACTGGAAACAAAATAGCAGTGGAGTTTAGGTGAAAACTGGAAGTTGCAATCTGGGTGCCTAAACTAAGGTGTCCTCCCATCCACCAAAAGACAAGACAGTCATCGAGAAAAAGACAGCTGGCAACGCCATAGTCCTCAAGTATATTTTATTTTACCATACCAGTGAGTACACAGTGACAGATGTGTTTTGGCGACACATAAATCTATAGAAAAATATAGTAAATGTGGGTGGTGTTGGTGGAATAAGAGTGGCAGACAGACTACAGTTCTACTAGAGCAGGGGTCTCTAAACTTTTCAAACAAAGGGCCACTTTATTGTCCTTCAGACTTAAGGAGGCCTGGATTGTGACCAGCGGGGGCAGAAAATGTCCCGGGCCCAGCATCGGTGAGAATAAATATGGTCTCACTGTTGGTGGTCAGTAGGAGGAGTAGGGCCTCTATTAGTAGGAGGAATAGTATCCTATCATGGATATCAGTAGAATAAATAGTTCCCCCTTATTGGTGTCAGTGGGAAGAATAGGGCCTTATATCAGTTAAAGGAATAGTGCCCCAAGGGCCGCATACAGGCTAGCAAAGGGCCACATCTGGCCCTTGGGCCGCAGTTTGGAGACCCCTGTACTAGAGGTTAAAGGAGGACGTGTGCTCTGTTGGAACTGGGTGTTTCCAGGTCAAAATGAGCAGCCAAGATTTGTGCCCTGTTGGCTGTGGGTGCTGCTAATGGGGCCACCCAAGGTCAAAATTCCAGCAGCCAAAATATGTGCCCTGTTGGCGCTGGGTGATGACAACAAGGACACCTAAGGTCAAAATTTGAGCAGTCAATATTTGTGCCCTATTGTCAAAGGGTAGCGTCAACAGGGCTACCCAAGGTCAAAATTTGAGCAGCTAAAATTTGTTCCATGTTGGCTATGGGTGGGTCCAATGAGACCACCCAAGGTCAAAATTCAAGCAGCCAAAATGTGTGCCCTTTCGGCACTGGGTGATGACAACAAGGACACCTAAGGTCAAAATTTGTGCCCTGTTGCCACTGGGTGGCATCAACAGGGCTACCCAAGGACAATAATTGAGCAGCCAAAATTTGCCTGTGGGTGGTGCCAATGAGCCAATTGACCACCCAAGGTCAAAATTTAGGAAGCCGAAACGTGTGCTCTGTTGGAACTGGGTGGTGTCAACAGGGCCACCCAAAGTCAAAATGAGCAGCTAAGATTTGTGCCCTGTTGGCTGTGGGTGGTGATAATGGAGCCCCCCAAGGTCCAAATTCCAGCAGCCAAAATGTGTGCCCTGTTGGCTGTGGGTGGTGATAATGGAGCCCCCCAAGGTCCAAATTCCAGCAGCCAAAATGTGTGCCCTGTTGGCTGTGGGTGGTGATAATGGAGCCCCCCAAGGTCCAAATTCCAGCAGCCAAAATGTGTGCCCTGTTGGCACTGGGTGGTGCCAACAAGGCCACCCAAGGCCAAAATTTGAGCAGCCAAAATGTGTGCCCTATTGGCTGTGGGTGATGCCAACAATGACACCTAAGGTCAAAATTTGAGCAGCTAAAATTCTTACCTGTTGACACTAGGTGGTGCCAATAAGACCACCCAAAGCAAAAATGTGAGCATGGCAGGCTTAACTCCACTCTACCATATAAGGAAAACAAAAACCATGCGCTGCACCTTAAGGGCTTGAAAGATTATAGAGCACAGAACTCTTTTGGTCTGTCTTCTTTAATAAGTGTATTACTGGCATGATAATGACATATTTAGCGTTAACAATTTTGGTCCTGAAAATGTTGGCGCTAATCTATTTCCCCATCACAGAAAATTTGCGACACAACAAACATACTTTTTATATAACCTCCCAACAAACTATCGTTGGAAGAGAGAATTTCTGCGTGGGAGGAGTAGGAAACATTAGCGCTGTCAGGATGACAAAGAGAACACCATCTCTACACGACGGTAATAAGTGGGAAGGGTGGTCTTCGCTCCCACCCCTCTCCTCAGGTGAAGAACTGAAATGGTATATGAACTAACGGGAGTCAAGGAAAATGAGCGCTGACAGCACCGGAGTCAGAAAAAATGATGGCATTTCCCTAAACACTGAGTATAAAATGGTAATTATCCACAGGGTATGACAGCTGGCACTTAGCAGAAGGGAGACAAGAAAAAGAAGTGAGGAGAAAGAGCAGGAATTTGTCGCCTTGTCTTAATTTTCGTCTCCGAGAGAGAGAGAAAAAATGATAAATAAATATGAAGATTGCAAGTTAGTTACAGCGCATGTCACCGCTGCCGGATGGAGATAAAAACCCACCCCGTGTCTATTGTACTTATAAATTATTGTATTATCTTTTGTGGTTTATGAGCCCAGACCATTGTGTACTAAACAATTGATGAGAGAATGCAATAAAAATGTAATGAATCGCCGCACACAAAACCAGCTCCGAGTTCTGTAGGATCTGGGGAGACCAATTTGCATGTTTACAGTAGGCATAAAATTACCGTACTTGGAGTAAGAAGTACGTGTAGAGGGCCGGTGAGGTGCCAACTGGTGACAGTGGGCAGATGGAAAGGTGTGGTGCAGGAGCAATGTGTTTGTGCAGGAACCCTAGGGTGCTCATAAAGAGTTTCTCCCAGGATCTTTGAAGGCTTGTCCTTTCTATGGATGAGCCGAACACCTCCCGATTCGTTTCACAGCAGAACTTGTGAACAGGCAAAAAATGCGAACACCGTTAAAGTCTTTGGGACGCGAACGTTCAAAATCAAAAGTGCTAATTTTAAAGGTTAATATGCAAGTTATTGTCATGAAAAGGGTTTGGGGACCCGGGTCCTGCCCAAGGGGACATGTATCAATTGTAGAGGTTCTTGTTGGTTCTCAACAGGCAGAAGAAAGTATCCTCGTCCAGTATGGACATTTCCTCTTGTATTGGACATTTCCTCTTGTATTTTCTCTTGTATTGGACATCACTGAGGTTGGTAGAAGTTCTTGTGGGTTCTCAACAGGCAGAAGAAAGTATCCTCGTCCAGTATGGACATGTCCTCTTGTATTGGACATTTCCTCTTGTATTGGACATTTCTCTTGCATTGGACATTTCCTCTTGTATTGGACATTTACACTTGTATTTCCTCTTGTATTGGACATCACTGAGGTTGTAGAAGTTCTTGTGGGTTCTCAACAGGCAGAAGAAAGTATCCTCATCCAGTATGGACATTTCCTCTTGTATTGGACATTTCCTCTTGTATTTTCTCTTGTATTGAACATCACTGAGGTTGTAGAAGTTCTTGTGGGTTCTCAACAGGCAGAATAAAGTATCCTCATTCAGTATGAACATTTCCTCTTGTATTGGACATTTTCTCTTGTATTGGACATTTTCTCTTGTATTGGACATTTACACTTGCATTTCCTCTTGTCTTGGACATCACTGAGGTTGGTAGAAGTTCTTGTGGGTTCTCAACAGGCAGAAGAAAGTATCCTCATCCAGTATGGAAATTTCCTCTTGTATTGGGCATTTTCTCTGTATTGGAAATCACTGAGGTTGTAGAAGTTCTTGTGGGTTCTCAACAGGCAGAAGAAAGTATCCTCATCCAGTATGGACATTTCCTCTTGTATTGGAAATTTCCTCTTGTATTTTCTCTTGTATTGAACATCACTGAGGTTGTAGAGGTTCTTGTGGGTTCTTAACAGGCAGAAGAAAGTATCCTCATCCAGTATGGACATTTTCTCTTGTATTGAACATTTTCTCTTGTATTGGACATTTCCTCTTGTATTGGACATTTCCTCTTGTATTTTCTCTTGTATTGGACATCACTGAGGTTGGTAGAAGTTCTTGTGGGTTCTCAACGGGCAGAAGAAAGTATCCTCGTCCAGTATGGACATGTCCTCTTGTATTGGACATTTCCTCTTGTATTGGACATTTACACTTGTATTTCCTCTTGTATTGGACATCACTGAGGTTGGTAGAAGTTCTTGTGGGTTCTCAACGGGCAGAAGAAAGTATCCTTGTCCAGTATGGACATGTCCTCTTGTATTAGACATTTCCACTAGTATTTCCTCTTGTATTGGAAATCACTGAGGTTGTAGAAGTTCTTGTGGGTTCTCAACAGGCAGAAGAAAGTATCCTCATCCAGTATGGACATTTCCTCTTGTATTGGACATTTTCTCTTGTATTGGACATTTACACTTGTATTTCCTCTTGTATTGGACATCACTGAGGTTGGTATAAGTTCTTGTGGGTTCTCAACGGGCAGAAGAAAGTATTCTCATCCAGTATGGACACTCCTAAATCCTCCATTTAGGCCTGAAGTGGATAGGAGGAGCAAACCACAGAAACATCCCAATACTTTAACACTTCCTTAAAAAATGGCCTCATATGGCTTATTCTCTAACAGTCTCTGGTGACTTACATCTCTTTTGAAAAAATGTACCACCCAGCAGTGTCTTGCCATGTGGCAGCTCTCTCTGGATGGCAGCAGTAATAGCAGATTTGGGTAGGGTTGAGATAACTAATTTCGTAGAGCAATCTAGTCGCAGATACTAGTTGATTTCAAACTTGGAATGCAAATTATTACCTCTCTCCGCTACACCCACCCGAAAAAGGAAAAATAAATCTTCATTCATTTCTGTGCTGGACTAACGTAGCTTTCTGCCAAGAAAAGTGCACCATGTACCAAGCCCAGTCTGACATTGCCCTAATGGTTTGAGGTATGAATCCACGACGTTTAAATCTTGAAGAGTGGAGGTAGAAGTCTATAGTTTGACATATTGATATATATATTAGAAAAAGAGAGAGAAGCCAAACAGCCTAACAGTGAAAAATGACTTTTTAAAAACACGTAAGTGATTTATGACACAGTCATTGAGTTACCAAACCTTTTCCATTTCTCTCTTCTTTTTTTTTTCCACTCCCTGGAAGTAGGCAATCCATCTATTTTAATGCAATAACAATAGCTTACAAGAGTAATTTACTGTGGCTATTCCGCGATGCATAATTACTCGATAAAACATATGTAGAGGACCGTTTATACTCTCCCTGCAATCAGAATTTTTTTATTGAGAATCTACGTTTTAGCCAGTTGAAGGACACAAGGATCAGAGGTTTGGGTGGCGCCATTTTGAAATTTCGATATCGTTCTTTATCACTGACATCATCATTTACATAATGACTTACTTTATTTAAGGATGATGGAACTTCTTATTTTTCTGTTCCATGTTATAAATGGTTCCTTGAGTTATGGCCACAAGAAGCCCTTGGCTGATGGATAGTAAGAGGCTGAGACATGCTTCAGAATCTTATGAATTGAATATGCAGATACTGTATGCTACGTGTTTCTGCCCGCCTTTTTCAGAAATGCGGCAAAATTGTGAACGATTTTTCAATTTTTTACGTCAAATTTCGATTTTATTTTAGTCATTGTCCTCCAAAAAAAATGCCATTCTTAGCGAACTCAACTCTCTTTTACAATACACTGCTTTTTTGTTACTTTTTTTTTACATGTTGTATTTAATATGCTTGTTTCTATTATACAATACAATATACAATTTTCATGTATTCTATAGACCCTCCTGAAGAAGCGGTATTACCGCGAAACCGGTCGAGGTTGCTGGCTGGCTCTACTCATCAGATACTTTACGGTCTTGTTTCACTACATTGCCTTTCTGAACTGTGGGGCCTGTCCCTAATGCTTTTAAATTTGTATTTTGTTTTATGTTAATAAATATTTTTTTATATTATTCTATGGTTATCAGTGCCTTGAAAATCCTAGCCAACACCTTATTGACCTGTGACTATTGATAGGTAAGAGGTCTCAAGAAGCCTATACCCTATACTCACTTTTTCAATTGTATATTCTGGATGATGGCACATTGATGTATATCTTTTATCAGTCTTAATTGAGGCTATACTCTCCCTTTTTGCCCATTTTAGTTTTAGTCGTAGTTTAGTCATCTGAAATGTTTTTAGTTTTAGTCGTATTCTAGTCGACTAAAATCTCCAGTACTGTACATCAAATCGAATGGGTTTAGTTAAATTGTAATGCATTATTTAAGCAGTTATCTAGAATTTCCAAACTTATTATATATTCCTGGAGTAAAAATGTAATAATAATATTATTCATGGTTGCTGACCAGGCCTTTTCTGGAATTTGTTGTTTACAAGTTTAACCACTTCCACCCGCCATATAGCAAAATGACGGCTCGGAAAGTGGTTGTATTATCCTTTCTGACTGGGAGTCGTATGATGCCAGGGAATGGGAGGCTGCCACCTCGATGGGGTAAGTGCGACTGACCGTCCCACTGGCTCAACCGACCGACAGGGGGGGGGGGGTTGGGGGGTGTCTTGGCATGCTCTTTCTTTGCCAAAAAAAAAGGGATGAGGAGAACCGACAGGCCGTGCACAGGTGAGAGGCATCATGGGGTTATATATAACCCCCCCCCCGCTCAACAACTTCAATCCGCGGCACATCCCCCCGATCAACAACTTTGATCCGCGGGACCCCACCCCCGCTCAGCCGCGCCCCCTGCTCAATAACTTTGCTCCGCGGGGACCCCCCTGCTCAACAACTTAGATCCTTGGCAAACCCCCCCCCCCCCTCAACAACTTCAATCCGCGGCACCCCCCCCCCCCCAACAACTTTAATGAAAAATTTATAGAACGTCCCCCAGTGGATTTTTCAAATGTTGGGAGGTATGCATGTGCGTGTAAAGGCAGGCAGGTGTCACAATACTTTTGGTATTATACTGTAATTTTCTATGACCCATACAGTATACAAAAACTTGGAATGCCTCTCAAAGCACTGCATAACTTCCCCATGTAGCCCAAAGCACAGACCAGTGTCGATGTTCAAATAAGCTCATCCAGCCTAGCTGAAACAGATCAGAAGACATAAGGTAGAAACGCTGCACACCAGAACCCAGCCACTATATGAAGAGTTAATGATACAGCTTCAGCCTGAACTCCTCCTGGCTATGCTTCTCTGATGCGTTTTGTCTTACCTACGGGGTTTAATCATAGAGATCATAGAGAGTCGTAGCCAGGGCGAAACATGTCAGAAGAGCATAGCCAGGAGGAGATCAGGCTGAAGCCATATCTTTACCATATAGTGGCTGAGTTCCACTGTGTGGCGTTTCTACCTTCTGTCTTCTGAACATAATTTCTTGGTTTTATGGTCAGGTTTAGAAGACTTTAGAAAGAGATCAAAGCACTAAAAAACAACGATTGGCACTGCGCTGATAAGCCATTCACCGCTGCAGCTAGGGGTTCGGATCCCGGTCTCGGCTACATGTGAATTGAGTTTGGTGGTCTCAGCCCGGCTCCCGGTGGGTGTGCTATGCGAGGTAAGCTTGCGCTTAGTACGCCCACCCCCCTCCCACAAAACCACCACACTTACACGCACTCGAAATTGGGTTAACATGCACGCACTTTGACCATGCGGTCTCTAAAAAGAGAGGCGAAGGACTAACGGGGCTGGTTGAGCGGGCTAGATCCTCTCACTCCCTTGTAGGGAGTCCCTCTGCCCCGTTGGGCTTCAAAGCGGAGCAGGTAGGGTGGGCTATGTGGGAGGACCCCCTCACACACCCGCCATTGCCACGCGGGGCATGGAGAAAGGTGGCAGATTGCCTCTGGGGGAGGCCTGCCTACTCCCAACTCCTGCAGTCCGGCTCCTCTCTCGAGTACACGCACAAAATACACTTAAAAAAACAAAAAAAAACAATGGTTAACATCTTATGGTCAGTAGGCCCGGGTCCCTCCCTACTGGAAGTGGCCTGGCCACCTTTTGGCAATCTCTGAATGCCATATTGAATATGAAGCATGGGATGTAAAAGAGAGGCTCTTTCTGTTAATGTTTTACACATTCCAATTATTTTACAAAGGGATAGGTAAATGACAGTATGAGAACGTAATTATTTTACACAAGGTCCTCCTTAACAAGCTGGAATTATCCTACAAGCCTAACGAATCAGCCGCACCACCTACCCCACACGCAGCGCTGTCTTTAACAGGGTAATTTCCAGCTGATCGATGTTTTCTTCTTCTTAAACTACAGGCTTAGCATATGTATTATTAATTAGTCTTCAAATAAATGAGAACATTGTGATCCGAAGCTTGAAATAGATTTTACTGGATTTATTTTATTCTGACATTATTTAAAACACTGAGCCATGTAACGTCTTCTCCAGGAGCGCTTTGAGCCTCACTGTGTGACATCCAAAAAAAAAAGAGTAATGGCTCAGGAGTAATAGTGGTGACAACTGTATAATTATTCTCTGGGAGCTGCAGTGATTTGTACATCACTGAGAATGCAGCCTATTCCTTCACTAGAGAGCGGTGACATCACTGAGAAGGCAGCCTATCCATTTACTAGAGACCAGTGACATCACTGAGAAGGCAGCCTATTCCTTCACTAGAGAGCGGTGACATCACTGAGAAGGCAGCCTATCGATTCACTAGAGAGCGGTGACATCACTGAGAATGCAGCCTATCCATTCACTAGAGAGCGGTGACATCACTGAGAATGCAGCCTATCCATTCACTAGAGACCGGTGACATCACTGAGAATGCAGCCTATCCATTCACTAGAGAGCGGTGACATCACTGAGAATGCAGCCTATCCATTCACTAGAGACCGGTGACATCACTGAGAATGCAGCCTATCCATTCACTAGAGAGCGGTGACATCACTGAGAAGGCAGCCTATCCATTCACTAGAGAGCGGTGACATCACTGAGAATGCAGCCTATCCATTCACTAGAGACTGGTGACATCACTGAGAAGGTAGCCTATCCATTCACTAGAGAGCGGTGACATCACTGAGAAGGCAGCCTATCCATTCACTAGAGACCGGTGACATCACTGAGAAGGCAGCCTATCCATTCACTAGAGACCGGTGACATCACTAAGAAGGCAGCCTATCCATTCACTAGAGACCAGTGACATCACTGAGAATGCAGCCTATCCATTCACTAGAGAGCAGTGACATCGCTGAGAATGCAGCCTATCCATTCATTAGAGACCGGTGACATCACTGAAAATGCAGCCTATCCATTCACTAGAGACCGGTGACATCATTTGGCAGCCTATCCATTTGGTAGAGACTGGTGACATCACTGAAGATGCAGCCTATCAATTCACTAGAGAACAGTGACATCACTGAGAATACAGCCTATCCATTCACTAGAGACCGGTGACATCACTGAGAATGCAGCCTATCCATTCACTAGAGAGCGGTGACATCACTGAGAATGCAGCCTATCCATTAATTAGAGACCGATGACATCACTGAGAATGCAGCCTAGGCGGGGCGTGTCCAAGATGGCGACGTGAGCGGTCGCACTCTCCGTGAGCTCCGCTGGCTTCTCCCATTAGATCCGTTCCTGTGGTCTGCAGCCTCAAATCTTTCCGCCCGCTGCCACCTGGATGAGGCGAGGGATCCCCCGGGCGCAGTCCGGTAAAGGAAAGAGGATTCGTTTCCCTCCACAGACGGAGGTATCTCAGCCCCCTCCGGCCTACCACGTGGAGCCGCGCACCACGCGCTCCTCCCGCATGGCGTCTCATCCGCCAGCGGTCCCCGCGGACTCCAGACCATCCTGGCTCCCGGAGGTGATGGCTGCCATAGCGACCTGCCAGTCCACCCTGACGGCCAAGATAGAGGAAGTGCAGCTCGATGTGGGGCTCATCCGTCAGGATATGGACAAGCTCCGCTCTCGGGTCACGGAGACGGAGCAACGTATCGGGCTCCTCGAGGACGATTCCAGTGACCACTCGGCCTCCCTCCGCACACTCCACACTAAGGTGAGGGCATTGGAATTTAGGGCCGAAGACGCCGAAAATAGAAATCGGAGGAACAATCTCCGCATCATCGGCCTCCCGGAGGGGGTCGAGGGGAAGGACCCGACGGCCTACGTGGAGGACTTGCTCCGATCCGTCCTCCCGGACGCGAGATTCTCCCCTCACTACACTGCGGAGAGGGCGCACAGAGTTCCCCCTAAGCCAGGGCCTCCGGGAGCCCCCCCGAGGACATTCATCCTGCGGCTCCTGAACTTTAGGGATAGAGACGAGGTCCTCCGGGCGGCCAGACAGCAAGGAGAAATCCGTTTCCAGAACTCAAGGCTGATGATTTTCCCTGACTACTCCGTTGAGACTCAACGGCAACGCAAGTCTTTTGACCAGGTCAAGGGAGCCCTGAGGGCCCGGAACATCAAATACAGCGTCCTTTTCCCGGCCAGGCTCAGGGTCCAAGATGGCGAATCCCTCAGATTCTTTAACACCCCGAGAGAGGCCTCTGACTGGCTTGACACCTTACCTCCGCACCGCTGAGCAAATAGCCGTGAGTACCTTCCTTGTTTCTTCCTCGTCTCATTTGCTGCTCTAATCCCCGCATCTTGGATGGAGACTCTGACCCCCATGTTGTTGGCTTTTTGCCCCCCCTTTTCTCGGTCGGATGTCTCTCCATCCGAGGCCCCCTCCCCTGACTATTATCCTTGCATTAGAAGCCCTGTTGGGGGGCCATGCGGTGGGACCTTGGGGGGTATCCACACCCCCTGCGGGAGTCTCTTGGCTGGAGAGCCGTACCAAAGACACTCTGTTTATACCTGTCGTTGCAACACAAGTTTTGAGCCCCTGAGACTTTCAGGAGAACAGTAAGTTAAGCCTACTTTCTATAATATGCAGCCTACACCTGCCTGCGAGGATCCTCCATTGGGAAAAAGTTTTCTTTTCCCCCCCCTTTGTTTAGATTATATTTTTTCTATTTTATTTTGACTCTTCCAAGTGAAGGGAACGGAACTAAAGGAGAAAAACTTTTGCCTTTCCCCCGCCGGTTTATGTTTAAGCGAGGTGTGGCGTGACTGTAGGAGATCAGCACCCTAGCAGGGGGGGGGGGGACGACACACTGAACGCTGACAGGGGGATTTTTTCTTCCCATTTTTCTGATGTCCTGCCCCCACCTGCTCGATAATTTTACATGGAGAGGCCAGGAGCGGAGAGGCGTCGTGCTCAAGCGGACACCCCCCGGATATCCGGTGGGCCCCGGCTCGCCTCTTGCACATCTACCCCCGTTTGCAGCCAGCGTGCTGATGTGGGACTGGGGAATGGAAGCTCTTCCCAGTTTTAAGGGACTGAGCAGGGTGGGGGGGGGGGTTTGTTGCCCGTTCTGGGCTTGTTATGCTATCTGTTTTTTTTTCCTTTCACCCATTTTGTTTTTTGTTTTTCTTTAAGTTTATGTCCAGATGTTTTATTGAGCATGCACGGTGTTGTACACTGTCTGGTCCTGTGCAGTGGAGCCCGCCTCGGGCCCTGGCGCCAGTTTCCCTGGAGCTTGCTTTATATGATCCGGTCCACCACCCTCCCAATGCTCGCCATGCCGCTACTTAACATTATGTCCTGGAACACCAGGGGCCTCAACTCTCCGGTTAAGAGGTCATTGGTGTTCCAATTCATTAGGTCCCACAACCCTCACATTTGCATTCTTCAGGAAACCCACTTAGTGGGCAGTAGAACCTTGGCCCTTAAAAAACCCTGGGTTGCCGCCCACTATCATTCCACATATTCCACCTTTGCTAGAGGGGTGAGCATTTTAGTTAACAAATCCCTGCCCTTCAAGCTCCTGGACCTGGCGCTGGACCCAGACGGCAGATATGTGGTTATTAATGCTAGAATTTTATCCCAGACGTGGTCTATTGTGGGTCTCTACCTGCCTCCCCCAGCCTCCCTGGTATTGTTGAATAAGATAACTGCCATTTTAGCTGACTTTGCTTCGGACCACATGATAGTGTTGGGCGACTTCAACATCGCCCCCGACCCAGCGGTGGACAGGATGGCGGGTGTGGGTCCCTCTTCCCCGGGACTGGTTTCCTGGGCCGAGGCCTACGGCTTGACTGATCTTTGGAGGTGGAGGCACCCTCGGGAGCGGGCCTACACCTGTCACTCTGCCTCACACGCCTCCTTCTCCCGCATAGACCTGGCCTTCGCGGGTCAGTCGGTCCTCTCTAGGGTCGGGGAGATTAAGATACTCCCCAGGGGTATTTCAGATCACGCCCCTCTGTGGCTGAGTCTGGGTGATACGGGGACCCGAGCCGGGCTGTGGCGGCTGTCACGGTTCTGGATCTCGGACCAGGATGTTGAGGCGCAATTCACGGGAGTACTAGATAACTTTTGGACTACTAACCCGGGCACGGCCTCCCCGGTTATGGTCTGGGATGCCTTCAAGGCCTTCACCAGGGGCCAGTATCAGACTATTATAGCTCGAGTTAGGAGGGAAAGGCGTTCTGCGCTGGTTGCGGCTGAGGTTGCTGCCACAGCGCAGGAGGCATTGTATGTCCGATCCCGTGACCCCCAACACTATATCACGCTGCAATCGCTCACTAGAGAGGTTATGACACTCCGTACTTCCCTGACCCAGAAGAGACTGCTGGCACAATCCCACCGTATATTTGAACAGGGGGAGAGATCGGGCAGGCTCCTTGCGTGGCTCTCGAGGGAGCGCTCGGGGGGCATGGCCGTTCCCCAGATTGCTGGTCCCGACGGGGGCATTCTGTATACTCCGGAGGAGATCACCCGGACCTTTGCAGAATACTACCAGCGTCTTTACACAACACAGGTGACCTTTGGTGACGAAGACTTGGCCCTTTACCTGGAGGAGGTTGACGTCCCTGTCCTATCTGACAAATATCGGACTACCCTTGACAGACCCATCTCCCTAGATGAATTACTTACAGCGCTTAAGACCATGCAGCCGGGCAAGACCCCCGGTCCCGACGGTCTCCCCGTAGAACTCTACAAACAGTACCCTGACGTGTTGGCTGCTAGGCTCCGGGAGGTGCTGGTGGCGGCCGACCACCTGCACTCTCTTCCCACCTCCATGGGCGATGCGGTGATTGTGGTTATACCAAAGCCGGGTAAGGACCCCTCTCTTTGCCCCTCCTACAGGCCCATCTCACTACTAAACGTCGACGCTAAACTGCTGGCTAAAGTCCTGGCTATCAGGTTGAACACGGTCATCACGGCCTTAGTGCACCCTGATCAAACGGGCTTCATGCCAGGTAGGGGTACTGACATTAATCTCAGGAGGCTCTATACCCACATTGCTAGGGCAGACGACACGGGCCAAACCCTGGTGGCCTCCCTCGACGCCGAGAAGGCTTTTGACTCCGTTGAGTGGAGGTACCTGTGGGCGGTCCTTGCCAAATTTGGATTTGGTCCCAAGTATATTTCCTGGGTCAGACTTCTCTACGACTCCCCCCGGGCCAGGGTCTCTACAAATGCGTGTCTCTTGGATCCATTCCCACTGCAGCGTGGTACGAGACAGGGGTGTCCCCTTTCCCCGGGTCTCTTCGCGCTCGCCATAGAGCCCCTTGCGGCTCTTATTAGGGTGGACGGGGAGATTCGGGGGATTAGGGTCGGTCCTCTACACGAAAAAATTTCCCTTTACGCTGATGACGCCCTACTCTACTTAGCCGACTCGTCCACTTCCCTTGACAAGGCACTGGCCCAGTTTAACCGTTTTGCGGGCTTCTCTGGAGTCCGCATCAATTGGGATAAATCTGAACTCTTCTCACTCCACCCCTCCCCCACTAGCTCCAATTCTCGCTCGCAGCTTAAATGGGTAGGGGAGATTAAATATCTGGGAGTCAGGGTCACTGCGGTGTTAGACGATTTCGTAGCACGAAACCTCCAACCTCTGATGAGACAGGTCACCACTAAACTTGCGGCGTGGCGCTCGCTCCCTTTGACACCGGTGGGTAGGATTAACCTCCTGAAGATGGTACTCCTGCCCAAATTCTTGTACTTCTTCCGGAATACCCCAGTCCACCTTTCGAGGGAATTTTTCAGGAGGCTGGAGAGCCAGATGGGGGCTTTTGTTTGGGCGGGTAAGACCCCTAGAATAGCTAAGAAAACACTCTACCTACCCCTTTCGGGAGGTGGCCTGTCGCTCCCAAACTTTCAGCTGTACTACTGGGCGGCGGTTTTGGTCACGGTCAGGTGGTGGTTCGCCCAGCCCAAGCAGAACCCGGCGGTCACGCTGGAGGCTGCTGTCCTGGGCTCATACGCCGCTCTGAGCAACCTAGCATTCCGGGGTTGCCGGGCGGCCCCGTCGGTCACGGTTCCCATGCAGACCACCATTAGGGCCTGGAGGGACGCTAGGGTAGTCTACACTAAACCCTCCCACGTCTCCCCTCATATCCCTCTCTGGGGTAATCCCCTCCTGCCCCACTTCCACTCTCTTCCCGACCCCTCGGTGTGGGCTAGTAAGGGGATAATAACTCTTAAACATATTGTATCCGATGGCACTCTCATGACTTTCCAGGAGCTAAGGAACCGGTACTCGATACCACCGCAGTGGACTTTCCGGTACTGGCAGCTTAAGCATGCATACGGAGCCCAATTCCCGGACAGACTCACACTCCAATCGGACTCGATTGAGCGACTCCTGACTTCACGTTCCATGGGGCGCCCGTTATCTACCCTTTATCTTTATCTGACGGTAGCGTATGACACTGGGTCGACCCGCACACTTGCAAAATGGAAGGCTGATATACCTGACCTGGATGACGAAAAATGGGAGGAATGTGTCTCCGTGTTCATCCCGTCACTTATAGCAGCTAGAGATAGGTTCATCCAGATAAAATTTTTACACAGGGCCTACTACACCCCTCAAAGGCTGGCTCGTATCTTCCCCCAGCGAGACCCCCTTTGCCCGCGATGTGGGATCCACGAGGGCTCGTTTTGGCACATGGTGTGGTCCTGCCCCAAGATCCAGCCCTACTGGAGCCGGGTTGCCGAGGTCCTGGGCTCAGTGTCTGGGCTGCAGATCCCGGTCGAGCCCCTACTTCTCCTCCTGAGCCATTTGGAGGAGGTGGGGGGGGACAGATACTCCAAACTATTTCTTACTTTCTCCCTCTTCTATGCCAGGAGGGAAATCCTCCTCAAGTGGAAGGCGGCAGACCCGCCTACGGTGGATTCTTGGACCCTGTCTATCAATAAAGTGCTCCCGCTGTACAGGATCACGTATGAGAGTAGACAGTGCCCGGCGAAGTTTGACAAGGTGTGGTCTATGTGGATTGATGCCAGGGGCTAGAGGTGGTCCCGGATTCGGATGCTGAACTATTCATGTATTATATAAGCTGCTCTCTAATGCCTTCTCCCCCCCCCACCCCTCCCCCCCAGCCCCCCCTCTCTGCGCTCTCTGGTCTATTCCTCTCCCCCTTACTATATGATCCTCAGAGGGGGGCGGGCATTGTTGAAGGTCCCCGCTACGTTTCCTGTGGTACGGATGGGGATTCGGACATCCTGTTTTTTCACCCTGACGAGGTGCAGTGGCTAGGGACTTGGACTTGCTATGAGCCCTACAAATTTCCCCTGATGTTTGTGTAATACTGTGCTTCTCTATACATGTGCATATGTAACCCTGCTTTTTTTGTCTCAATAAAACATCTCTGTTAAAAAAAAGAGAATGCAGCCTATCCATTCACTAGAGACCGGTGACATCACTGAGAATGCGGCCTATCCATTCACTAGAGACCGGTGACATCACTGAGAATGCAGCCTATCCATTCACTAGAGACCGATGACATCACTGAGAATGCAGCCTATCCATTGAGTATAGACTGATGACATCACTGTGAATGCAGCCTATCCATTCACTAGAGACCAGTGACATCACTGAGAATGTAGCCTATCCATTCACTAGAGACTGGTGACATCACTGAGAATGTAGCCTATCCATTCACTATAGACCGGTGACATCACTGAGAATGTAGCCTATCCATTCACTAGAGACAGATGACATCACCAAATAGCAGCCTATTTACTAGAGAACAGTGACATCACTGAGAATGCAGCCTATCCATTCACTAGAGAGCGATGACATCACTGAGAATGCAGCCTATCCATTCACTAGAGACCGATGACATCACTGAGAATGCAGCCTATCCATTCACTAGAGACAGATGACATCACCAAATAGCAGCCTATTTACTAGAGAACAGTGACATCACTGAGAATGCAGCCTATCCCTTCACTACAGACCAGTGACATCACTGAGAATGCAGCCTATCCATTGAGTATAGACTGATGACATCACTGTGAATGCAGCCTATCCATTCACTAGAGACCGGTGACATCATTATGACATTCATGAGTTCACACATGTCCCTTGTCCTTTCAATCAAAATGCAGGCTAGTGAGGAATGCTTCAAGTATTATTGTAATAATTGCCATAATGAAAAAAATTAATAAATACACTTGGAAATAGATTTTCTAAATAAGATTCAAAATGAAAAGATTTGGCAATGGGTCGCGTGTTTTTATTTAAGCAGCGTGCAGCCGAGGCGCAAACAGTGCATGTTTACCTGTGATCTCCATTTAACAATCGCTAAGGATAAATTGGCAGCGCTCTTCAGCTATCAAGAAACAGATGCAGAACGCTGAATGTGAAGTCAGCTGGAACTGCGAGGAGATGAGCATATTGCGAGAGAACAAAAAGAGCTAAATATATATAGGAGCCCCATTAGGTGCGTTTCCAGAAATCTGCAAAACAAAATAAAAACTAGATTCGGAAAAAAAAAAAAAAAAAAACAGCGTGCCACTTAACTGTACAAAACACAGACGCCGAAATGTGACAGTACTGAAAAAAATAAATAAAAATACATCGCTGGCAATGTTACAAAAACAGATACAATTTTCTCTGCCTCAGATATTTTGCTTGATTAGAAAAAGAAGTTTGTATGGCGGCGACGGATATTGATGCGCGTGTTTCTGATCAAAACCAACTGTGTTTAGAAATGAAGAAGGATTCGTGAGCAACGTGATCCCGTACAGAAATAATAATACTTGTCTATCTATGATAGAGTAGAGGAAGGCTAAAACCAATGTTGCCATTCTTCTCTTTCGGGGGCCCACGTGTCCCGGATTGCCCGGGACTGTCCCGCAATTGACATGTCTGTCCTGGGTCCCGGGCACCTACATTCCGGCACTGTCCCGCAATTGACATGTCTGTCCTGAGTCCCGGGCACCTACATTCCGGGAGTATCCCGCAATTGACATGTCTGTCCTGGGTCCCGGGCACCTACATTCCGGGAGTGTCCCGCAATTGACATGTCTGTCCTGGGTCCCGGGCACCTACATTCCCGGGAGTGTCCCGCAATTGATATGTCTGTCCTGGGTCCCGGGCACCTACATTCCCGGGAGTGTCCCGCAATTGATATGTCTGTCCTGGGTCCCGGGCACCTACATTCCCGGGAGTGTCCCGCAATTGATATGTCTGTCCTGGGTCCCCGGCACCTACATTCCGGGAGTGTCCCGCAATTGACATGTCTGTCCTGGGTCCCGGGCACCTACATTCCGGGAGTGTCCCGCAATTGACATGTCTGTCCTGGGTCCCGGGCACCTACATTCCGGGAGTGTCCCGGAATGAAATAGAGGAAACAGCCACCCCCTACTAACTAATAACTACATTTCCGGGACTTGTTGTTAGGGCCGGGGCTGCCTGGCATCTTGCAACAAGTGACAATTTACTCTCAGACAGTGAGGCCGGGAGCGAGGCCTGCGCCTAGTGCAGCACTGTTGTCCCCACCCACCTCGGCACCTCCTCCTTCTCCGGCACCCAGCGTCAAGCAGCAGGGACTGGTGTGATCTTCACTCTCCAGCAGGGCAGGACTTAGGGTGGACTTAGGGTGGACTTAGGGTGGTGGGGGCCCCTGGTATTAATAATCGAAGGGGCCCTCACCACCCAGAGAAGGGGGGTGGGTTGTTACCATAGTTGTTGAGCCGGGGGGGGGGATCGGCGCCGGCTTGACGGTCTAATTTTGGGCCCCCCTTACACAGCTGCAGCTCCTCCCTGAAGCATCAAAGTTGTTGAGCGGCGGGGGGTGCTGAGGATTACATCCATCTGACAAAGTCATTGAGCGGGAGGGGTGCCGAAATTGCAGTGAAATTGTGGGAGGGGATTCTCGCGCAATTGCGGGAGGGGATTCTCGCAAAATTGCAGGAGGGGGTTCTCGCGAAATTGCGGGAGGGGATTGCCTCGAAATTGTGGGAGGGGATTGAATCGAACGGGGGGTTGCCGCGATTGAGCTCGGGGCCGCCTATTGGGCGGGGCCCATGGGCTTGAGCCCAGTCAAGCCCAATGGTAAGTCCAGCCCTGCTCTCCAGATAGTGACTCCACTCCTTTCCTTCTACGCACGTGGCTCATGCAGAGGGAGTGACAGCAGCTCTGCATCTGGTGGCAGGCTATGGGTGGCAAGTGGCACTGCATCTGGTGGCAAGTGGCACATTCACCTGACAAATAGCCCGCCGCAAAATTCCCCATCAACCCCCGAGACTACATTTCCCCCAACCCCCCTCATATTTTTGGGGGGAAGGTGAGAGAGGGGGTGTGTCCCTGAATGACAGTTTGAAAATGTGGTCACCCTACCCTGGTAGGTTTCTCCTTACTTCCTGTCTGGTGAAACTACCATTAGCAGGACAGGAAGTGAGGGGAAATCTTTTCAATAGAAAAACCTGGCAGGGGTTCTAAACCCCCCCCCCCCCCCATCACACACACATAAACACTCTATCTAGAATAAATATATAAATAATAAAATAATCAACTGCGCCCTTTTGACCAGGCCACTTTTTGCGATTTGGCACTGCCTCGCTTTAACTGACAATTGCGCGGTCGTGCGACGCTTCGCCCAAACAAAATTGACGTCCGTTTTTCCCCACAAATATAGATTTTTTTTGTGGTGTTTGATCACCTCTGTGGTTTTTATTTTTTGCGCTATAAACAAAAAGTAAGTTGTTCGCGAATAGGAATTTGCATAGAATGACGTCAACGTCATAAGCATTGGCTGGTTCCGGTTTAATTTCGAGCATGCGCACTGGGATACCCCCAGGGACGGCGCATGCGCAGTTAAAAAAAAACGTCGTTTACGTCGGGTCACGGCATATTAACATAAAACACACCCCCATCACTTCCATTCGAATTCCGCGCCCTTACGCCGCAACAGATACACTACACCGCCGTAACTTACGGCGCAAATTCGTTGAGGATTCAAACCAAACAAAAGTAAGTTACAGCGGCGTAGCGTATCTTAGGCCCCGTACACACGTCCGAGAAAATCGACGGGCAAAACACATCATTTTGCTCGTCGAGTTCCTTGTGAAGCCGCCGAGGATCTCGGCGAGCCAAATTTTCCCATTGCCCAATGAGGAAATAGAGAACATGTTCTCTTTTTGGCCCGACGAGATCCTCATCGGTTTCCTCTGCGAAAAGTGTACACACGACCGGTTTTCTCGTCAGAATACGTCTCCCATCGAGTTTCTTGCTGAATTCTGCCGAGAAAACCAGTCGTGTGTACGGGGCCTTAGATACGCTGCGCCCGGCGCAGATGTATGTGGATCTGCCCCATTGACTTTATTACAGCTCTCATCCAGTACCCTAGACGGCGGGAAGATAGAGGTAACGTGCCACCCAAATCAAACCAGCAGCTCCTTCGGGGGTAGTGCTACAATAGCATATAAGATAAGAGAAAAAGAGAATTACATCAGATAAAATAAAAAAAACATAAAAAATTCATGGCCTCTGAATTAATGCACAAATAAACTTACGGGTGTTTTATTTTTACTAACTGTCCAGAGTTTTTCTTCAATGCTCTGACTGTGGGTGACCTAAAAGGATTAAACAGCTTCAAACTTCTCTTTGCGTTTGGTCTACTTTTCCCTCAAGCAACTTTTCACAATAAATCTTGGCAAAAACAAGGGCCATTTGTTTCCCAACAGCTCTTGCAGGAACATAGGAAAGCCCCAGATGGCCGATCGGGTGCTGGCAGCGAGAACTGACGATGGAGGCCAGAACCTGGATATTGTCGTCAGGCCTGGGGTTTGTAAATAATGATCACAGAATATTAAATTCACCAAGTATACATCTTAACAGTGAATTCCAATTCATACCACAAAGCATCCAGTTTAGACCCAGACCTACGATCAAGGACAAGCCTTGGCATTGGGCCAAACAAAATAGCTGTTTTCTCTTTCTGTTGTGAATTATCAGGATTCTTTTAACATAATTAGATGTTTTGTTATTAATTTTAGTCCGTATTCATATGGTGCTCTCTGAAAATGAGAAAATATACAGTTTTGCCAAATGTTTCTGCAAATGCGACCATCACACCTATAAGAGCTTGTTGGACATCCCGTTCCCAGGCCTGGATTTCCCACAAGGCCACTGAGGCCAGGCCTTGGGGCGGCAGGGCGCCAAGGGGCGGCAGTGGCATGGAGTCCCCCGACGTACAGTAACATACAGTTAAGGGCGGTAAGTTATGGGGGAATCCGCTCGCTCGTTAACAAGTGATTGCGGCGATGACGCCGAAATCACTTGTAAAATGTGTGCTCTCGTCTGTCCTCCCCTCTCCCCCCACCCCACATATCTCTCTTTGCTGTCTCTGTCTTCGGGGCTCCGTCCTTCCCCGGCCACCGAGTCTGTCTCCTGTCCCTGCTGCCGATGTATGAAGTGAGAGGGGAGAGCTGTGCTCTTCCCATCTCAGCTGTGACAGGAGTTCTAGCACAGTGCTAGGACTCCTGTTTTGGAGGTGACAGGGTCAATAAAGAGAACATGTCACCTCCAATTGCTATCACACAGGGAATTGTTTTCTCCTGTGTGATAGCAAAAAAGTTAAGTGAAAAAAATAGAAAAAAAATAAATAAATAATAAGAAATAATAATTAAATTAATAAAATAAAAATGTAAAGAATAAGAAAAATAATAAGGAAAATAATAAGAAAATTATACAAAAATTAATAAAAGTAAGCGACAAGCTACAAAAAAAAAGTGATAAAGTAAAAAATAAATAAAAAATATTTGAACTAACCGTGCCGCCCATTCTCCATTGATTTGGGGGGGGGGTTCGGTTGGCGGGGAGGGGGTGCATTGCGGGAACCTGGCCTTGGGGCGGCAGGGAGAGCAAATCCGGCCCTGCCCGTTCAAACCCATTTCCATTAATATAGAGTCACCACTCCCCACTTCCTTCCCCAACAGCCTTCACTTTTCTAGCCGTGCCTTCCACAAGATATTGAGGTGTTTCTGTGGGAATTTTGGCCAGTCAGAAGAACATATGTGAGGTCAGATAGTAAGGTGAGATGAGAAGACGTGGCTCCAATTTATACCAAAGGTGTTCAGTAGGGTTGAGGTCAGGGCTCTGTGCAGAACACTTGATTCCTCCACACCAGACTGATGATCCCATGCGTTTATGGAGCTGACTTTGTGCACTGGGTCACAGTTTTGGAAGTGCAAAATTGTATATGTTTTTGTATGTTGTAGCATTACTGGAACCCTTCAATGTCTTGAAGTCAGCGTTCCAATTCAGTAGGGTTAGGGTCAAGGCTCTGTGCAGGTTACTCAAGCTCCTTAATACCAAATTCATCAAAAAATAGTTTTCAAGGATGGTGATCAGTAGGGTTAAGTTAAGGGCTCTTTGCAGGCCACTCAAGTTCCTCAACTTTTCACAATAAATCTTAACAACAACAAGGGCCATTTGTTTCCCAACAGCTCCTGCAGAAACATAGGAAAGCCCCAGATGGCCGATCGGGTCCTGGCAGCGAGAACTGACGATGGAGGCCAGAACCTGGATATTGTCGTCAGGCCTGGGGTTTGTAAATAACGATCACAGAATATTAAATTCACCAAGTGTACATCTTAACAGTGAATTCCAATGCATACCACAAAGCATCCAGTTAAGGCCCAAACCTACGATCAAGGACAAGCCTTGGCATTGGGCCGAAAAAAATAGCTGTCTTCTGTTTCTGTTGTGAATTATTAGGATTCTTTTAACATAATTAAATGTTTTGTTATTAGTCCGTATTTATATGGTGCTCTCTCTGAAAATGAGAAAATATATAATTTGACCAAAAGTTTCAGTGGAATGCGACCATCACACCTATAAGAGCTTGTTGGACATCCCATTCCAAACCCATTTTCATTAATACCCCTCCCCACTTCCTTCCCCAACAGCCTTCACTTTTCTAGGTGTGCTCTCCACAAGATATTGATTTGTGTCTGTGTGAATTTTTTCCCAGATAGCCAGAAGCAGTGGTGGTGCGTCCATAGAGGGCGCCGGAGCACATTGCATGAATCTATGTATTGTCGCCGCTGCAGACTATTCAGATGGCCGGCCCCCTGGTGAGCGCTGGCCATCTGAATAACGGCAGCTGGTTGGCTGTGGAAGTGCCTATCAGAGCCAGCGGCTTTGAGAAATTCTGACAATTGTCCGATGGTGCATACAGACGGTCGAATAACACGTCCGTCGGACCACTGTTGTCGGAAAATTCGATCGTGTGTATGGGCCTTTAGAAGGGGTTTCCCTCACTATTAGGAGATTTCTCCCACTTGGGTCTACAGAACAGGAAGTAAAGAGATAATTTCCCCAAAAGACGCGGAGAAAAAAATATTGGGCTTTTTAACTACTTCAATACCGCACATACAGTAGTCATATGACGTCCACAAAGGGGATCTCCCATCCCGGGTGGACGTCATATGACGTCCTGGATTTTGTGCGGTGATATCTGAATGATGCCTGCAGCTAGAGGCATCATTCAGATATCATTGTGTTTCGGCTGCAATCCTGCGCACCATATGAACGATCATAGCGGCAGGTCCACTGCCAGATCACTCTTATAGGCGGCGGGAGGGAACATCCCCCCCGATCCTGCCACATCCGGTTCCTCTCCGGGCTCTCCCGTGCCATCGGGGGCCCGGAGAAAGGATCGTCCAGCGCCGGATAGGAAGCATAGAGATGACTGGGGACTAGATGGTCACTGGGCGCGATGTGATGACATCACGCCCGGGTACCCGGAAGTAAACAAAGCCGCAATTGCGGCTAGTAAGCCTGAGATCGGTGACATTTTTTTCACAATCTCATGCTTACCAGCCTAGAGGAGAGATGTGGGGTCTTATTGACCCTGAATCTCTCCATAAAGAGGACCTGTCACACACTATTCCTAATACAAGGGATGATTACATTCCTTGTAATAGGAATAATAGTGATCAAAAAAAAAATGTAAAAAAAGTGTAAAAAATAAATAAATAAGTAAAATAAGAAATAAATAACTAAAAAAAGAAAATGTAAAACACCCCTGTCCCCGTTATCTCGCGCTCAGAAACGAATGCACACGCAAGTCCCGCCCACGTATGTAAACGTCATTTAAACCACACATGTGAGGTGTCGTCGCGTGCGTTAGAGCATGTGCAACAATTCTAGCACTAGACTTCCTCTGTAACTCAAAACTGGTAACCTGTAAAAAATTTCAAAGCGTCGCCTATGGAGATTTTTAAGTAACAACGTTTTTTCTCCATTCCATGAGTGTGCGCAATTTTAAAGCGTGACATGTTAGATATCTATTTACTCGGCGTAACATCATCTTTCATATTTTACAAACAAATTGGGCTAACTTTACTGTTTTGTTATTTTTTAATTAATGAAACCATTTTTTTCCCCCAAAAAAAAAGCGTTTGAAAAATGATTGCGTAAATACCGTGCAAGATAAAAAGTTGCAATGACCGCCATTTTATTCCCTAGGGGTGTCTGCTAAAAAAAACGTATATAACGTTTGGGGGTTCTGAGTAATTTTCTAGCAAAAGAATGATGATTTGTACATGTAGGAGAGAAGTGCCAGAATAGGCCCGGTAAGGAAGTGGGAATAAAAGCCCGGTATTGAAGGGGTTAGCCATTCCATATTTAATCCAAAGTTAAAAAATAAAATGAAGAAAGAAAAAAAAAAAGTTTTGATTTTTTTTTTATATAAAGTCACCACCCTTCTGCTCCGTTGTATGTACTCTATTTGGACTGACATGCTGGTATTCTGCCGCACAGAGAGTTAAAGACAATGCTGAACCAGCAAACCTTTGGGCTGCAACTTTTCCACTAGCCCTGGCTCATTGCACATAGCCGGAGCTGAGACATGACAAAATGTCTTCCCAGTTCATTGTACTGAAGCCAATTGGTAACAGTCTGCAGGCTTCTCGGTGACCCCATACAAGGAGTCGGCTGATTGAACGCATCGCGCCATGAAGTGCAAGTGATGAAATGTCAGATCTGGGAGGCTCTGACCCCGGCCAAATGGCTTGGAAAGAATGATGGAGAAGGGCAGGTAACGGAGACGTCAGGCAAAGATATTGAAAAAACTTGAACTTTTAGATGGCTTACACAACTTTTCATATCACATCAAGCGATGAAAGTAAAGCTTTATGCTCCACATATATGAATTGTAACTTTGAAACTTAGGGGTAGATTCATAAAGAAGTTACGCTGGCGTATCTATTGATATGCCGCGTAAATTCAAAGCTGCGCCGGCGTATCTTCTTTCTGTATTCAGAAAGCAAGATACGCCGAAATTAGGCTAAGATACGTCTGACGTAAGTCTCTTACACCGTCAAATCTTAGGGTGCATATTTACGCTGGCCGCTAGGTGGCGCTTCCATCGATTTCAGCGTAGAATATGTAAAAGAGCTGGATACGCCGATTCAGAAACGTACGTGCGCCCGGCGGATTTTTTTACGTCGTTTGCGTAAGACTTTTTCCGGCATAACGTTGCTGCTATATGAGGCATAGCAAATGATAAGTATGGACGTCGTTCCCGCGTCGAATTTTGAAAATTTTACTACGTTTGCGTAAGTCGTTCGAGGAAAATAAGTTAGCCTTCTTCATTGACTCCAGTGCATTTCACCAAGATGAAAAAAATTGTCTAAATCTCCAGATTTTACCAAAGTTTTCAGGCAATTAAAACATTTAAAGTTTCACTCAATCTGTCCTCATACTTAATGTTTTGGGTACTATTTGTGTTTTATTTTTATATATTTTTTTTTCTTACATCTTCTAATTTTTTTCACTGGCTGTTAAAATTGTTTAATTTCTGTAAAAAAAAAAGAAAAAAAGAAAAAATTAAAGAAGACATGTTGTGGCCACCATTACCCTCAAAACCTATGCAAAAGACCATTGTAGCCTTAAAAAAAATCTTAATTAATTAAGAAAAAATAGAAAAAAATGCAAAAGACCATTGTAGCCTTAAAAAAAATCTTAATTAATTAAGAAAAAATAGAAAAAAATTCCTAAATCTTCAGATTTTACCAAAATTTCAGGCAATTAAAAAAATTAAAGTTTCACTAATTTTTTCCTCATACTTAATGTTTTGGGTACTATTTGTGTTTTATTTTTATATATATTTTTTTCTTCTTACTGTACATCATCTATTTTTTTTTCACTGGCTGTTAAAATTGTTTAATTTCTGTAAAAAAAAAAGAAAGAAAAAAAAAGAAGACATGTTGTGGCCACCATTACCCTCAAAAGCTATGCAAAAGCCCATTGTAGCCTTAAAAAAAAAATCTTAATTAATTAAGAAAAAATAGACATGTTGTGGCCACCATTATCCTCAAAGGCTATGCAAAAGCCCATTGTAGCTTTAAAAAAAATCTTAATTAATTAAGAAAAAATAGAAAAAAATTGCCTAAATCTTCAGATTTTACCAAAATTTCAGGCAATTAAAAAACTCAAAATTTCACTCAACATGTCCTCATACCTATTTCACCTAATGTCCTTGGTACTATTTGTGCTTTATTTTTATATCTTTTATCTTTTTTCTTTCACTTTCGCATTTCACCAAGGTGATTTTTTTTTTTTTTTGCTGAAATCTCCAGATTTTTGCCAAATTTTCATGAAAGACTCCCAATATTACTCAACCTGTCCTCATACCTGCCTCACACCTACCCTACCCTCACAAAAAAAAAAGACCAAAAACAAAAAAAAAATTAATCTTTCCCATATTTTTAGTCCAAACACTAAGGGCCAGATTCACAGAAGAAGTATGCTGGAGTATCTACTGATACTCCGGCGTACTTTCAAATTTGCCGCGTCGTATCTTTAGTTTGAATCCTCAAACCAAGATACGACAGCTTTTGGCTTTGATCCGACAGGCGTACGGCTTCGTACGCCTTCGGATCGTAGGTGTAATACTTTGGCGCCTAAGCTAATTAGCTTTTTCCGGCGATTCACGAAGGTACGCGCGGCCGTCGCATTCTCTTACGTCGTCGCTAGTCGGCTTTTCCCGGCGTATAGTTAAAGCTGCTATTTCGTGGCGTATAGATAGATGTGCCATGTTAAAGTATGGCGATCGTTCCCGCGTCGAATTTCAAATTTTTAATTTTTTTTGCGTAAGTCGTCCGGGAATACGAAAGTACGTTACGCACGTCGCCATTCAAAACATTACGTCGGGCGACGTCATTTCGCGCAAAGCACGGCGGGAAATTTCCAAACGGAGCATGCACAGAACGTTCGGCGCGGGAACGCGCCTAATTTAAATGGTACACGCCCCATTTGAATTAGGCGGGCTTGCGCCGGACAGCTTTACGCTACGCCGCCGAAAGTTTACACGCAAGTGCTTTGTGAATCAAGCACTCACGCTGGAAACTTGCGGCGGCGTAACGTAAATGGGATACGATACGCTGCCGCAAATCTACATGAATCCGGGCCAGTATCTTTCCCATATTTTTAGTCCAAACACTAATTTTGCAGAAGCCTTGAGCCTGACATAGATTACCCTTCAACACATCTATGAGCGAAAAAAAATAAAAGAAAAAGAAAAAAAACTGTAATGAGCGTCTGAAGAGAAAAACAGAAAGAAAGTTAATGAATTTCACAGCGGATATTCGGCGCCGAGTCGGACACTTGACGGGCCTGATCTATCCTTATCACTCCATGTTTAGACATTTAAAACACATTATAAAGAGCTACACACTGTGATAATGCCATCATTCCCACGAACGGGCAGAATTATTGTGACATAAAGATATGTCGATGTGTCAGACTTATTTAAGAGTAAACAACGGCGTATCTGCATAATAATCACACGTCGTTTGTTAGCCGATAATAATTTTTTTCCATCTAGCCAGTCTATTTTATTTATTATGAGTGATGTCACGTGGGCGAGTTTACTCGCAGCGCTTTTTCCTAATAGAATGAGCTGTTTACAATGGGAAATAAAAACCAATGTATATCTGTCTGTAAATCTAGACGGTCTCCCAAACCAGACGGCCCAGATTCTCAGAGGGCTTACGACGGCGCAACGCCATGCACGCCGTCGTAAGTCCTAATCTGTGCCGTCGTATCTATGCGACTGATTCTTAGAATCAGTTACGCATAGATATCCATTAGATCCGACAGGCGTAAGGCTCTTACGCCGTCGGATCTTAAATGCATTTTTTTTTTTACCGCTAGGTGTCGCCACCGTCGTTTTCCCCGTCGAGTATGCAAATTAGCTAGATACGCAAATTCCCGAACGTACGCACGGTCGACGCAGTGAAGTTACGACGTTTACATTAGGTTTGCGCGGCGTAAAGTTGCCCCTGCTATATGAGGGGCAACCAATGTTAAGTATGGCCGTCGTTCCCGCGTCGAAATTTAAAAATTTACGTCGTTTGCGTAAGTCGTCCGTGAATGGGGCTGGACGCCATTTACGTTCACGTCGAAACCAATGACGTCCTTGCGACGTCATTTGGAGCAATGCACCCTGGGATATTTTCCGGACGGCGCATGCGCAGTACGTTTGGCGCGGGAACGCGCTTAATTTAAATGCTCCACGCCCCCTACCCGGCTAATTTGAATTAGGCGGGCTTGCGCCGGGTGATTTATTCTACGCCGCCGCAACTTTACAGGCACGTGCTTTGTGAATAAAGCACTTGCCTGTAAAACTTGCGGCGGCGTAACGTAAATGACATACGTTACGCCGCCGCAGAGATACGCCGGATCTACGAGAATCTAGGCCATTGTGTTTGGCCCTACGCTGGGCACTCACACACAGTCAAGGAGGATATTTTGTTTATTGTTACCGTGTTTCCCCAAAAATAAACCCGGGTCTTAAATTAATTTTGACAACCAAAAACAGACTAGGGCTTATTTTCGGGGGGTGTCTTATTTATTTACGTTATGTACAATGATCTTAAAGTGGTTGTAACTCTAAGGCCCCGTACACACGACCGAACATGTCCGATGAAACTGGTCCACGGACCAGTTTCAGCGGACATGTTCGGTCGTGTGTACGGCCGACCGGACAATTTTCCGGCGGATCGGACAGGTTTCCAGCGGACAAATGTTTCTTAGCATGCTAAGAAACATGTCCGCTGGAAGCCTGTCCGTCGGACATGTTCGGTCGTCTGTACAGACTCACCGGACATGTCCGCTCGGCCGAAAGCCCTCGCATGCGTCGAAGTGGTTTGACGCATGTGTGGAAGCATTGACCTTCCAGGGTCGCGCACGTCGCCGCGTCATCGTCGCAGCGACGGCGCGGCCACGTCATCGCGTATCGTGTCTGCGCGGATTTCTGTTTGATGGTGTGTACAACCATCAGACAGAAATCCGGCAGCGGACATGTCCGTCCGTGTGTATGAGGCCTAAAAAAATAAAAATGATAGCATGATAGATTACATAGTTCTTCTGCTCTGCTCTTCTTCTTTGCGCCGGGATCCCCGCTGGTGTCGGCCCGCTCAGTGCACTGAGGAGGGGTGGTCGCAGGCGGGAGGAGAGCGGAGGAGGGGGGAGCCGGTGTCCCGCTGGCGTCAGCCAGGGGGAGAGTAGATCCACGAAGGTTTTTCCCTTCGTGAAGTCGCTGTAAGTGTTAGTTTGCCGTCGCAAAGATAGGGTACCTTTTACAAAGTGTAAAGTTAGTACACCATGTAAAAGTATACCCGTCTTTCCAGCGTCGCTGTCAAATTTTTTTAAAAATTTTTATTTTTCCCGCCGCAACTCTTTTTTACCCGACTCGCCCCATTTGAATTGGCCCACCTTGCGCCGGACTGATTTAGGATACACCGCCGCAAATTTCCAGGTAAGTGCTTTGTGGATCGGGCACTAACTTGGGCAATTTGCGGCGGTGTAACTTAAATCGGAAAAGTTACGTTGCGCCCGCTGGTTGTGGATCTGGCCCTAAAAGTCCATGTATGGTGACCACAATGTAAAATATTCTTCCAAATAACAACACTGGATGTGGAATGGCTGATCGCCTGAGGGTATCAAGGTGACTTCACATAAAGACAAGGGCCCAGATTCACAAAGCACTTACGCCAACGTATAGCACGTTACGCCAACGTAAGTGCAAATGGTTAGTGGTTAACATGATGGCAAAGCAACATGTTCTATGGGCTTTTTATTTGCCTTCTTCTGGATCAGCCAACGTTTTATTTATTTTTATTTATTTTTGCTTCAACCCAATGGACAATTGTCCATTCATTCTTGCTACATCTTGCCATACTACAAAACACATTCATCGTACTCAAACTCGAACCGCTAAAAAATCCTCATTTGCATACGCCAGCGTCTCCTCTCTGCGCCGGGCTCACCTAATGTTACAACTCCCATTTTAAAGCTCTTGAGAATGCCAGCAGATGGAAGGGAGAGCGGGTCAAATCCAGACACACCCCTAAATCTTGAGCTTAACCATTATCCCAGCATTAGTAATGGTATTACAACAAAAATGCTATTATCACAGTAATGCTAATGAAAAATGAAATGACATCGCTGCAGAAATACTAGAACCTAGAATATCATTATGGCACAAATGTAATACGGCAAAACAAATGTATTCCCAATTCACTTCCTGGGCAAAAGTCTGTGATGGAGAATGTGAAGTGGTTAAAAAAAAAAGTGAGGCCCCGTACACACGACCGAGTTTCTCGGCAGAATTCAGCCAGAAACTCGATCGGAGCCGTATTCTGCCGAGAAACCCGGCCGTGTGTACACTTTTGGCCAAGGAAACCGACGAGGAACTCGTCGAGCCAAATAGAGAACATGTTCTCTATTTCCTTGTTAGTCAATGAGGAAACTTGGCTCGCCGAGATCCTCGGCGGCTTCACACGGAACTCGACGAGCAAAGCGATGTGTTTTGCCCGCCGAGTTCCTCGGACATGTGTACGGGGCCTGAGTGATAGGGCTCATGCACACCATTGCGTTGCATTAACGTCAGTGCATTGACGTACCTTATGCACCACAACGCATCAATATATCTTCTGTCTATCTGTAGCTTTAGTACAAATTCTAGCCCTTTGGATAGCCCCTGGGGGACACATTTGAGGCCCTATGTATTGACCAGATTGACCACTACTATTGTGTACTGTCTGGTCAGCCTCAAGAACACGGCAATCCCTGTTGTACCATACTAAGGTTTAACAGGAGAGGTTCCACTCAGAACAGGCCTCGCTCAAAGAAGTTGAGGTCACGTGCTCAGCATCATATCCAGAGGTTATCTTTGGGAAATAGACGTATGAGTGCTGCCAGCATTGCTGCAGAGGTTGAAGGGATGGGGGGGGGGGGGGTCAGCCAGTCAGTGCTCAGACCATACGCCGCACACTGCATCAAATTGGTCTGTATGGCTGTCGTCCCAGAAGGAAGCCTCTTCTAAAGATGATCCACAAGAAAGTCTGCAAACAGATTAAGGACATGGATTACTGGAACCATGTCCTGTGGTCTGATGAGACCAAGATAAACGTATTTTAGCAAAGAAAGGGTATTACAACCCATGTATGAAGGATGCTGCACACCCCTGATAATACTCAAAGAAAAGGAAATTTACCCCTAGGGGCTTTGTGTTGCAGCACGGTATAAATAATGTACAAGTAGGTAAAAAAGTATACATTTATTGATAGGGTATCAAAACAGAGCCCCTAGGCAAAAAAGGGGAACTCAGGATATGAGCATTAATAAAATCAATCCATAAACAGAAAGGCAAAGAAATACATCACAACATGGTAACAATGATAATTCAAATTTGAACAGTACTATATGCATATAAGCACTATGTGCGGAAAAAAAAGCCCCTACGCGTTTCGACCTTCGTAGTAGCGGTCTTCTTCAGGGAGCCAATGTTTTTACGCAGACATAGGTTCTATGAAGAAAATATATGCAGATAAATCAAAAAGTAAACAACAAACATAATCATGAAGAGGACCTGTCCACCCCAACATAAGGATAAAGGTGGGGGTGCATGGTCTCATCCCATAACAATATAATAAAATAAACAATGATGTACATACCCTATCAATACATTTATACTTTTTTACCTACTTGTACATTATATATACCGTGCTGCAACACAAAGCCCCTAGGGGTAAATTTCCTTTTCT
The DNA here is from genome assembly GCF_905171775.1 of Rana temporaria. Classification (NCBI taxonomy): domain Eukaryota; kingdom Metazoa; phylum Chordata; class Amphibia; order Anura; family Ranidae; genus Rana; species Rana temporaria. The sequence goes on along the minus strand of NC_053490.1, from coordinate 527,536,188 downwards.
TCAAGATAAACGTATTTGGTGTCAGATGGTGACAAGCGTGTGTGGCGGCAACCAGGAGAGGAGAACAAAGACAAGTGTGTCTTGCCTGCAGTCAAGCATGGTGGTGGGAGTGTCATGGTCTGGGGCTGCATAAGTGCTGCCGGCACTGGGGGGCTACAGATCATTGAGGGAACCATGAATGTCAACATGTACTGTGACATACTGAAGCAGAGCATGATCCCCTCCCTTCACAGACTGGGCCGCAGGGCAGTATTCCAACATGATAACGACCCCAAACACACCTCCAAGATGACCACTGCCTTGCTAAAGAAGCTGAGAGTAAAGGTAATGGACTGGCCAAGCATGTCTCCAGACCTAAACCCTATTGAGCATCTGTGGACATCCTCAAAGGAAGGCGGAGGAGCCAGTGCTGTATTATGGCCTAGGCCGACAAGGCCCAGGCCTAGGGCGGCACCTTGCAGGGGGTGGCAAAAAAGGCTGTCCCCCTGTCCTCATCCCATCCTGTCCTCATCCCATCCTTTCCTCCTGTCCTCATCCCATCCTGTCCCTCGGTCCTCATCCCATCCTATTCCTCTGTCCTCATCCCATCCTATCCCTCTGTCCTCATCCCATCCTGTCCCTCTGTCCTCATTCCATCCTATCCCTCTGTCCTCATCCCATCCTGTCCCTCTGTCCTCATCCCATCCTGTCCCTCTGTCCTCATCCCATCCTATCCCTCTGTCCTCATCTCATACTGTCCCTCTGGCCTCATCTCATACTGTCCCTCTGTCCTCATCCCACCGCGTCCCTCTGTCCTCCTCCCATGAAAATGACAGGGCGGGTCTTAAAAAGGAAGGGGCGTAGTCTTGACAGGAGGGGGTGCGTCATATATAAAGTAGGGGGTGTGCAAGTTTCGTCAGGCCTAGGTCAGCACAAAACCTAAATACACCCCTGGGAGGAGCGCAAGGTCTCCAACATCCACCAGCTCTGTGATGTCGTCATGGAGGAGGGGAAGAGGACTCCAGTGGCAACCTGTGAAGCTCTGGTGAACTCCATGCCCAAGAGGGTTAAGGCAGTGCTGGAAAATAATGGAGGCCACACAAAATATTGACACTTTAGGCCCAATTTGGACATTTTCTCTTAGGGGTGTACTCACTTTTGTTACCAGCGGTTTAGACATTAATGCCTGTGTGTTGAGTTATTTTGAGGGGACAGCAAATGTACACTGTTATACAAGCTGTACACTCACTACACAACATTGTAGCAAAGTGTCATTTCTTCAGTGTTGTCACATGAAAAGATAGAAGAAAATACTTACAAAAACGTGAGGGGTGTACTTACTTTTGTGAGATACTGTGTATATTTCTGCTTTTTTTGTACAGTAAGCATAAAAAAAAAAGGTGTCACATGGATGATGTTACGTGTCGAGTTTAGATGCAAATAGTTTTGAGCGGAGTTCCTATAGAAGTGTACCTAACATCCGAGTGCACTTGCGCTCTATCAGTCTAGCACAAGGCACATGCCATGCCTTGTAATAGCCCCATCCATCACGCGGCTGCCCCCTCAGGAGACTATGGCGGCCGGTGCGCGTGTGCGTGTGTAGGCAGCTCGTGAAGGTCGTTGTCAGCATTCTGCCGGGTGGCTGATATTGAATTTTGAGCTGAAAATTCCGCAGCCAGCAATTCTTAAAGGTTTCGTCCTCCGTCTGTGAAGCTCGTACTATAGAGAGAGAGATCCCTTTATAATACCGCACCTCGGCTCTGCAGGTTATTGCGAGATTTTACTGTATTGAGGAGGAAGGGACGCAACTTTATACCTGGTAGATTGCATGACAGTTTTGCTGCAAATAGCCCCCTCCTGGTTGTGATCACACCTCCCATGTCATCTATTCACTAATCAGTCGCATCAAACCCTCAGGCCCGGATTCTCAGAGGACTTACGACGGCGTAGCGCCATGTACGCCGTCGTAAGTCCGAATCCGAGCCGTCGTATCTATGCGCCTGATTCTTAGAATCAGTTACGCATAGATTTCTATTCTATTAGGTAGATTCAGTAAGAGTTAGGCCGACTTATCAGTAGATAAGCCAACCTAACTCAGAATCTACGCTGACTTATGTTTAAGTGTATGCTCAAACAGAGATACGCTTAAACATATCTAAGATACGACGGCTTGCGTAGGCTCAAACCCGACAGTACAGTGGACAGTGGGAGACCGTAAACAAGGTGAGGCTGCAAATGGGCACAGTGAGGCTGCAGATGGGCACATTAAGGCTGCAGATGGGCACAGTGAGGTTGCAGATGGGCACAGAGAGGCTGCAGATGGGCACAGAGAGGTTGCAGATGGGCACATTGAGGCTGCAGATGGGCACAGTGAGGCTGCAGATGGGCACAGTGAGGTTGCAGATGGGCACAGTGAGGCTGCAAATGGGCACAGTGAGGCTGCAGATGGGCACAGTGAGGCTGCAGATGGTCACAGATGGACACGGTGAGGCTGCATATGGGCACAATGAGGCTGCAAATGGGCATAGTGGGGCTGCAGATGGGCACAGTGAGGTTGCAAATGGCAACAGTGAGACTGCAGATGGGCACAGTGAGGCTGCAGATGGGTACAGTGAAGCTGCAGATTGGCACAGAGTGAGGCTGCAGATGGGCACAGTGAGACTGCAGATGGGCACTGAGGCTGAAAATGGGTACTGTGAGGCTGAAAATGGGCACAGTGAAGCTGCTCATGGGCACAGTGAGGCTGCAGATGGGCACAGTGAGGCCTCGTACACACGACCGAACATGTCCGCTGAAACTGGTCCGCGGACCAGTTTCCACAGACATGTTCGGTCGTGTGTAGGGCCGACCGGACAATTTTCCGGCCTAGCGGACAGGTTTCCAGCGGACAAAAGTTTCTTAGCATGCTAAGAAACTTGTCCGCTGGAAGCCTGTCCGTCGGACATGTCCGATGGTCAGTACGACTCATCGGACATGTCCGCTGGCCCGAGAACCCGCGCATGGCGTCGAGGTGATTCCACACATGTGTGGAAGCATTGAACTTCCGGGTTTGCGGACGTGGTGGCGTCAACGTCACCGCCACGTCACCGCGCTGTCTGTCTGCGGGGATTTTGGTTTAATGGTGTGTACAACCATCAGACCGAAATCTCCGAGCGGACATGTTCGCTCGTCTGTACAAGGCCTGAGGCTGCAGATGGGCACAGTGAGGCTGCAGATGGGCACAGTGAAGCTGTAGATGGGCATTGTTTTACCAGTAGCTGTGGCATTTCCCACCCCTAGGCTTATACTCGCATCATGAGCTTTTTACAATTTTTTGGGGGGACATTTTTCATAGCAAAAAGTAAAAAATAAAAATTTTTTTTTTCCAAAATTGACGCTACTTTTTTGTTTATAGCGCATAAAATGAAAACCGCAAAGGTGATCCAATACCTACAAAAGAAAGCTCTAATTGTCTGAAAAAAGAGGACGTCAATTTTGTTCGGTTGCAACGTCGCACGACCGCGCAATTGTCAGTTAAAGCGACGCAGTGGTGCTGTATTACAAAAAATGGCCTGGGGGGGGGGGGGGGGCTACTGTAAGTGGTTCATGTGCGTGTAAAGGCAGGTTTAAAAAACAAAAACGAAAACAAAAAATTTAAAAAAGTAGGGCAATTGTCCAGGATATACAGTAGATTTCTTTGCCAAACAAAATGCCACCCAGTTAGGCTTTAGATCCACTTAAAGATCTGTGCCCACCACCCACGTCGTCCTCGGCAGCTCTAGCTCATCGCCAATCCATTCATTTTAAAGCAAGCCGCAAAAAGCCCAAACATGCATACCGTACAAGTAAAGAAATCTTTTTTTCCATCTCTATTCAGCATTCACGGATCTTGTGTGTTTTTTTTTTTTATAATGAAACACTAAAAAGAAATAAAAAAGAAGAAACAAACCAACACAGTAGTGATTTGCAGAGGGGCGGTGAAGCCGTTTCCACTTAGCAAACGTTTTGCGTATTAACTTTTCTATTGAAACACTCAAAGTGATTTTTTTTTTCTCAAGCCACCCCACTGCTGGAAGCAAATGAAAAAATTAGAATGGGCATTTGGGCTAATAACAGGAATCAAGCCGGAGCGGTGTTTTCAAGCCGCATAAGAAATAAAAAATAAATAAAAAAAAGCCGCCTCTAAGCCATAAAAAAAATAAAAAAGTTCTCACAAAAAAAAATTGATAACAGAGAAGACGGCTAGGAAACGGCGATAATTTCAGATCTGCAGGAGTCATTTCTTATTGAGATTCCCCCCTCGGCTAATAGGCTGCCAGCCAGAGGCGGCTGGTGGTCAAAATTTTTGGGGTTGGGCGCAAACAAACTGAAAAAAAAACAAAAACAATTGCAACCACTGTGCCCATCAATTGCCGCCACTGTGCTATCAAATGCAGCTACTGTGCCATCAAACGCAGCCACTGTACCCATTAATTGCCGCCACTGTGCCATCAAACGCAGCTACTGTGCCCATCAATTTCTGCCACTGTGCCATCAATTGCTGCCACTGTACCCATTAATTGCCGCCACTGTGCCATCAAACGCAGCTACTGTGCCCATCAATTTCTGCCACTGTGCCATCAAATGCAGCCACTGTGCCCATCAAACGCAGCCACTGTGCCCATTAATTGCCGCCACTGTGCCATCAAACACAGCCACTGTGCCCAAACGCAGCCACTGTACCCATTAATTGCCACCACTGTGTCCATCAAACGCAGCCACTGTGTCATCAATTGCCAACCTCTGTGCCATCAAACGCAGCCACTGTACCCATAAAATGCAGCCACTGTACCCATTAATTGCCGCCACTGTGCCCAAACGCAGACACTGTACCCATTAATTGTCACCACTGTGCCCATCAATTGCCACCACTGTGCCATCAAACGGAGCTACTGTGCCCATCAATTTCTGCCACTGTGCCATCAAACGCAGCCACTTTGCCATCAATTGCTGCCACTGTGCCATCAAACGCAGCCACTGTGCCATCAATTGCCGCCACTGTGCCATTAATTGCCGCCACTGTCCCAGCAAATGCAGCCACTGTGCCATCAAACGCAGCCACTGTGCCCATCAATCACAGCCACTGTGCGCATCAAATGCAGCCACTGTACCCATTAATTGCCGCCATTGTGCCCATCAAACACATCCACTGTGTCATCAATTGCCGCCACTGTGCCATCAAACGTAGCCACTGTGCCCATCAAACGCAGCCACTGTACCCACAGCTTGAGATAGAGAAAGGAGCTGTGTGTTAGTGGGCGTCCTGACCCTCCTGCTCGCCCCCTCAAGAGGCTTTCTCCCTGGTGTGGAGTGTTGTGCTCGCCCCCTCCCTTGGACTACAGGAGAGTCAGGACGCTCTCTATGTTGAAGATAGAGAAAGGAGCTGTGTGTTAGTGGGCGTCCTGACTCTCCGGTAGTCCAAGGGAGGGGGCGAGCACGACACTCCACACCAGGGAGAAAGCCTTGCATTACTGTGTGGAGTTACAGACAGAAGAACAGGAAGTGAGGATTTCTCAGAAGAAATAAGGACATTTAAAAGCAAAATGGAAGGATGAGGTAAGTGAAGGAGGACTGCACTAAGGTAAAGGAAGATATTTAGGGGAAAAAATGTTACCTCTACAACCCCTTTAAAGCAGGGGTTCACCCTCAAAATGAAGTTTACATCAATCATATCGGTAAGCACAATAAAGGATTCTAGCGTTGAAATTTTTTGGCCAATCTGTACCCTTAAAGGAACACTAAAGGTTCGTTTTTTATTAGATCAATTGATTGCTGTAAGCTAGAGTATTTAAATATCACTTACCTCGTTTTTCCTTTTGACCTCCAAAATACAGTAATCCAGGTTTGAAAATGCCATTTCCTGTCTCTCCTCTTCTTGCTTTCCACCAGCATCTGAGCCGTTTTGCATGGTGGAAAGCAGAATGTGCTCACCCCCTCCCTATGACTACAGCCCTGCGTGAAGATGCTCTCTTATCCCTCACAGGCATGGAGGCTAAGCCTAATGGGAACTGTAGTTCCCATTAGGCCGTGATGTAGCAAGAATGAATGCGCACCGCAAACCAGGAAGTCAGTGAGAATAATGATTCAGGAGTGATGGAGGTGAATAAAACGGCTCGATTTCAACAGATATCAAACTAGTTATAATGCAAAACATTACTTTTTACTTTATCAGCTACTGTCAGACTTTAATTTAAGAGGAAAATATATTTTTGTCTTTACAACCCCTTTAAGCCTCGTACAGACGAGCGGACCTGTCCGATGAAAACGGTCCGCGGACCGTTTTCATCGTACATGTCCGCTGGGATCATTTGGTCTGATGGCTGTACACACCATCAGACCAAATTCCCCGCGGACAGACGACGCGGTGACGTGGCGGTGACGATGACGCGGCGACATGCACGAACCCGGAAGTTGAATGCTTCCACGCATGCGTCGAATCACTTAGACGTCATGCGCGGGTTCTCGGGCCAGTGGACATGTCCGATGAATCGTACTAACCATCGGACATGTCCGACGGACAGGCTTCCAGCGGACATGTTTCTTAGCATGCTAAGAAACTTTTGTCCGCTGGAAACTGTCCGATCCGCCAGAAAACTGTCCGGTCGGCCCTAAACACGACCGAACATGTCTGCTGAAACTGGTCCGACGGACCAGTTTCAGCGGACATGTTCGGTCGTGTGTACGAGGCCTTACCTGTAATCCGCTCATCTTCCGGGTCTTCTTCCCTGCGGGGAGTGGGCGTGTCGCTCCTTTCCCCGGCATTGCGGCAATCGTTGTTGCAGGGTGTCAGTCTGACACCCCACAACACCGATCAAGGTAAAGAGTCTCTCACGGAGACTCTTTACCACGTGATCAGCCGTGTCCAATCACGGCTGATCACGATGTAAACAGGAAAAGCCGGTAATCGGCTTTTCCTCGCTCGTGTCTGTCAGACGCGAGTAGAAGAGAGCCAATCGGCTGCTCCTGTGACAGGAGAGGGTTTGTGCTGATCGATTATCAGCACAGCCCCCCCGAAGATGCCCACTGGACCACCAGGGATGGCCACTAGACCAACAGGGATTAAAAAAAATATATAGTATGCCACCCTAGACCACCAGGGATGAGAAGGACACAAAAAATGGATGCCAATCAGTGCCGCAATGGATGCCAATCAGTGCCCACAATGGGCATCACTGATTGGCAGGCATTGTTTGGCACTGATTGGCATCCATTAGTACAACACATACGATAGTGCCCATCTATGCCCATCCGTGCCGCCTATCCGTGCCCAGCCGTGCCGCCTATCCGTGCCCAGCCGTGCCGCCTATCCGTGCCGCCTATCTGTGCCCATCTGTGCCACCTATCCGTGCCCATCCGTGCCGCCTATCCAAGCCCATCCATGCCGCCTATCCGTGCCACCTATAAGTGCCCATCCGTGCCGCCCATCAGTGCCGCATATTAGTGCCCATCAATGCCACCTCATTGGTGCCCATCAGTGCCGCCTTTTCAGTGCCCGTCAGTGCAGTACCATCAGTGCCCATCAGTGAAGGAGAAAACTTACTTATTTACAATGTTTTATAACAGAAACAAAAAAAAAACATATTTTTTCTAAATTTTTGGTCATTTTTTTATTTTTTTTGCAGAAAATAAAAATCCCAGAGGTGATCGAATACCACCAAAAGAAAGCTCTATTTGTGGGTACAAAATGATAAAAATTTAGTTTGGGTACAGTGTAGCACGACCGCGCAATTGTCATTCAAAGTGCAACAGCGCTGAAAGCTAAAAATTGGTCTGGGCGGGAAGGTGTATAAGTGCCCGGTATGGAAGTGGTTAATCTTAAAAAAAAAAAAAAAGTTTTCCCGCGGAACCCCCGCTTTAAGCTTTCTTGATTAGGGTAGGTGTGAACAGCATAGATCTGAGCTGCAGTGCTGGGTTTTTACAAGCAGGTGGCGACATTTTTTACATGTTGCTTTCCTAAGCAGGTGCAACGAACAACAGGACACATGTTTTCCCGATAAAATTAAAAAAAAAATTTGTTTGTTTATGAATTGGACTTCTGAAGGCTGCAAAGAGGAGGACGAGAGCTCAACCCAAACACTAATTTATGGAGCTTTCTGAATCTTTTCAGTAAAATTAGTTCGAAGAGTATATTAAAGCAGATATTAGATTTTCCATGTCAGTGCAAGTTAGTAATATGATTCATGGCACAAATGATTTACTGGGATGTGCCACCCACCCTTCCGTTGGCGGCTGTAACATGCATGTTTGATTAAAGATTGCCAGTAACAGGGTCACGTCCCTTCCTTTTATCATAGTTCATGAAGCCCTGCAGGAAATGGAACATTACATCAAAACACCTCTGAGTAATTACCAATGCCTTTCTATTTGCCACCTTAAAGCAGAAGCGATCCATCACGCGCAGACACAAAGAATAATTGCCCTGTTAAATGCCAGCTATAGCTTATTCGGGAGCCTCCGTCGTCTTGGTCCTCGTGCTCCAGCATTCCCAAGCTCGCAATCAAAGGCCTTATGTTCATCAAAGCAAATTTTATTCCGGGGAAAGAACGTGTCTTTTGGTTATAAATCTCCCGCTTTGGCCCATCCCTGGTGACTGGCGCGGTACAAATGTCTCACATGGGGCATAGTTAGCTCGTTGTCTGTGCCCTCAATATGTTATCTAACGTTTTCCATGGCCTATTCCATGGGGGGGTCAGATATATTATGGAAGGGTTTTGAAGGCACCACCGACTCTGCGGCATTTTCCCATTTTACGCCTTTTTAGGTATTACGCCAAGAAGAAAACGTACGTGTGTGAGCCGCGGGGCCTTTGATTTTATGCAAATTGTGGATTGTGATAATATTATAAGGAATCCCAGTTGGCTCTGGAGGGATCCACATTCTGACGGAGTTGTCCTAGATAAACATCTAAAAGTTCCATTAAGTTGTAATATCTCTATTTTAAAATGTTACTAAACCCACAACAGTAAGGCCCCTTTCACACTGGGGCTAGCAGGGCCGATCCTAGGCAGGGTGCACAGGGTGCATTGAACCCAGGCGCCTGCAGAGGTGGGGGCGCCGAAGTGGCAGAGTTCTCCTCTCCCTTCTCTCCTTGTTTGTGTCCGTCCAGAACCAGTGTTCTGAGCATAGGTGTGTGTCCGCCCAGAACTGATGTGTCTCTGACCATCTCTTTTATCTTCATCGTCTTCTGTTCTGTGTCTGCAGTCTCTGATTATTTCCTGTATTATGTCTGCAGTCTCTGACCGTCTCCTGTATTATGTCTGCAGTCTCTGACCGTCTCCTGGACTATGTCTGCAGTCTCTGACTGTCTCCTGTACTATGTCTGCAGTCTCTGACTGTCTCCTGTATTATGTCTGCAGTCTCTGACTGTCTCCTGTACTATGTCTGCAGTCTCTGACTGTCTCCTGTATTATGTCTGCAGTCTCTGACCATCTCCTGTACTCTGTCTGCAGTCTCTGACCGTCTCCTGTACCATGTCTGCAGTCTCTGACCATCTCCTGTATCATGTCTGTAGTATGTCTAGGGGTCTTTCTAACAGACTCTCTAACAGAAGCCCTCTCTGTGTCCATCAGAGAGGCCCAACTCCAGGTCCCAATAAAGTACTCTGCTTCTCTTCCTGTATTTTGTTTATTGTTAGGAGATCATGTAAGGATCCCGGGGTAATGAAGACTTTGTGGGGGAGCATTTCTGTGGTTGAGTCATTGCCATTGAAACATTGTAAAGGGGAGTGGTTAGTATAATGACCACGCCCATGTGGGGGCGCAATAAATATTTCTGCACCCAAGCGCCTGTGACCCTAGGATCGGCCCTGGGGGCTAGGGTGACCACGTGTCCCGGATTGCCCGGGACAGTCCCACATTTTGCAGGTCTGTCCCGGGCACATTCATTCCAGGACAATACAGTGTCCCGGAATGAAACTGACACAGCCACCCCCTCGGGCCAATCCGATGCCCCCAAAAAAGGCCGCCACGTCACTGATTTACTCACTGACAGTACTTGTCCTGGCCGGGAATGCCTGGAGGAGTACAATCCCGCCCACTGCTTGTGATTGGAGAAATCATAAATCCCGCCTCTTGTGTCCAATCACTGTGCTGTGATTTGTTACATCACAAGCTGATTTTTAGGAAGGGAGGGTGTCCCTGAATGGTAGTTTGGAAATGTGGTTACCCTAGCTGGGGTGGGAGGTGCGGTGGCTGTAAAGCGGCACTTTACCGTCGGGATTGCGGCGGTATTCGGCCGCTAGCGGTGCGGTTTTACCCCCCTGCTAGCGGCCGAAAAAGGGTTAATACCGCCTGCAATGCACCTCTGCAGAGCTGCATTGCCGGCGGTATAGCCGCGGTGTCCCATTGCTTTCAATGGGAAGGAGCGGTGGAGGAGCGGTAAACACGTGGCTCCTTACTCACGGCTCCAAAGATGCGGCTAGCAGGACTTTTGGAGCGGTCCTGCTAGCGCACCGCTCCAGTGTGAAAGCCCTCGGGGCTTTCACACTGGAGAAACAGCAGCCGCTGTTTCTGGTCGGTTTGCCGCCGCTATTTTTAGCGCAATAGCGCCTGCAAACCGCCCCAGTGTAAAAGGGGTCTTAAAGCAGAGTTCCACCCAAAAGTGGAACTTCAGCTTAAACCACTCCTTGCCCCCTTACATGCCACATTTGGCATGTAATTTTTTTTTGGGGGGGGGGGGCTTGAGTAGCCTAGGCGACTCTTCATATCGCCTCCCTGTAGGCGATCACCTTGGACACGTGACAGGTCCAAGGCGATTGACTGTCACAGTGAGTGCCCGGCCGTGAAGCCGAAAGCTGTCACGGCCGGGTGCCCACAGTTAGAATGGAGGCGCTGGGGGAGAGGGGGGGGAGAGGAGCGGAGCTCCCGGCGGCCGCGTCGCTGGACAGTGGAACAGGTGAGTGTCTGTTTATTAAAAGCCAGCAGCTACACTTTTTGTAGCTGCTGACTTTTAATAAATATAAAAAAAGGCTGGAACTCCCCTTTAAATCAGTCTGTATATGTAGCAAAGCATGCTTGTTATACTCACTGTGGAACTTAAGGGGTTAATCCTCAACATCACAGGTGTCAGACACAAGGGCCGCGGGCCAGGGGGAAGGAATCCAAAAAGCAGAAGTTCCATTTTTGGGTGGAACTCCGCTTTAAGTGACTTTGAACGTGGCATGGATGTTGGCACCAGACGGACTGGTCTGAGTATTTCAAAAACTGCTGATCTACTGGGATTTTTCACACACAATCATCTCTTGGGTTTACAGAGAATGATCCGAAAAAGAGAAAATATCCAGTGAGCGGCAGTTGCGTAGAGGAAAATCCCTTGTTGATGTCAGAGGAGAATGGGCAGACTGGTTCCAGATATTAGAAAGGCAACGGTAACTCAAATAACCGCTCATTACATCCAAGGTATGCAAAATACCATCTCTGAACGCACACCACGTCTATCCTTGAAGCAGATGGGCTTCAGCAGCAGAAGACCACACCGGGTGCCACTCTTGTCAGCTAAGAACAGGAAACTGAGGCTACAATTGGCACAGGATCACCAAAATTGGACAATAGAAGATTGGAAAAACTTTGCCTGGTCTGATGAGTCTCAATTTCAGCCGCAACATTCAGATGGTGGGTTCAGAATTTGGTGTAAACAACATGAAAGCATGGATCCATCCAGGGCCACCATCAGGGGGGTACAGACAGTACACCTGTAAGGGGCCCGGAGGTCCCCAGGATGCCCCCCTCCAACCAATTTGAATTAGGCGCCCTTACGCCCGCCGCGATTACACTACGCCGCCCTAAGTAAGGAGGTAAGTGCTTTGAGAATCATGTACTTGCCTCTCTTACTTAAGGCGGCGTAGTGTAAACACGCTAGGCTACGCCGTCTTAACATTGCGCGGCCGTACCTGAATCTACCTAGAAATCTCTACACAAGTACAAGGTGTAAGGCGTAGGCTGCTTCCCATTTCCCAGCTTATACTGGTAGAAAAACAATTATCTGTATCTGTAAATTTATATTTTTTTTTATAAAAATAAATGATTTTATTATAATATATGTATATAATTATTAAAGGGCCCAGAGGTCTCCAGGGCCCCCGGATGGCAACCCCCCCCCCCCCCTTTTTTTATAAATTTTTTTTTTTTAAAATATATATATATATATATATATATATATATATATTTTTTTTTTTGTTTTTTTTTGTTTTATATATATATATTTTTATTAACGGGCTCAGAGGTCCCCAGGGCCCCATGTGGCAACCCCCCCTTTTTTTTTTTTTGTTTATATTTTTTTAAAAGGCCCAGAGGTCCCCAGGGCCGGGGATGGCAACCTCCCTTTTTTTATGTATTTTTTTTATAAATGTTTATTTATTTATTTATTTTTTATTAAAGGGGCCAAATGTTTCTTTTTTCTTTTTAATAAAGGACCCAGGATGGCTACCCCCTTTTTTTATATATATATATATATATTTTTTTCTTTATTTCTTATTTTTTTTGTAAAGCCCCCCCCCCCCCCGCTTCTCAATTTGCAGCAGCCCCCCGCCAATTTCAGGCGGCAGCACCCCCCCCCCCTGGTTCTCTGTTTTCTGTGTAAGGGGCCCCAAAATTCCTGATGGCGGCCCTGGATCCATCCTGCCTTGTATTTACCGGTTCAGGCTGGTGGTGGGGGTGTAATGGTTCAAAGACTTTTTCTTTGCAATGTGCAACATTTTCATTTTTTTTATTTTTATTACGCTACCCAGTCTGAGATAAAGATTGATAAATGACCTGTTTTGTATTCTTTATGAATTGCCTTTTACATTTAATTTTTTTCATCATATTAAAATAGTGATAACGATGTTATATTAGCACAAAAAGAGGCAAACGCGCCCTACAGAGCCGGCTTAATAAAGTGCGTTCTGCACCTTTGTGAGCCCCGAGATATGCGCTCTGTAAGACGCGGAATCAAGAGAACCAACTGCTCAGAGAAAAACAGCTTTGTGAATCGCGCCTTTTAGAGATACGGGTTATGTTAAAAACAAACTGCTCAGAGAAAAACAGCTTTCCGTGCTAAAGGTTTTAATTATACGCAGAACAGTAAAAAAGAAGAAATGTACTCAAATAGATAATTGTTTTTCTACCAGTATAAGCTGGGAAACGGAAAGCAGCCTACGCCTTACACCTTGTACTTGTGTAGAGATTTTGTATATTTCCAAATTCTCTTTTTACATTGTTGTATGATCTGTAAGTAGCAATAGTCGGCCCTAATGCCTCGTACACACGATCGGAATTTCCGATGAAAAAAGTCAGACGGACCTTTTCCATCGGAAATTCCGACCTTGAGTATGCCCATCAGCAGGGCCACCGCCATCAGGGGGGTACAGGCAGTACACCTGTAAGGGGCCTGGAGGTCCCCAGGGGCCCGGATGGCAACCCCCTTTAAAAAAATAGGGGTCCAGAGTCCCCAGGGGCCCGGAGGCCCCCAGGGCCCTGGATGGCAACCCCCCCTTTTTTTATTTATATATTTATTTATTTTTATTTATATATATATATTATTATTATTATTAAAGGGCCCAGAGGTCCCCAGGGCCCCCGGATGGCAACCCCCCCTTTTTTTTATATAAAAAAATCATTTTTTTCATATATATATAAATATAATTTTTTCATATATATTTTTTTTTATTAAAGGGCTCAGAGGTCCCCAGGGCCCCATGTGGCAACACCACCTTTTTTTTATTTTTTTTATACATGTTTATTTTTTATTTTTTTATTAAAAGGCCCAGAGGTCCCCAGGGCCCCGGATGGCAACCCCCCTTTTTTTATGTATTTTTTATAAATGTTTATTTTTTATATATATTTTTATTTATTTATTTTTTATTAAAGGGCACAGAGGTTTCTTTTTATTAAAGGGCCCAGAGGTCCCCAGGGCCCCGGATGGCTACCCCCCTTTTTTTATAATTTATTTTATATATATATTTTTCTTTATTTCTTCTTTTTTTTTTTTTTTAAAGACCCCCCCGCTTCTCAATTTGCGGCAGCCCCCCCGCTTCTCAATTTCAGGTGGCAGCACCCCCCCCCCCCGGTTCTCTGCTCCAGGGGGCCCATGCCTGAAGCTGTTTAAGGGGCCCCAAAATTCCTGATGGCGGCCGTGCCCATCAGAGTTCCTAAGGAATTCCATTGGCGTTTACATAGAGAACATGTTCTCTTTTCCACTGATGGAATTCCGATGTGAGTTTGGTTGGGTAAAAGCCTGATCGTGTGTACGAGGCATAAGTGTGTCTCCTCCGCCGAATGCTGGCTAACATGATCTAGCAGGCTGTGCTAAAGGAGTAACTTTTTTTTGTTATCAATATTTACACAATCTAGCCAATTATCTGGATTTGGTGGCCCGGTGATGTGCGCTGCGGAGGTGTGGAGTACTTGGCACATGGTCTTTACATTGGGCTCTGGCCCAAGGATATGTGTGTAAGATGTCTTGAGCTCTCCTTTGCTCAGGCCCTAGGAGGATATAGGTGTAAGCTGACTTGAGCTTTCATATGCTCAGGCCTTCTGAAGATTTGAGTGTAAGCTATCGTTGGCTTTCCTATGCTCAGGCCCAAGGAGGATATGGGTGTAAGCTATCTTGAGCTCTCCTGTGCTCAGGCCCTCTGAGTATATGGGTGTAAGCTATCTTATGCTCAGACCCAAGGAGGATATTGTGTAAGCTAGCTGGAGTTTTCCTTTGCTTAGGCCCTAGAACAGGGATATGCAATTAGCAGACCTCCAGCTGTTGCAAAACTACAAGTCCCATCATGCCTCTGCCTATGGGTGTCATGCTTGTGGCTGTCAGAATCTTGCAATGCCTCATGGGACTTGTAGTTTTGCAACAACTGGAGGTCCGGCTAATTGCATATCCCTGCCCTAGGAGGATATGAGTGTAAGCTATCTTGAGCTGTCCTGTGCTTAGGCCCTAGGAGTATAATGTGGAAGCTATCTTGAGCTCTCCTATGCTCAGGCCCTAGGAGGATATTGTGGAAGCTCTTGAGCTCTCCTATGCTGAGGCCCTCGGAGGATGTGGGTTTAAGCTATCTTGAGTTCTCCTATGCTCAGGCCCTAGGAGGATATAGGTGTAAGCTATCTTGAGATATCATATGCTCAGTCTATAGGAGTATATTGTGGAAGCCATCTTGAGTTCTCCTATACTCAGGCCATAGAAGGATATTGTGTAAGCTATCTTGAGCTATTCTATGCTCAGGCCCTAGGAGGATATGGGTGTAAGCTACAGTATCTTGAGCTGTCCTATGCTCAGGCCCTAAGAGGATATTTTTTCAGCTATCTTGAGCTCTCCTATGCCCAGGCCCTAAGAGGATATAGGTGTAAGCTATCTTGAGCTTTCTTATGCAGAGGCTCTAGGAGGATATTGGTGTAGGCTATTTGGAGCTCTGCTTTGCTCAGGCCCTAGGAGGATATAGGTGTAAGCTATCTTGAGCTCTCCTATGCTCAGGCCTTCAGGGGATATGGGTGTAAACTATCTTGAGCTTTCTGAATGCAGACCCTAAGAAGATGTACACATAAGCTATCTTGAGCTCTGCTGGGCTCAGGCCATAGGACAGGGATCACTAAATAGCGGACTACGTCCCGAACCTGAAACAAGTGACAGTCTTGCCTGGACTTCGGCTGTGCCCCTTATCAGTCCATTAGTTCTCTTTCTCTCTGGTTCCCCGGCCGCGGCATCCTCACAGCGGGAGGGGGAGGGAGTTGCTGCATATCAGGACAGAGGACGAGATTTGGTAATCACCCGCTTGTTAATGCAATAAGTTGGACAGTTCTAGCCCTCTGTCCCAATATATGGCACCTCTCACCTGAGGATGATAGCGGTGGCTGGGTGGGAGAGCAGAGGGAGAGAACACTCAGCTGCTATGTGCCTCTTCCCTGGTAGGACTGTGCAGGGGAGACTCATTGATGAAAGGGGGACTGTGATGTAAAGGAAGAGAGGGGGACTATGACTGCAAGGGTGTAAGAGAAGTCCGGTAAACAAACGTGCATTGGAGCGTATGCGCCGGCACACCAGTGTGTGCACAAAAAAAATGTATTGGTGCATGCGTGAGCGCACACACACACGTGCTGGCGCCAGACGGCCTATGTAAACCAAGCAATGACATGAACACATTTCTGAATGGTCTTTCAGTTTGTTCCTGTTTAACTGTGCCCTGATCCGTTTTCAGTCTACCTGTGTTTGACCCAGCTTCACCTGAAGCCTCCCCTGGACTTCCGCCTGCCTGCCTACCTAGACTTTGGCTTGTGTTTGACTTTGCCTCTGTACCTTGCTGCCCGATTGTGTGTCGAACCCAGCTTGTAGCTTGTATCTTGTTCTTGCTCCAGTCTCACGTTCCTGTATCTGCTCTGCCCGGCTGTTAATAACCCCCTGGCTTATGTTCCGGCTACGCTCCTGTCTACCAGGGCCGCCATCAGGGGGGGTACAGGCAGTACACCTGTAAGGGGCCCAGAGGTCCCCAGGGGCTTGGGTAGCAACCCCCCTTTTTTTGTAAGGGGTCCAGAGGTCCCCAGGGCCCCAGATGGCAACCCCCTTTTTATTTATTTTTTTATAAAATTGTATATTTATTTACATATATATATATATATATATATATATATATATATATATATATTTTAAATTAAAGGGCCCAGAGGTCCCCAGGGCCCCGAATGGCAACCCCCTCTTTTATTTATAAAAAAAAAATATTTTTTTTATATATTTTTTTCTTTATTTTTATTTTTTATTTTAATTATAGTGTCCAGAGGTCCCCAGGGCCCCGGATGGCTACCCCCCTTTTTTTTTTCTAAAATATTTTTTTTATTTTAATTTTTTTATTAAAGTGCCCAGAGGTCTCCAGGGCCCCGGGTGGCTACCCCCCCTTTTTTTATAATTATATATATATATATATATATATATATATATTATTTTTTTTGTAAGGGGCCCAGAGGTCCCCAGGGCAACCCCCCCCCCTTTTTTTGTTTGTCAGCACCCAAAGTCCCCCGACCTCAATTCACGGCGGCAGCACCCCCTCGCCTCTCAATTCATGGCACCCCCCGCTTCTCAACTCGCGGCAGCCACCGCCTTCTCAATTTGAGGCAGCAGCCCCCCCCCCCCCCCACCGGTTCATCACATAGGAGTCTGTTTTTCTCTTTGGGGGGCACATAGTTTATCCCCACTGGCCCCCCAGGCTTCTCTTCCACCGGACTGGCTGGGGGTTATGGTTTGGGTTTGTTTTTCAGGAATTGAGCTTGGCCCCTTAGTTCCAGTGAACTTAGTTGTTAGTTCTTAAGGCGTCAGCATACCAAGACATTTTGGACAATTTCATGCTCCCAACTTTATGGGAACAGTTTGGGGGACGGCCCCTTCCTGTTCCAACATGACTGCCCACCAGTGCACAAAGCAAGGTCCATAAAGACATGAATGAGCGAGTTTGGGGAGGAGAATCTTGAGTCCTGACCTCAACCCAATAGAACACCTTTGGAATGAATGAGAGCGGAGACTGCGAGCCAGGCCTTCTCACCCAGCATTAGTACCTGACCTCACAAATGCACTTCTGGAAGAATGGTCAAACATTCCCATAGACACACTCCTAAACCTTGTGGACGGCCTTCCCAGAAGAGTTGAAGCTGTTATAGCTGCAAAGGGCGGGGCCAACTCAATATTGAACCCTACAGACTAAGACTGGGATGCCATTAAAGTTCATGTGGGTGTAAAGGCAGGTGTCCCAATACTTTTGACAATATAGTGTATTTTTGCAGAGAGACAGATACGGATGTACACCGGATATCTCCAGGGTAAAGAAAAGATTATGTAAGCCATTGAAACAGCTGCAAGTGTTGTATTGGCTTGTATTTTTTCTCGTACAATAGAAGACAAGGCGGGGGATGGAATTGGCTCTATAACATGCAGAGCAATGACCGGTCATCGATCATTGATAATTACATTCTTATATGAGGGAACAAGGAAAAAGAGGTAAATAGTTTCTTAACATCTGTCCTGGTAAATAATGTATGTGTCATGTGTATGTATGTGTCATGGACTTTTTAGGTCCCATATAGGTAGATTCAGAAAGAGTTAGGCCGGCTTATCGACAGATAAGCCGGCCTAACTCAGAATCTGCGCCGACTTATGTTTAAGTGTATTGTCTAACAGAGATACGCTTAAACATATCTAAGATACGACGGCTTGCGCCGTCCTATCTTAGGTTGCAATATTGAGGCTGGCCGCTAGGTGGCGCTTTCATTGCAGCCGGCGTAGAATATGCAAATCAATAGATACGCCGATTCACGAACGTACGCCCGGCCGCCGCAGTACATTTACGCCGTTTACGTAACGCATTACAGGCCTAAAGTTATTCCATCAAATAGATGGAATAGTAATGTTAAGTATGGCCGCCGTTCCCGCGTCGAAATTCGAAATGTTTACGTTGTTTGCGTAATTCGTCCGTGAATAGGGATTTACGTTGTTTACGTTCAAGTCTAAATCAATAGGCCCATGCGGCGGACGTAGCCGCAATGCATACTGGGAAATGTAGGCGCACGGCGCATGCGCAATTGAAAAAAAACGTCAATCACGTCGGGTCAAGCCTCATTATACTAAAACACGCCCGCTTTGACAAATTTGAATTAGGCGCCCTTACGCCCGCCGCATTTACGCTACGCCGCTGTAAGTAGGAGGCAAGTGCTTTGTGAATACAGTACTTGCCTCTCTGACTTAAGGCGGCGTAGCGTAAATACGCTACGCTACGCCGCCTTAAAGTTAAGGCGATGTACCTGAATCTAGCTAATAGTTCCTTGGTTAGGTTACTCTGATTGAGTCAGTTCTCTCCTGCTGGGCCTGGAACATGAACACATCATAAATGAATATATACAAAACACAATCAATGTATTGACTGGGATGCCATTAAAGTCCATGTGAGCGTAAAGGCAGGCGTCCCAATACTTTTGGTACTATAGCGTATTTGCCTTTAGAAAATCAACCCAATTGCGTTTCCTGTATATAATAGAAATATGGCGCAGCAAACATCAATGGGAAAGTTATGGGCAAACATGGCATTAATGTCCCAACCTCTTTTTCCAACAGCTGCAGGCGGCCCTTAAACGCCCTTTAACCGCTTGCCCACCGTGTCCTGTACATATACGTAGGCAGAATGGCGCGGCTGCGCAAAGTAACGTATATTTACGCTACATTGAATTTCGTGCCGTGTGGGCGTGCACGTGAGCTCCGTAACCGTGCCCGCGGGACCCGCAGACTCGATGTCCACCGGTGTCCCGCGCTCGTGTCATGGAGCTGCAGAACGGGGGGGGGGGGATACCTGTGTAAACAAGGCATTTCCCCAGGGGACGCAAGTTGACGCATGCTCGAAAGCATTGAACTTCATTTTTCTCTGCACGCCGTAGTGTTTTACGTCACCGCGTTGGACACGATCGGATTTTTAACCGATGGTGTGTAGGCCAGACTGATGAAAGTCAGCTTCATCGGATATCTGATAAAAAAATCCATTGGTCCGTTTTCACCAGATGAACCGATCGTGTGTACAGGGCATTAGAGTAATTTCTTCTTTCTCCCGACGATCGACCTAGTAACAGCCACTTCTGGTGAGTATATAAAAAAATATACTGTATATATTTTAATTTTTTTTTTGTAGCCTTTTTGGCTATTTTTATTTTAAGGGTGGACCTCCGCTTTAACCCCTTCCTCACCCCCTAGTGGTTAACCCCTTCCCTGCCACTGTCATTTACACAGTAATCGAGTAATTTTATAGCACTGTTCGCTGTATAAATGCCAATGGTCCCAAAATAGCGTCAATAGTGTCCGATGTGTCCGCCATAATGTCGCAGTCACGATAAAAATCGCAGATCGCCGCCATTACTAGTAAAAAAAAAATATTAATAAAAATGCCATAAATCTATCCCCTATTTTGTAGTCGCTATAACTTTTGCGCAAACCAATCAATATACACTTATTGCGCTTTTTTTTTTACCAAAAATATGTAGAAGAATACGTATCGGCCTAAACTGAGGAAAAAAATGTTTTTTTTTATATATTTTTTGGGGATATTTATTATAGCGAAAAGTAAAAAATATTGCTTTGTTTTTTCAAAATTGTCGCTCTATTTTTGTTTATAGCTCAAAAAAAAAAAACCGCAGAGGTGATCAAATACCACCAAAAGAAAGCTCTATTTGTGTGGAAAAAAAGGACGTCAATTTTGTTTGGGAGCCACGTCGCACGACCGCGCAATTGTCAGTTAAAGCGACGCAGTGCCGAATCGCAAAAAGTGGACCGGTCATTTGGCAGCCAAAATCCTCCGGGGCTGAAGCGGTTAAAGAGTGTCTCCCCCGACCATGTGACCGATGCAAATGGCTCTTACAGGGGCCTCATGATCGGTAGCCAATCTAATGGCTATCTCACAAACAGAAGCCATTCCTGAGATCTGTAGGGGACAGCTGGGAGCGTGCAGCGAGTGCGGCCTCAGCACACAACCTCAGATGGCTGTGGACACCTATGTGTGGCAGCTGGGCATTAAAAAACACTTGTCCTGCTGCCGCACATGTGCAATACACACTTGGGATTCGGGAATAATAAAGATCTTAAATCTGTAGCACTGGCCTTGTAAAAAAAAACAAGTTTGCTACTAAAAAGCGTCTTTGTTTCAGCTAGCATGCAAAGAATTTTGCGATTTCACGTTGTTTCAATCATTAGCCACTAGAGGGAGTTCACGGCAGCCTCTGCAAAGCACAATGTTACGCTCACAGCTTCTATATATTTATTCCACAATTTATACAGAACACAGACTCAGTTCACTGGAGATCGAATTGATCTCATAATAATATTCTCTTAACCACTTAAGCCCCGGACCATTTTGCTGGTCAAAGACCGGGCCGCTTTTTTGCGATTCGGCACTGCGTCGCTGTAACTGACAATTGCGCGGTCGTGCGACGTGGCTGCCAAACAAAATTGACGTCCTTTTTTTCCCACAAACTGAGCTTTCTTTTGGTGGTATTTGATCACCTCTGCGGTTTTTATTTTTTGCGCTATAAACAAAAATAGAGCGACAATTTTGGGAAAAAAATGCAATATTTTTTACTTTTTGCTATAATAAATATCCCCCCCAAAAAAATATATATATTTTCTTTCCTCAGTTTAGGCCGATACGTATTCTTCTACATATTTTTGGTAAAAAAAAAATGCAAAAAGCGTTCATTGATCGGTTTGCGCAAAAGTTATTGGGGATAGTTTTATCAACAAAGCCACTGGTCACCAAGTCAGCATTGATAATGACCTTGTATTTCTTTGCATCTGCACTATACACCAGTGGTTCTAGATGTGCATGTATGTGGGCAGGGCCATCTTTTCCATTGGGCACGCTGGGCAGTTGCCCGGGGGCCCCACTTGCCTGGGGGGCCCCACCAGCTGCCCAGCAACCCCAGTAAAAAATTGTGGAGAGTGACGGGTTAGAACTGCCCATGCCCAGTTTCCGGAAATCACAGAGAAGATCCGGTCCTCCATGAGTGCGGGGGGTTGCTGATGTAAGGGGGGAGTGAATTCAAAAATGTAAGGGGGCACTGATATAAAGGTTCCCCCTCCTATATTAGTGACCCCCCTTACCTTAGTGTATTTACTCTACGGAAGGTGGTCTCTGGTCACCAGAGTGCCCCCCACATCAGAGTTCCCCTTTACATCAGAGTCTGCAGGATTTCCCCTTACAATGCAAGGGGGAACTCAGTCTGCGGACCCTGATGTAAGAGGAAACTCTGTGCTGGCTGGGTTATAGTAACCTAACCTTCATGTCAATGAAGACATTTTATTTTTATTTTTTTTACTTTTGTTTAACTTAAACACATTGCTAATAGCACTAGCTATATGTTCATGGTTTAAATACTGACATTTGCATTGTTTGGCACTGAAAACTGTAATTTTAGATACTTTTTTTGCAGTGGCAGTAAAACATGTGGTTCTGCCAGTAAATGTTATGATTTTTGTCAGTAAATTCTCGTGCGTGATTGTGTAGACAGGGCCCCAGTGCACTGTATTGCCCGGGGGCCTATAATGCTCTTAAGATGACACTGCATGTGGGCATTGTGGGCTCATTTACATTTGCATTTGACTGTGAAAAGCGATCAATACATTTTCACAGAGTAGCAAAAGGGGGGCTGCTGGCAGGAATTTAAGTGGGGATACAGCTGCTCCTGCATGCCTGCATTTTTTTGATGGTGCAATGTGAGTCAAGGAAAGGTATAAACAAGGGAATGTAGGAGACTCAGACCAGTGAATATAGAAGACAAGGGAGTGTAGGAGACAAGGAAAGATAGGAAACAAGGGAAGGGTAGGAGACAAGGGAATGTATGAGACAAGAGAATGTAGGAGACAAGGGAAGGTAGGAGACAATGGAATGTAAAAGACAAGGGAAGGTAGGAGACAAGGGAATGTATGAGACAAGGGAAGGTAGGAGACAAGGGAATGTATGAGACAAGGGAATGTAGGAGACAAGGGAATGTAGGAGACAAGAGAATGTAGGAGACAAGGGAATGTAGGAGACAAGAGAATGTATGAGACACGAGAATGTAGGAGACAAGGGTAGGTAGGAGACAAGGGAAGGTAGGAGATAAGGGAAGGTAGGAGACAAGGGAAAGTAGGAGATAAGGGAAGGTAGGAGACAAAAGAATGTAGGAGACAAGGGAAGGTAGGAGACAAGGGAAGGTAGGAGACAAGGGAAGGTAGGAGACAAGGGAAGGTAGGAGACAAGGGAATGTAAGAGACAAGGGAAGGTAGGAGACAAGGGAATGTAGGAGACAAGGGAATGTAAGAGACAAGGGAAGGTAGGAGACAAGGGAATGTAAGAGACAAGGAAAGGTAGGAGACAAGGGAAGGTAGGAGACAAGGGAATGTATGAGACAAGAGAATGTAGAAGACAAGGGAAGGTAGGAGATAAGGGAATGTAGGAGACAAGGGAAGGTAGGGGACAAGGGAATTTAGGATATAAGGGAATGTAGGAGACAAGGGAAGGTAGGAGATAAGGGAATGTGGGAGACAAGGGAATGTAGGAGACAAGGGAAGGTAGGAGACAAAGGAAGGTAGGAGATAAGAAAATGTAGGAGACAAGGGAAAGTAGGAAATAAGGGAATGTAGGAGACAAATGAAGGTAGGGGACAAGGGAATTTAGGATATAAGGGAATGTAGGAGACAAGGGAAGGTAGGAGATAAGGGAATGTGGGAGACAAAGGAAGGTAGGAGATAAGGGAAGGTAGGAGACAAGGGAAGGTAGGAGACAAGGGAAGGTAGGAGACAAGAAATGCAAGAGATTCCGCGCTGCCTTAGTGGTGAGCAGCTAACACAACCAATAGACAAATGGTGAAAAACAGAAAAAAACATAAACATATGAGGTACACCTAGTGGTGATGAACACCTAGTGCAAAACAATATAATACAATATTTGAAACAGTCAATGAACAAATATCTGTAAAAGAATGAAGACCAAAAAAAGTCTCTGATATAGTGAAAATAATGAAAAAGTTCAATATAAATCAAAGTGATGATATTCCCAAAATCTTGAGTGAAGAGGGAAGAGGGAAGTTTCAGGAAAAAAAATAAAATTAAAAAAAAAGAACTGTCAAGCAAAATAAGGGTCAGTGCCCATATGAAGACCCCCAATTGCTAGGATTGCAGCACCTACCATTGCCAGGAATGCAGCACCCACCATTGCCGGGAATGCAGCCCCAACATTGCCGGGAATGCAGCCCCCATCATTGCCGGAAATGCAGCCCCCATCATTGTCGGGAATGCAGCCCCCAGCATTGTCGGGAATGCAGCCCCCATCATTGCCAGGAATGCAGCCCCACCATTGCCGGAAATGCAGCCCCCATCATTGCCGGAAATGCAGCCCCCATCATTTCCGGGAATGCAGCCCCCATCATTGCCTGGAATGCAGCCCCCATCATTGGCAGGAATGCAGCCCCCCACCATTGCCAGGAATGCAGCACTCATCATTGCCAGCAATGCAGCACCCACCATTGCCAGGAATGCAGCACCCATCATTGCCAGGAATGCAGCACCAGTCATTGCCAGGAAAGCAGCACCTCTCATTGCCGGGAATGCACTCACCATTGCCAGGAATGCAGCACCTATCATTGACAGGAATGCAGCACCTATCATTTCCAGGAATGCACTCACCATTGCCAGGAATGATCAGCAAAGCCCAAGTGTCCATCTGCAGCCAGCGTGCCCAAGTGTTCATCTGCAGCCAGTGTGCCCAAAAATTAAGCTTTTAAATTTAGCCGCCGAGATAGAGCTGGATGTCCTGTGTATTCGGCTGTACTCGGCTCCTCTCGCAGTCCCGCCCCTGGGCCCGGCTTCTATGATGGACATAACACACGTCCAATGGCAGGACTGGGCTGGACTGAGAGCGGAGCGGAACCTAGCCGAGTACACACAGTGCACTCGGCTCGGGCTATTTCGGCGGCGCTCGCTCCTCTTCACCCACAGGCAGCAGGGATCGGCGTATAACACGCACAAAAGTGTGTGTTATACGCCGATGAATACGGTATATCTTTTGTGGCCCTGGCGCTGGGAGATCGTCGGGGCCACAAAAGATATATATGTGAAGATAACCAGGCGGGCCGTTCAAAACTGGGCCGCGATTGGCCCGTGGGCCAGACTTTGGACATGCCTGGCTTAAAGAGTCACGGCAGAACAGAGAACCTGTCATATCGGGGGGGGGGGGGAGGGGGAGGGGATTAGCGCTACAAGCATTGTTGGCATTCCCATTTAAAGTCATTGGTTATATTTAGAATGGGAAGTATATTCTGTATCATAATTGCCATATATTACAGCATCAGTGAAGGGTGAAATTCATCGGATTGCTCATTTGTAAAATGATTGCGCTGTTTTCGGTGGGCACGCAGTGTGTTTTTCTATAATAGTTACACCGTACACTAAGCCTTCAATTGAAGAATATACTCGTGTCATATTGAAGTTTAATTTTTTTTTGTAATGGTTTATTATTCACATCAATGGAATTATTAAGGCTGAATTGGTAGGGACAGAAACATATTGGAGGTAATAGACATAAGTGATTAGAGCTATTGTGGGAAAATGATCTGTTTCGCATGGAATAGAAGTGTCTGAATCAGGTCTGTATTAGGTAGGACTGTTAGTGACTCTCGTCTTTGGAAAAGGAGATGTTCTTTATAGACAGGCTTAAGCTGATGGTAGACGGACAGATATGGCCAGATTCAGAGAGATGGCCGCAACTTTGCGGCGGCGTAGCTTAGGGTGTTTAGGCTACGCCGCCGTAAGTTAGCGAGGCAAGTACTTGATTCTCAAAGTACTTGCCTGCTAAGTTACGGCGGCGTAGCCTAAAGCGGGGGGGCGTAAGGGCGCCTAATTCAAATTTGTCTGAGGGGGCGTGTTTTATGATAATGAGGCTTGACCCGACGTGATTGACGTTCCTTTTGAACTGCGCATGCGCCGGGCGCCTGCATTTCCCAGTGTGCATTGCGGCTAAGTCCGCCGCACGGGCCTATTGATTTCGACGTGGACGTAAACGACGTAAATCCCTATTCACGGACGACTTACGCAAACGACGTAAAAATTTCGAATTTCGACGTGGCAATGGCAGCCATACTTAACATTACTATTCCATCTATTTGATGGAATAACTTTAAGCCTGTAATGCGTTACGTAAACAGTGTAAATGTACTGCGGCGGCCGGGCGTACGTTCGTAAATAGGCGTATCTACTGATTAACATATTCTACGCCGACCGCAATGGAAGCGCCACCTAGCGGCCAGCCAACATATTGCACCCTAAGATAGGACGGCGCAAGCCGTCGTATCTTAGATACGTTTAAGCGTATCTCTGTTTGAGAATACACTTAAACATAGGTCATCGCTGATTCTGAGTTAGGTCGGCATATGTACTGATACGCCGGCCTAACTCTTTCTGAATCTGGCTAATAGAGTCTGCAATGGGGGCACAATGAGTCTGCAATTGGGGGTACAATGAGTCTGAAATGGGGGAACAATGAGTCCGCAATGGGGGCACAATGAAGCTGCTATGTGGGGCACAATGAGTCTGCAATGGGGGTACAATGAGTCTGCAATGTGGGGCACAATGAGTCTGCAATGTGGGGCACAATGAGTCTGCAATGTGGGGCACAATGAAGCTGCAATCGGGGTACAATGAGTCTGCAATGTGGGGCACAATGAAGCTGCAATGTGCGGCACAGTGAGTCTGCAATGGGGCACAGTGAATCTGCAATAGTGGGGCACAGTGAGTCTGCAATGGTGGGGCACAGTGAGTCTGCAATGGTGGGGCACAGTGAGTCTGCAATGGGGGCACAGTAAGTCTGCAATGGTGGGCACAGTAAGGCTGTATTGATGAGCACAGGTGAGGCTGTGCTGAGTGGAACTGATGAAGTTGTTGTTAATATTTATTTCTGTAACTTAATTCTGCAAAAAATTTTTACAAGGGTCATTTCATGAGATAATCTATGAGGGTGTGATTAGCAACAGAATTAGGGGTGGAGCAGGGTAGGGGTTGGGTTGGGCAACTGGTGGCGAGTAACCCTTGAGGCCTGGCTAGTGGCTCAAGACTTGAAATTTTGAGCCCTGGCCTTAGTCATAGCTAAGACTAAGGCTATTGCCGAAACACGTCAGAATTATTGTTTTATTGTCACTCTGATGTACCAATAAACGACACTTCAAGGATTATAGGGCCAAATCCTCAAAATCGTAGCCTAACTTAATTTTTCCCATTTAAGTTACACTGGCGGGAAATTTCTACCTAAGTGCCCAATCCACAAAGCACTTACCTAGAAATTTCACGCAGTGTAACTTAAATTCTCCCGGCGCAAGGCGGTCCTGTTATCCAGGGGGCGATGACAATTTAAATGAGGCGCGCTCCCGCGCCGGCCGTACTGCGCATGCTCGTGACGTCCTTTTTACCGACGGGCAGCGCGCGAAATTACGTTACGCCGGGCTTTGTGGATTGCGACGGGACAATAAAGTTGCGTCGGGTAAAAAAAAAGTTACGCGCCGAAAAATAAAATTCAAAATTTTAAAAAAATTGCGGCGATTGAAAAAAAGGTCTGTTTTTACAAGGTGTAAACAGTTTACACCTTGTAAAAGCAGCCCTAATTTTACGTATGCAAACGTAAACTTACGCAGAAAAAACAAAGCTGAAAAGCTTTGTGGATCTCCGTAAGTCCTCATTTGCATACGCAAAGCGGCATTTCAATGCGAAATGCCCCCAGCGGTACTGCATCCTAAGATCTGACAGTGTCTTACAGATGTCGGATCTTCTGCCTATCTTTGGAAAACTGCTTCTGAGGATCAGTTCCAAAGATAGGCACAGGGATACGCAGGCTGAACAGCAGTTCCGCCTGCGTATCTCTTTTGAGGATTTGGCCCATAGTCTTTCCGGCTTTTCTTACTATTATCTGAATGATGCCTGCAGCTGCACCTATCATCCAGACATCCTCACTGAAAGTCCAGGACGTCACATGATCTCCTTGGGCTGTAAGTGGTTGTGGACCTGTTTTTATTTTTTTTGGTATGTTTAGCAAAAAAACTAAAAAAAGCAGTGAATAAAAATCACCAAAAGAAAGGACTGTCTGTCGAAAAAAAAAAGGAAAAAAAATGTCATCTGGGTACAATGTTGCATGACTGCGCAATTGTCATTCAAAGTGCGACAACTTGGAAAATTGGCCTGGGCAGGAAGGGGGTCAAAGTGGTTAAAGAAGAAGCAAACCTTTATGGCAAGAACAAAAACATGTTTTCCTTCCATCTGTGCCGTCTCATCAGGCAGGAAATATTTTCTCCTTTCTCTGTGGCCCTTGATAAACTGTTTCATACTTCACAGCAATCTATCCCCCCCCCAACCCCCACCCCACCTTCCTCCATCCATCCGTGCAGACTGTTACCGCGGTTTCTGTGACCCAAATGCCATTACAAGTGGCGAGTCTTCACCTGGCGTTGAGTCGCAGTCACTTAATGATGTCTCATGAACTTGGTGTCATCGGTCACCTCAACTCCGATCAGTGAATTTAGTCACCAAGACAACAAGATTATATCCCTCAACCAAAACACAGCTCCGCGCTGGGAATCGAAGACTGACGGGTCTGCTATTCTACTGAAATAAGATCGACATGATGAGGACAGGAAGACTCAACATAATCTGTTATGGTAAAACTCAACGCCAATCCCAATTTTTTTTTTCTTTTTTCAAACAAGTGGTCCCAACGCCAATCCCAAGAGTGTTCTTGCAGCAGAGGCGCAACTAGAACCTTCAGGGCCAAGGTGCAAGAAACCATATAAAGCCCCCCTGACTGCCAGGTGAACCACAGGCCCCTTCCATCAGTCCTAGGGCCCTTTCTCCTGGTCTTGGGACCCTTTCCTCTGTTCCCGGGGCCTTTCCCTACAATTCCAGGGCCCTTCTCCTGCTAGCGTTGCGTTGATACCGATATCAGTGTTGGTGTTGATACCAAGTATTTTCATGAGTATCAGTACGAGTGCAAATGCTCCCATACCTGAAACCGATACTTTTAGGCTCGGTTCGTTCATCTGACAGCGGGACTCCCCCGCTGACAGCTGAAATCTAAAACAAAAACAAAAAAACACAGCAATTATCGGTTGTTAGGTGCGGAGCCGCCTCGTCCTTAACAACCAATGTCTCATTCAGCAGTCAGTGGGGTTCCCCTGTTGACAGCTGAAGTTTAAACTGAAGTCTCTGCAATTGGAGCTGTCAAAAAAAAAAAGAAGCAGTCGGGCAATGTTTATCAACAACATTGCTCAGCCCAAAGATAAACAGAAACAAAAGAGATAGAAGGGCTGCTGCTGACTTTTCTGGGTGCAGAGATATTTCAACCTGTCCCCCAACCCTGTTCAGGACCTCTGGACTAGACAAGATCACTGCTACAGCACCTCTATCTCCAGAACATTTCTCCTAGGTCCTCCAAGGGGAAAGACTCACTGCAGAGAACACTTGGCTTGGTCTGAAAGGCCTTTTGCAACCAACTCTAGCCTTCCCCACCATAGGAGACAGAAGGACTTCTGGTGACTCTGCTGGGTGCAGAGATATCTCAACCTGTCCCCTATCCCTGTTCAGGACCTCTGCACTAGACAGGATCACTACCCCAGTGCCTCTATCTCCAGAACATTTCACCTAGGTCCTCCAATGGGAAAGACTCACTGCAGAGAACACTTGGCTTGGCCTGAAAGACCTTTTGCAACCCGTTCTAGTCTCCACCACCATAAGAGACAGAAGGACTTCTGGTGACTCTGCTGGGTGCAGAGATATCTCAACCTGTCCCCCATCCCTGTTCAGGACCTCTGCACTAGACAGGATCACTGCTGCAGCACCTCTATCTCCAGAACATTTCGCCTAGGTCCTCCAAGGGGAAAGACTCACTGCAGAGAACACTTGGCTTGGCCTGAAAGGCCTTTTGCAACCCGCTCTAGTCTCCACCACCATAAGAGACAGAAGGACTTCTGCTGACTTTTCTGGGTGCAGAGCTATCTCAACCTGTCCTCCAGCCCTGTTCAGGGCCTCTGCATTAGGTGACTATAGCGACACAATGTGGGCGCTTTTGGCTCGCATGCATCCTTAACTTTTGGGCCTTCCAAACCTGGCTTAAATATGGACACAGTCTGACACAGGAGATCACTACAATGGGGGGGGGGGGGGCGGTGGACCTCAGGGGAGGGGCAGGCTTTTCTACTTAAAAATCAAGCCTTCAGATTTGATGCACCTGGAATTGGGCTTTAAAATCAAAAAGTTTGGATTGGAGATTCACTTTAAGGCGGTGTACAGACGACCGAACAGTCCGCTGAAAACGGTCCGCCGTTTTCAGCGGACATATCCGCTCGGAGATTTCTGTATGATGGTTGACGTGCCGCGCCGTCGCCGCGACGATGACGCGGCGACGTGCGCGGCCCTGGAAGGTAAATACTTCCACGCATGCATCAAATCACTTTGACGCATGCGAGGGATGGTGGCCGAGCGGACATGTCCGGTGAGTCTGTACAGACGACCGAACATGTCCGACGGACAGGCTTCCAGCGGACATGTTTCTTAGCATGCTAAGAAACATTTGTCTGCTGGAAAATGGTCGGCTGGACAAATGTCCGCTGGAAACCTGTCCGGTCGGCCGTACACACGACCAAACATGTCTGCTGAAACGCGGACCAGTTTCAGCAGACATGTTCGGTCGTGTGTACAAGTCCTAAGAGTTTCAGCTGAGACAGGAGACGGTATATCCTTTCTATTTTGCTTGAGAACCGTGGAGATTTCTCACTGACCGCCGGTTGCCTCCTCACCCCCCGAACGGAATTATATTACAACAATGAAAGTGTGACTGAGTATCTATAGATATTCCATTTCAGCTGAGTTATCTGCTCACAATGCACAGAAATTTTCAATCCTCTAACATTCCATTTCTTTTCTCCGATGCCTATTATCATTTTTGAAGCACTTATCTTCATCAGTCCGTGCAGAACGTCAATAGCGACGGGGTTGAAGTACAGAAAAATGAAGTTTAACCTGAGATCTCGTTGGAGAGCCTGAGAGCCGGATTCCTGGATAGATGACCAAATCAATATCTGATTTACAAATCGTTGGCGTCCCGTGGGAAATCAATTTCCAATCAGGTAGGATGAGCCTGAATGCATGATTAATATGGCTGAGGCTTGCAATATCCGTGTTTGTGTTTGCAGTAATGTATTTCATGCTTGTATGGGGGAATTAACTCTTCTGTGGCCCCAGTGTAAGGGAGGGAGAGAGAAGAGAGAAATACAGTAGGGAAAGATCCATTGAAAGATACAAGGTAAAGAGGATGCCATAGAGAGATCCAGAAAAAAAAAAGGATGCATGGAGATAGTGACGTACCTAGAACCTTCAAGGCACCAGTGCAAGAACCAGGGAACCTTCTCTCTGAGCCCCGTGGTGGTGGAATGCCAGGGCCCGGTCTTAAGTGTGATTTTTGTGACCCTGGTAGTTTCGCAACTACTGCCAGTCATTTTTTATTTTTCTTATTTGATTTTTTTACCAATTTTCGATTAAAAAAAAAATACAAATATTTAAATTGTAACTTTTTTTAGAAGCCCTGTTGGGGGGACCTTGGTGAGATATCAGGGGTATAAATAGACTGAGAAAGAGCCATTGAGAGATACAAGGTGAAGAGGATGCCATAGAGAGATCCAGAAAAAGAAGGATGCATGGAGACAGTGGCGTAACTAGAACCTTTAGGGTACCAGTGCAAGAACAACATTGCCAGGGCCCTTCCCTCCAAGCCCCATGGTGGTGGAAAGCCAGGGTCCAGTCTCAAGTGTGATCTTTGTGACCCTGGTAGTTTTGCAACTAGTGTCAGTAGTTTTTTATTTTTCTTATTTTATTTTTTTATCATTTTTTTTGTATTATTTTTAAACTTTTTTTTAGAAGCCCGGTTGGGGGGGCCTTGGTGAGATATCAGGGGTATAAATAGACTGAGAAAGAGCCATTGAGAGATACAAGGTGAAGAGGGTGCCATAGAGAGATCCAGAAAAATAAGAATGCACAGAGAGAGTGGCGTAACTAGAACCTAAGGGCACCAGTGCAAGAACCATGCAGGGCCCTTCCCTCCAAGCTCTGTGGTGGTGGAACGCCAGAGCCTGGACTCAACTGTGATCTTTGTGACCCTGGTAGTTTTGCCACTAGTGTCAGTATTTTTTTATCTCTCCTTTTTTTTTTTTTACAATTTTTTACAATTATTTTTTTGCAGCCCTGTTGGGGGGGGGGGGGGCTTGGTGAGATACCAGGGGTCTAAAGAAAACCTCTGATGTTTCACTTTGAGGACACAGCCCTCAATCTCCATCTCTGCAGCCTCGGGTATTAATCACTGACTTTTTCCATTCAGAAAAGGAAGGGGCTGGAGCATAATAAAAACAGTTTTATTTACTAGTAATGGCGGCGATCAGCGACTTATAGTGGCGGATAGTCAGAACACTAACTGACACCTTTTGGGAACCAGTGACACTGTACTAATGAATTGGGCTGGAAAGTGGGTTAACTGTGTGCCTAGCTGGTGCTTTTACTAGGCGAAGGCATTGATCTATGTCCCTGCTTTGCAGGAACACAGGATCAATGCCTTCCCTACTATCGCCGCCATTCTGGCTCTCTGCCTAATGAGCGGCGGGTGACTGTAAGCACTTTCCCCGACTTGTTCATTCCCCGACTTGTCCAATCCCCTGACTTAGTTGGGGTAGGTGGTACATTTTGGTGGGATTGGGTCAGCCATGCCTTCTGCCCTTTGACCTCTGGGGGAGATCCATGTTCCAATTCCCGAGTCCTAGCCTTAATCTCCAAGGGGAAACCCTAACCCTAACCTTAACCCTTAACCATAACCCTAACCCCAACCCCAAACCCTAACTCCTAACCTTAACCCCTAAACCTATGTGCATCTCCACTTAGTGACTCTCCCCACCCTCAAAGTACATATAATCTAAATCACAATGTCAAACACAAGGCCTGTGGGCCGAATCTGGCCCTCCAGGCCATTTCATGTGGCCCTCACACCTCTCCTGCAGCTGCAGGAGAGCTCCAGCCCTTCTCTGGTCCCACTCCAGACCCTTACTTTCTGCTTTCAAGCAATGCATCTAGCTTCTTCCCAGCAGCGGCATAAGGAAAGGGGGGGCGCACTGTGATGTAAGGGAGAGTGGGGGACTTAACTTCTGATGGTGGGGGGGGCTCTTGACATCTAATGTAAAGGGGGAGGGGATGCACTGGACATCTAATCTTACAGATACAACCGGCACTTTTTGAGGGCAATCATAATGCTGATGCGGCCCATGATAAAATTGAGTTTGACACCCTAGATCTAAAAAAATCATTTAATCCAAAAAAATAAAGCTGCACTCAAGGGGCTTGAAAGGTACCTCCTGGGGGGTTCTAAGTTGTAAAAATCATTTTTTTTTAGAATCAACTGTATGAATACTACTAAAGTTATTAAAGCTTAGACTTCCCATTGGAGAAAATAATAATCTTAATAAAAGAAAAGAAAAAAAATAATTATTACTGCTGCTAATATTAATAATTAAAAGTGCATTAAAAAAAAATCACAGCGTTCTATATATTGCTGTGGAACAAGGAGATATCATACCCCAAAGGCATGTTCATTTCACACATTTCCATCTGGATAAATCCTCTACATTCTTCTGAATGGATTAAGGCCACACGCTGCCACGTATCAAGGAATAAATGCAGATTGTCACAAGAAGAGGTGGTAAGTATTGCTTGCCTGAGTGCGCCACCATAAAATTTCACATGAAATATATAATACATGTATCCAGAACAAATTGCAAGAGATAAGTGCGCTTGAAAGTTCTTCTCATGTGTGTCCCCGCATGAATTATAAAGATCCATATAATGCATGAACTCCAGATGCTAGAGTGATCACTATTAAAGTTCCGCTCCCGAAAACAACTGCCGTATAATGCGTATTTCCATAAATCAGGAGATTTAAACATGGAAACACATTTCATCTTCCCTCTTTTAGGTTATCCATTAGGAGGATTATCTGAGCGGTGGGATACGTGTGACTCCCTGGATGAGTTCACAACACTAAACAGATACAGCGAGCGACAGTTCTCTGTGAAACACAAGGGCAATTTATTTACAAGGACTACCTTCACTTTGCACAGGAGCAAAAACAGAAAAAAAGAAAGTGAGAAAATAAAGAGAAAATAAAGACTTGCTACTTGGTGGCTCACTAACGTACAGGCTCCCTTGCTAACAGACCCGGAGCATCCTACGGATACCAAGGAACCTAACTCTTTGTACATATTACATAAAGCTCTTGATGTACATCCAGTGTACATCAAACATGGGCCATATTTCACCAGGCAGGTGCTTTTGAGCTCCCCTGCCTGACATACATGGAAATTGGTTCCCAGGGTGGAGAAAAATCCCTGGGCAGGCTGGGAGTTAATATACAGCCCCAAATTTCCAGCCCTGCTTTAGCTGGGCTGGTTGACTAATCAGTCAACCAAAAGAACTTCAATTCGATCCCATATAGAGTCTACCAAAAGAACCTCAACTCCTTCCCATTTGGAGTCAACCAAAAGAACATCAACTCCCTCCCATATAGAGTCAATCAAAATAACCTTAACTCCCTCCCATATGGAGTCTACCAAAAGAACCTCAATTCCCTCCTATTTGGAATCAACCAAAAGAACCTCAACTCCCTCCCATATCTAGTCAACCAAAAGAACCTCAACTCCCTCCCATTTGAAGTCAACCAAAAGAACCTCAACTCCCTCCCATATGGAGTCAATCAAAATAATCTTAACTCCCTCCCATATGGAGTCTACCAAAGGAACCTCAACTCCCATCCATTTGGAATCGACCAAAAGAACCCCAACTTCCTCCCATATGGAGTCAACCAAAAGAACCTCAACTCTCTCACTTAAAGCTGAAGTTTGGGTACAATATATCTGTGTAAGAGTATATGCATATCTGTGGGACCCCATAGACCATTTCACCAGGCAGGTGTTGCAGAGCTCCCTGGCTGACATACATGGAAATTGGTTCCCAGGGTGGAGAAAAATCCCTGGGCAGGCTGGGAGTTTATATACAGCCCCAAACTTCCAGGCCTGCTTCAGCTGGGCTGGATGCCTGATCAGTCAACCAAAAGAACCTCAACTACCTCTCAAATGGAGTCTACCAAAAGAACCTCAACTCCCTCCGATATGGAGTCAACCAAAAGAACCTCAACTCTCTCCCATTTGAAGTCAACCAAAAGAACCTCAACTCCCTCCCATATGGAGTCAACCAAAAGAACCTCAACTCCCTCCCATATGGAGTCAGCCAAAAGAACCTCAACTCCCTCCCATATGGAGTCAACCAAAAGAATCTCAACTCCCTCCCATATGGAGTCAACCAAAAGAACCTCAACTCCCTCCCACATGGAGTCAACCAAAAGAACCTCAACTCCCTCCCATTTGAAGTCAACCAAAATAACCTCAACTCCCTCCTATTTAGAGTCAACCAAAATAACCTCAACTCCCTCCCATATGTAGTCTACCAAAAGAACCTCAACCCCCTCCCATTTGGAGTCAACCAAAAGAACCTCAACTCCCTCCCATTTGGAGTCAACCAAAAGAACCTCAACTCCCTCCCATATGGAGTCAACCAAAAGAACCTCAACTGTCTCCCATATGGAATCAATCAAAATAAGCTCAACTCCCTTATTTAAAGCTGAAGTTTGGGTAGGACAGTGTAACTATGTACAGTATATGTATACCTGTGTAAACCCCATGGAAGCTGGAAATCACTGTAGTAGGCAACAATACTCCAGTGATCGCTTCCAGCCAAGCGGCTGCCCTGCTGCTTATTGTCAGCCAATCAGTAGGGGTGATGGAATGATGGTGACCAAAGCTTCAGTGGTGGCACAAGGTCATCTAGAGCCCAGGGCAATCATGCCAAACTGTGCTCCCCCTCAAGATGTTTGAGCATTATTCCTCCATCCTCCTCCCAATACAAATCCCCCTAAATCCCCACTCTTACCACCCCTCACCCACAAAGTTCCGCTCCTAGAACAATATTTACCCCCTGCAGCCCCCCAAATTCTCCTTTCCAACACAAATCTCCTCCCTCCAAATCTCCTTGTACCCCCCCACCTCACATGATACCACAGTGCCCCCTCCTGCCCACCCCTTGTCCTGGCCCGACACTCATTATTGAGGATCTCATCACCCCATGGTAGATGAATATCACTTCAGATTCAGTGTATTCACCAAGAGTTATTAAAAGTTTTCTAATGCATTTCACCCCTGATGTGGCTTCCTCAAAAGGGCTTTACCCTCAGAGGAAGCCGTATTAGAAGTAAAATCTAGTGATGTTATCTTTTATATCAGGGGACGCCAAACTGCGGCCCAAGGGCCAGATGTGGCCCTTTGCTAGCCTTTATCTGGCCTTTGGGGCACTATTCCTTTCACCGATTTGAGGCACTATTCCTCCCACTGACACCAACAAGGGGGCACTATTTCTTCCACTGATACCAATGATGAGATACTATTCCTCCAACTGACCACCAACCTCAAGGCCATGTTTTTTCTCACTGGTGCTGGGCCCAAGACATTTTCTGCCCCCTCCACTGGCCACAATCTGGCCCTTCTAAAGTTTGAAGGAAAATAAACTGGTTCTTTGTTTAAAAAGTTTGGAGACCCATGCTTTATATAGATAACTATTGAGAACACAAATATTTTAGAGATACATTATTAAATAACTAATCATTAATATTCATAAGCATTCATCATTTTATTATTATTATTATTATTATTATTATTATTATTATTATTATTATTATTATTATTATTATTATATGTATTATTATTATTATTATTATTATTATTATTATTATTATTAATAATAACAATAAAGATTAATTATTGTTTTCCTAGCAAATATTTTTAAATTTTCATAGGGTGTAAACAGTTTTATTTTTTTATTTTTATTTTATTTTTTATTTTATTTTTTTATTTTTTTTATTTATAATGTGTCTTTAATTATAGATAAGGATAAAGCATTAGCAACAATGAATATAGTATAAAATATATTTTATTAGCAAAGACATCCCATCACCGGCCTTTCTTTTTTTTATCCCTGGAATGGGTGTTGTTTTAGGGCCAGATCATTTTGCAAAATGTAGTTATTTTATGCTATTTATGCTTTCTTCTTGCAAAGATAAGGGTGTTTATTGATCCCTGTGCAAACAAATTAGAATCTAACACAAATTGTTCTCACTCCATTCAGTATTCTAAATAAATATAAAAATGTCTGGAGTCAGGCCAATTTTAATTTGGTTATTTCATATTATTGTTTTACATTTGTTTCTTGCAAAGCTAGAGGTGTTTATTGATCACTCTAAAAGTAAATCGAAATATAACAAAACACTCTATATAAATATATAAATTAATAAATATATAAATATAAAACACCTCAAGTCAGAACACTTTTGATTTGGTTATTTTATTAAAAAAAAATATATTGAAAACATAGGGGAGTTTCTTAAACCCTATGCAAATAAAGAAAAATCTAACAAATAAAAATGAAACTTTTCCTCACTCAATTTTGTATTCTAAATAAATAAATTGCTGGAGGCAGCCCATTTTTGATTTGGTTTAATTTATTATATCCTTAAATCTCTAAAAAAGATAGGGGTGTTTATTGATACATGTACAAATAAATTAAAATCTAACAAAAGTTGTAACTTTTTCCCAATCTATGCAGTATTCTAAATAAATAAACATAAAATGTCTGGAGTCAGTCATTTGGTTATATTATTATTATTATTTTTTTTTTTTTTGCAAACATAGAGGTGTTTATTGATATATATAACTGGATATTGTATTTTACTATTTTTTTCTTGAAAATATAGGGTTTTTTTCTTGCTGAACTATAAAAATAACTAAACATCTAACAAAAATGGAACTCTTCCCCACCCTATTCAGTATTCTAAATAAATAAATAAATAAATATAAACATGTCTGGAGTCAGTCCATTTGTGATTTGGTTATTTTATTATAATTATTATTATTATTATTATTATTATTATTATTATTATTATTATTATTATCATTATGGTTTTGCAAACATAGAGGTGTTTATTGATCCCTGTGCATGTAAATATAAATCTGAATATTTTATTTTACTTTTTTTTTTAATATAGGGTTATTTCTTGATCAACTATACAAATTACTAAAAATTGAACACAAATTGAACTCTTCCCACCCTATTCAGTACACTAAATAAATAAATATAAACATGTTTGGAGTCAATCTATTTTTGATTTGGTTATTTTATTCAATTTTATTTTATTTTTTTAAGAAAGGGGGTTTATTGATCCCCATACAAATAAATAAAAATCTAACAAACATTGTAACTCTTCCCCACACTATTCAGTATTCTAAATACATAAATATAAAAATGACTGGAGTCAGGCCATTTTTTGATTTAGTTATTTTGTTCTATATTTTTCTTTTTTTGTTTTGCAAAAATATAGGTGTTTATTGATCCCTGTACAAGTAAATAAAAATATAACAAACATTGTTACACTTACTCACTCTATTTAGTATTCTGAATAAATAGATAAATAAATAAATAAAAATGTTCGGAGTCAGGCCATTTTGGATAAGTTATGTTATTCTGCTTTTGTTTTCTTGCAAAGATATGGGGTGTTTATTGATCTCTGTACAAGTAAATAAAAATCTAACAAACATTGTAACTCTTACCCACTCTATTCAGAATTCTAAATACATATCTATATAAAACTGTCTGGAGGCAGGCCATTTTTGAGTTGGTTATTTTATTCTATTTTTATTTTTCTTACAAAGACAGAATCCTTCTAAATAATTAATCAAATAAATAATAAAAAATTGCTGAAATCAGGCTTTAAAATTGCACAGAAAAAAAGGTCCACTGAAACTACTAGATAGTGAACAAGGAGGGGAATCATAGAATTCCATATACAAAGAAAGAAATACAGTTTGAAGTATTCCAGCAGGGCCAAAGAGTTAGATGGTGTTGCAACCTGGGCCAACTCAGTATTCAGTATTTTAAATAAATAAATAATTAAATAAAATATAAAAATGTCTGGAGTCAGGCCATTTTTGATTTGGGTATTTTATTCTATTTTTTATTTTTCTTACAAAGACAAAATCCTTCTAAATAATTAATCAAATAAATAATAAAAAATTGCTGAAATCAGGCTTTAAAATTGCACACACTCAAAAAAAAAAAAGGAGTGGGCCGCGTACACACGGTCGTTCCAAACCGATGAGAATGGTCCGACGGGCCATTTCCATCGGTTCACCGCTGAAGTGGCCTGATGGTCTGATGTGCGTACACACCATCGTTCCAAAAACCGATCGGGTCAGAACGCGGTGACGTCAAACACACGACGTGCTGAATAAAACAAAGTTCAATGCTTCCAAGCATGCGTCGACTTGATTCTGAGCATGCGCAGGCTTTGAAACGATGCTTTTCGGGCAGCGGGCCATCGGTTCGATTTTGAAGCATGTTTTAAAATTTTGGACCGAAGGACAACAGACCGATGGGCTATACATACGGTCGGTTTGGACCGATGAAACTGAACCTCGGTCCATTCTCATCGGTTTTGTCCGACCGTGTGTACGCGGCCCTAGATTGTGTTGCAACCTGGGCCAACTCAGTATTCAGTATTTTAAATAAATAACTAAATAAAATATAAAAATGTCTAGATAAATAACCTTAAAATAAATATTAAAAATGGCGGACGTCAGGCCATTTTTGAATTTGTTATTTTATTTTATTTTCTTGCAAAGATAGATGCTGCTAAATAAATAAACAAAAAATAAATTTTAAAAATGGCTGGAGTAAGGCCATTTATGAATTGGTGATTTTATTTTTTATTTATTTTTTCTTGCAAAAGATAGATACTGCTAAATAAATAAACACATAAGTATTAAAAATGGTTCAAGTCAGGCCATTTTTGAGTTTGTTATTTTCTTTTTTTCTTGCAAAGATAGATACTGCTAAATAAACCAAAAATAAATATTAAAAATGGCGGAAGTCAGGCCATTTTTGAATTTGTTATTTTATTTTTAATTTTTTTTCTTGCAAAGAGAGATGCTGCTAAATAAAAAAACAAAAAAAATAAAATTAAAAATGGCTGGAGTCAGGCCATTTTTGAATTGGTTATTTTATTTTTTATTTATTTTTTTCTTGCAAAAGATAGATACTGCTAAATAAACAAATATTAAAAATGGTTCAAGTCAGGCCATTTTTGAGTTTGTTATTTTCTTTTTTCTTTTTCTCTTGCAAAGATAGATACTGCTAAATAAATAAACAAATAAATATAAAAAATGGTTGAAGTCAGGCTTTAAAATTGCACAAAAAAAAAAATGTCTACTGAAACTACTGGGGAGTGCAATACGAGAGCAATCATATAATGACATATATGAAGAAGAAAATTCAGTGTGAAATATCCCAGCTGGGCCAAGGAGTTAGATGGGGTTTCAAAAAGGGCCAACTCTCTTTTATTTTATATACATCAATGAACTGGCTGCAGCTCCGGATTCCTCTTCATCTTCAGGAAGACCTTCATACCAAGGTGGAGGTCCTGCCCTATGAAAATTACCTCCTTTTGCCCGCAGTACAGCCTGGTCTTGCTGGAGAGGTTCAGCACACGCTACGGGCTACCTATCGAGCCAAACAAAGCCAATGTCATAGTTGTAAGAGGTATTATATAAAACACAATGAAATATAAATGTGCAAATGATGAAATCAGCGGCTTTACTGTACATTGGAACCTCGGATTGTGAGCATAATCTGTTCCAGGAGAATGCTCATAATCCAAAGTACTCGCCTATCAAAGTGAGTTTCCCCATTGAAGTCAATGGAAACGAAAATAATTTGTTCCGCAATGACTTCAATGCCGCATGCGGCCAGAGGCAGGGGGCACCGGAGAGCCTCGGAAACGGTCAAAAAGGCCCGAGGACATCTCGGCTGACCTCGGGAAGCCTCGGAATAGCTTGGAAACTGAGTATTTCCGTGTCTATCCGAGTATTTCCAAAAATTCCCGAACAGCGCCAATCGGCTGCAATCGGCTCTGTTCGGCTCCGATGCCCCCCCCAATCTCAGGCCAAGCACGGTACTGCACACCACTTTGACCTAAATCCTGCTCGTTTTGCAAGACAACACTCGCAAACCAAGTTAGGATTTTTTTAAATACAGTGCTCATATTGTGAAAATGCTCGTTAACCGCGTTACTCACAATCCGAGGTTCCATTGTACTTGACCTAGAAATATACCAGTCAGGGATTTTTTATTTAATTTTTTTATTTGTAAAACCGGTACAAGGCCACACGGGCCGACAAAGGAAAAACACAATACAACAACGCTCACAGTGCAGTATACAGGAAACACAATAACAGAATACAGTGCCTGAAAAACATAGCGGGCCTCTAGTCAAGCACACCCCGAAGACCACCAGCCCCAAACGGGGCGCGTGTCCCCGGACCGTGCCCATAGGCCACCGCCGCCTGCGTCCCCGGCAACACTCCTCAGGGGGGGGGAATTGCAGCTTGACGAATGTGCTATCTCCATTACAAGCGCTAGTTTTACCAGACCGATCGCTTCCATCTCGTACTTGATTCAAAGCATGCGTGGAATTTTGTGCGTGGGAATTGTCTACACACGCTGAGAATTTACGAGAACGGATTTTGTTGTTGGAAAATTTGAGATCCAGCTCTCAAATTTTTGTTGTCGGAAATTCCGACAGCAAGCTCCCATCGAACATTTGCTGTCGGAAATTCAGAGTACGAGGTAGACTACGAGCCAGGCCTTCTCGTCCAAAATCAGTGCCTGACCTCACAAATGTGCTTCTGGAAGAATGGTCAAACATTCCCAAAGACTGAAGCCTCGTACACACGCTCGGTTTACTTGGCAAGAACCAGCAAGAAAACTGCTGGCAGAGCTTTCTTGTCGAGTAAAGCATGCGTGTGTACGAGGCTTTCAGGCCTCGTACACACGATAGGTTAACCAGAGGACAACGGTCTGAAGGACCGTTTTCATCGGTCATGTGTGGGCCCCATAGGTAATTTAACCATAGGTTAAAAAAAAAGCCAACTTGCTTTAAATTGGTAACCGATAGGTCAAAACCGATCGTTAGAAGGCAAGACCATCGGTTAAAAATCCATGCATGCTCAGAATCAAGTCGACGCATGCTTGGAAGCATTGAACTTCATTTTTGTTCAGCAAGTCGTTGTGTTTTACGTCATCGCGTTCTGACACGATCGGTTATTTAACCGATGGTGTGTAGGCACGACGGACCATCAGTCAGCTTCATCGGTTAACCTATGACAACGGTCCTTTAGACTGTTGTCCTCTGGTTAACCTTTCGTGTGTACGAGGCTTCAGGCTTCTCGACAAGAAAACTGCCCAGAATCTAGACGAGAAACATAGAGAACATGTTCTCTATTTTCTCGTCGTGAGATTCTCTGCGGTTTTCCTGCCGAGAAACCCGAGAGTGTGTATACTTACCTGTCGCCGTGGAAACCCGTGCATGCTCGAAATGACTTTGACGTATGCGCGGTAGCTTCCTAGGCATAGGTAGGGTGCAGCAAGATGGCGGAGACGGCATCGAATGTGACGAGTGCATGCTCGCCGTACGCGATGACGTCCCCGCGTTCTTGCCTTTCAAGAGAACCGCAGTTATTTTGAAAGGAGTGTCTGTACACTCGGGCGGCAAGAGATTCTTGTCAAGAATCTTGTCAGGAGATTCTGGCCCATGTGTACAGGGCTTCACTCCTAATCCTTGTGGACGGCCTTCCCAGAAGAGTTGAAGCTGTTATAGCTGCAAAGGGCGGGGCCAACTCAATACTGAACCCTACGGACTAAGACTGGGCCATTCAAGGTCATGTGCGTGTAAAGGCAGGCGTCCCAATACTTTTGGTAATATCGTGTAATTTGAGTATACCATATTTAATAAAAACGATTCTAAACAAAAAATGAAAACCACAGTTGATTTGCTGATGTTTTCTTGCGAGCGCATTCAGCGTTCTTCAGAGTTTTCCGAACTGAGCTATAAGCCCCCCGGCTGGAAACACTGAGGCCCAGATTCTCAAAGGGCTTACGACGGCGCAACGCAATGTACGCCGTCGTAAGTCCTAATCTGGGCCGTCGTATCTATGCGACTGATTCTTAGAATCAGTTACGCATAGATAACCATTAGATCCGACAGGCGTAAGGCTCTTACGCTGTCGGATCTTAAATGCATTGTTTTTTTTTGGCCGCTAGGTGTCGCCTCCGTCGTTTTCCCCGTCGAGTATGCAAATTAGCAAAATACGCGAATTCCCGAACGTACGCGCGGTCGACGCAGTGAAGTAACAACGTTTACGTTAGATTTGCGACGCGTAAAGTTGCCCCTGCTATATGAGGAGCAACCAATGTTAAGTATGGCCGTCGTTCCCGTGTCGAAATTTAAAAATTTACGTTGTTTGCGTAAGTCGTCCGTGAATGGCGCTGGACGCCATTTACATTCACGTCGAAATCAATGACGTCCTTGCGATGTCATTTAGCGCAATGCACGTCGGGAAATTTTAGGGACGGCGCATGCGCATAACGTTCGGCGCGGGAACGCGCCTAATTTAAATGCTATACGCCCCCTACCCGGCTCATTTGAATTAGCTGCCCACCCTGATGGGGCCCCCTAGTGGCATGGGGCCCTCGGGCAGTGCCCGAGAGCACGAATGGTCAGTCCTCCCCTGATCGAGAGGCAGCCTGCCCCCAATCCAGATACCCCAACAACACTATTATTTTAATCTTTTACATCAAAAGGTCAAACTTAAGACCCCAGCATTTTTACTCCATTCTTCTGGAGACAGTGATGGAGGCAGCAATGCTGGAAGAGAAGGAGGTAGGACACGTTGTTTTGCACATCACGTTCATCTTGATCTAATCAAAATTTATCAGTTACAGATTTCTCACTCTATATAAAAAAAAAAAAAAATCAAGCAACAAAATTAAAAGTCAAAAAGACACACGTTGCTCCCAGAATCCCCCAGGACTTGATGGAACGATGTTCTGCAAGGACTTTTATATGAGTTTGTGTCAGGGCAGCAAAATATAATTAGGAGATACAG
Source organism: Rana temporaria (assembly GCF_905171775.1). Lineage (NCBI taxonomy): Eukaryota > Metazoa > Chordata > Amphibia > Anura > Ranidae > Rana > Rana temporaria. The sequence continues at coordinate 527,492,560 of NC_053490.1, read as the reverse complement.
TGCGTGGTTAGTGTATTAGAATGTAGCCCTAACGTCAGCAGAAAACAGGCAAATAAAAGATTGATCGAAGGAGGAAAATTAGATAAACAGATCGGCAGACAGATAAATGTTTGGGAGGGGGAAGGGAATTTCGGGGGATTTAATATCGAGGAGGCTCGGCTAAACCTGATGGATTACTGAAACAATGAAGTTTGCCAAACTAGATCAAGCCAACGGCGCCGAAATGGGTCATTTATCACCGGGGCCTAGAAGATCAAATGTGCTTTTGTCTCCGATGTCCGCTGTCACTGTCAGACCTACTGTCCTCCTAAGGCTGTCACGGCACGTTGTTTTGCCGCTTCTGAAAAATTGTTGAGGTCGTTCTCGGCCAAATGTTTGCGGCACAGAACTTTTCGAAAAACAACAAATAAAATAAAAAAATGACTGAATACTTGTTCAACATCTGTACTTGGCAGTGACACGGTAAATGATGTTTCTACAAAGGTGATGCTATCTAGAAGCTGGAGTAGAGCGTTATAATGTGTTAGCCATCGACTAATGACGCGCTATGCCGCGTACACACGACCGTTTTTTAACCACTTAAGGACCCACCCTTCACGCCGATCTACGTCGGCAGAATGGCACAGCTGGGCACATCCACGTACATGTACGTGGCTCTTTAAGCCCAGCCGTTGGGTCACGCGCGTGCGCCGCGTGCGCCGCGTGCACGCGACCCGGTCGGAAAACGCGGTGACCGTAACCGCTAGGGTGACCACATTTCCAAACTACCATTCAGGGACACCCTCCCTTCCCAAAAATTAGCTTGTGCTGTAACGAATCACAGCACAGTGATTGGACACAAGAGGCGGGATTTATGATTTCTCCAATCACAAGCAGGGGGCGGGATTGGGCTCCTCCAGGCATTCCCAGCCAGGAGAAGTACTGTCAGTGAGTAAAGCGGTGATGTGGCCAATCTGATGCCTTTTTTGTGGATGTTTTTTTATGGGCACAGTGGCTGCGTTTGATGTTCACAGTGGCTGCGTTTGATGGGCACAGTGGCTGCGTTTGATGTTCACAGTGGCTGCGTTTGATGGGCACAGTGGCTGCGTTTGATGTTCACAGTGGCTGCGTTTGATGGGCACAGTGGCTGCCTTTGATGTTCACAGTGGCTGCGTTTGATGGGCACAGTGACTGCGTTTGATGGGCACAGTGGCTGCGTTTGATGGGCACAGTGGCTGCAATTTATGTATTTTTTTTCAGTTTGCACCCCCCCCCCCTCAAGGCTCTAACCCTCAACTCAACTGGGTTCTTTTTTTCCCCTCTACATTGCCTCATATGCAGGGGTGGACTGACAACTCATGGGGCCCCTGGGAAATAGAAGATTATGGGGCCCCCGGGCTTACAGATGGTCACCACGCCAGGAGGCATTGCAGCTAAAATCTCAGGATTTTCACATCAAAAGCATGTCGATTTTGGACAGATGTAAAAAAAAAAAACACAGATTTTGACATACTGTCCCTGGTTTTATTGAGCCTGACAACCCTGATGGGGCCCCCTAGTGGCATGGGGCCCTCGGGCAGTGCCTGAGAGTCCCAATGGTCAGTCCGCCCTGCCCATATGTTATTATGTGCTGGAGCTCTAACAGCTCTTAGTAGCTATATACCTCTCATGTTATCATCACAATTGACTTCATTCCGCTGGATGTACAGTACTTACTTCATGAACGCTAGTAATAAATGAGTCAGAATGGATCGACACGGAGGCATGGAGAGAAGCTTATCCAGCTAGATTGGTGAAACATTTTAATGAGCTGGAATAAGGCATTTCCAAATCTTGAAATCTCTGATTCTCCGAGATCGAGGATTGAGTTTGAGAGACTTGAGGCCAGTCCTAGGAACTGATATACTGTTCTGGATCCTAAACCCCTCACCTTAAGCTCCAGATTGACTCCTAACCTTCAACCTAATCCCTCATTGTAACCCTTGACCTAATTGTACTTCTCATCTCTCTACCACTATTCAAATTTATGCCTAACCCTAATGCCTCGTGACCTCGCGACCGATTTTTCCGACAGGAAAACAGCTTTGGTCGGGAATCCCGGCCGTGTGTATGCTCCATCCATTTTTGGGTGGAACTCCATTTTTACTACTTGCCGACCCGCCGCCGCAGTTATACAGCGGCAGGTCAGCTCTGCTGCGCGAGATCACGTAGCTATACGTCATCTCGCTATGCAGCCAATAGGGGTGCGAATATATTTGAGTTGGTATGGAATAGAAAAGAATAGAATAGAATATGAATAAAAAACATACAATAGAATCAAATAGAATATAACCATCTTCCGAAATTGGAATTTCGAATAAAATAAGTTCAGATATGAATGGAAAAAATATATAGAAAAGAGCAGAACAAAATAAAATAGAAAATAAAAGAGCAGATGGAACAGAAAATAAAGGAATAGAATAAAAAAGAATAGAATAAAATAAAATAGAAAAAATAAAACCACCTTCTGAAATTCAAGTTTAAAATAGAATTTCTTTATCGTACATCACGGGACACAGAGAAGCATAGTAATTACTATGTGGGTTATAGAGAGTACCTTCAGGTGTGGACACTGGCACGCCCTTAAGGCAAGAAGTTCCCTCCCCTATATAACCCCTCCCATACCGGGAGTACCTCAGTTTTTTGCCAGTGTCTAAGGTGTTGGTCACGAGTGAACATGTGCTCCAAGGAGCTCCACTGGAGGGATCCATATTGGATGTAAAAAGCCTCCATGAAATCCGGATCCGTCCAAAGTGCTTCTGAGCCAAAGTGGACGGTACCCGGGCCCCGGTTAAGAAGAACGGGGTTTGGCCTGTAATGCTTCTCTTTGAGAGCTGGATCCTGGTTATTCAGTACTTTGGTCAATTTCCTAATACCAAAAGTTTACTGACAGGGTGCGATATGGGTCCAGGGGTGTGGTGTTCCTGTCCATGGACCCCGGTCCCTGAAGGTCTATAGACGCTGCTCTCCGTGATGGGTGAAGATTGGACTGTCTGTTTATGCAGAGTCCTGCAGCGTTGGATCAGGTAAGTGAAGGTGCTTCAGGACTTGGTCCTAGGAGTAACCTTCCTTTATTTGAGCCATTATGTTTGCCTAAAGCTATCTGTCTGTGCTTCTCCTATATGGTCCTGTGTGTTGTGGGGAGGAGGGGTATCTCTAGTCAGGTAGTTAGCCCCTCCTGTGCAGGTTAAAAGCAGAAACAAGTTGTCCAAAATGTTTGGCTTCACTTGGCTTACCTGGTCCTCACATGGAGCTGTGGTGTTCCATCCTCATGCATGAGCGCGTAGCGTCATGCGCGCGACATTGATGTGTCTTAGGCGCACGCGCAAATGAATTTGTACGCTGCTTCGGTGCGCACGAATGTGCGCGGTGTGCTCCGTGAGATGCGTGTGACGACATGTGCGCGCGTGCGGCTACGTGTGCGTGCGTAGCCTCGTGGTGCACGCCTAACAGCGGCGCACGCGTGCGCATGCGCGCAGGGGGTCTATCTCAGCTGTTCTCTATGAGACTTGAGATTACAGGACAGAGCAGGTCAGGTGATTACACCTAGTCCTTATATGCTCCAGTCCACCTAACTGGTTCTGGCTGACGGTGGACACAGAGATCTTGTGCACATACTTTCAGTATTTAGTACTGGTGGTGGACAGTGACATCTGCTTAAGGCACATAGTGGGCTCTGCACCTTGCCAACCATCAAATAGCAGCGTCAGTGCTGGTCTATAGGTTCGCAAGTAGTTGCAACTATTGTGAGTACCTCAGCTTTATCATGGCTAAAGGCTCAGGGACTAGAAGCAAAAAAGCAAAGGGATCGCCATCTGGCTCAGAGGATCTCGGGCATGCTCCTGCGGCTGCTTCCTCTCCTGAAAAATTGAAGGAGGCCCAGGGTGAACCATCAGGGCTGTCAGATGCCTGTTCTGCCCTTGTCCCACCTGCTCCAGTTTTTGTGACACAGGAGGCTCTGGCCTCAGCTATGGGGGGTCTGGAGCAGAGATTAGCGACCTTGATTGCATCCTCTCTCTCAAGGGAAAAACGCACAAGGTCCCCCTCTCCCTCTGAGGAGTCCCTCGATTTGGGGCATGCATCCTCAGAAGAGGTTGATTTACCCTCTGGAGATCTGGCAGAAGGTCAGCTGGAAGTAGTGGACTCTGAGGATTCCACTTTGGGAGAACCCTTTTCGGCGTCGCAATCCGAAAAATTGTTGGTCCAGTCCCTCACTGAGATGGTCCGTTCGGCCTTCAAGTTGCCACTTTCAGAGCCAGCTTCAAGTGCAGTCTCATCTTTAGGCTCCTTAAAAGCTCCTCAAGCTAATTATTCCTTTCCGGTTCACCCCCTGCTGGAAGGGCTTATCTACAAGGATTCGGAACATCCAGATAGATATTTTCTTCCTCCTAAGAAGTTTTCGGTTTTATACCTCATGGAGGAACAATTCACTAAAAAATGGGGCATCCCCAAGGTTGACGCAGCTGTGTCCTGCGTAAACAAATCTTTGACCTGTCCAGTAGACAACGTTCTGGTATTCAAAGATCCGACAGACAAGAGATTAGAGACTTTATTAAAAACCTCTTTTGCTTCGGCGAGAGGAATAACCCAGCCTGCAATTGCGGCTATTGGGATTTGCCAGGCCTTGAAAGACCAGTTTAAAGGGGTCTTAAAGGAATTGCCGGCACAACAGGCCCAGAATTTGGCTGAGTTTCCCAGAGCATTATGTTTTGCCATAGATGCTATTAAGGACTCCATTCAGCAGTCCTCACGTCTCACTCTCTCGCTAGTTCATATGCGCAGGTTACTCTGGCTGAAGAACTGGTCTGCTGAAGCCCCGTGTAAAAAATTACTGGCGGGGTTTCCCTTTCATGGAGAGCGTTTGTTTGGGGAAGATCTGGATGCTTATATTCAGAAAATTTCCAGTGGCAAAAGTACACTGTTGCCAGTAAAGAAAAGGTTTAGGGGTTCCCCCTCCTTTAAGAGATCCTCCTCTCCTATCCCTAGTACTTCCGGTACCAGGCAGTTCCGACGGCCTCCTGGACGATTCAATGCAGGTGGGAAGCCACAGGGCCAGCCTCAGGCTTCCAAAAAGCCTTGGAACCGTAAGCCACAGGCCAAGCCAGCATCTAAGTCAGCATTATGAAGGTTCTCCCCCACTCAGCCGGGTGGGGGGAAGGCTTCAGCTGTTTGCGGAGGCTTGGCTAGACAGGATCCAAGACAGGTGGGTCCTCTCTACGGTCTCCGGGGGCTACAAGCTGGAGTTGAGCGAATTTCCTCCACCGCGCTTCTTAACCTCGAACGTCCCAAAGGACCTCGGCAAAAGAAGGTCCTTAGCATTGGCCTTAGATCATCTGTTATCCCAAGGGGTAATCAGAGAACTGCCAGTGGAAGAACAAGGTTTGGGGTTTTATTCCAATCTCTTCACCGTCCCCAAACCAAACGGGGATGTAAGACCCATCCTGGACCTCAAGGCCTTAAACAAGTTCCTAAAGGTCCAATCATTCCGGATGGAATCGATCAGGTCAGTGGTGGCCTCCCTGCAAGGAGGGGAACTACTAGCGTCCATCGATATAAAGGACGCATACTTGCACGTTCCTATCTTTCTCGACCATCAGAAGCTGCTTCGCTTCGCGGTAAATCAGCGCCACTTCCAGTTCGTGGCCTTACCTTTTGGTCTGGCCACCGCTCCTCGTGTTTTCACGAAAGTATTGGCTCCACTGTTAGCCTATCTAAGGTCTCAAGGCATATCCATAGTAGCCTATCTAGACGACCTATTGGTAGTAGACCGGTCAGTGGCCGATCTAAACTCAGCGGTACACAGAACCGTAAAATTTCTGGAATCCATGGGTTGGGTTCTCAACCTGGACAAGTCAGCCTTAATGCCTGTGCAAAGGCTCGAATATTTGGGTCTACTCATAGACACAAAGCTAAAAAGGGTCTTCCTGCCCCAAAGGAAGTTCGAGGCTTTAAAAGAACTAGTTCAACTGGTCAAAGCAAAGCGTCAGCCTCCCATTCGCCTCTGTATGAGGTTACTGGGAAAGATGGTAGCCTCGTTCGAGGCCGTCCCATTTGCGCAGTTCCACTCAAGGGAGCTTCAACATGCCATTCTGTCCGCTTGGAACAAAAAGGTTCAAGCCTTGGATCTCCCTATGTCTCTCTCCCGGTCAGTCCGGCAGAGCCTTTGTTGGTGGCTGGTTCCCCGAAACCTGCTAAAGGGGAAGTCCTTTGTTCCCGTGACATGGCAGGTTGTGACCACGGACGCCAGTCTGCTAGGCTGGGGTGCAGTCCTGGGAGGTTTGTCTCTCCAGGGGAAATGGTCAGCCTCCGGGAGGTCTCTACCCATAAATCTGCTGGAAATTCGAGCAGTCTATCTAGCCCTGTCAGCTTGGTCAGACAGGTTGAAGGGTCTTCCGGTCAGGGTTCAATCAGACAATGTCACTGCCGTGGCATACATAAATCACCAGGGGGGCACAAGAAGTCGTGCAGCCCAAAGAGAGGTGAATCGAATCCTGACCTGGGCAGAGAGATATGTCCCATGCATATCTGCAGTGTTCATTCCGGGAATAGACAATTGGCGAGCAGACTACCTAAGCCGCCAACAGGTGGTTCCAGGGGAATGGACTCTTCACCCCGACATCTTCCAGAGCATTTGTCAGAGGTGGGGAACACCAGATGTCGATCTCTTTGCATCGAGGTTCAATGCAAGGGTGGGCAACTTTCTGTCCAGGACAAGGGATCCACTTGCTTACGGCACGGATGCACTGGTGTTCCCATGGGACCAGTTCTCCCTAATGTATGCGTTTCCTCCGCTGCAATTATTACCCCGTCTTCTTCGAAAGGGTAAAGTCGGAAGGAAGACCAGTGATTCTGGTGGCTCCAGCGTGGCCCAGAAGGGCCTGGTTCGCGGACATTGTAAGGATGTCCGTGGGGCAACCGTGGTCCCTTCCGCTTCGGCCGGACCTATTGTCCCAGGGGCCTATATTCCATCCTTCCTTACCGTCTCTCAATTTGACGGTTTGGCTATTGAGTCCCATATCTTAAAGAAAAGGGGTCTCTCTAATGCGGTGGCATCTACTTTGATTAATGCCAGAAAACCAGCATCCAGACTCATTTATTACAGAGTCTGGAAATCTTATGTGGCCTGGTGCGAGACCAGGGGTTGGCATCTCCGGAGGTATCTCATTGGCAGAATTATGGAGTTTCTGCAGTTAGGGGCAGACATGAAGTTGGCCCTAAGCACCATTAAGGGCCAGATCTCGGCCTTATCGATTTTTTTCCAAAGGCCACTAGCTACACATTCCCTAATCAAAACCTTTTTGCAAGGTGTGATCCGGCTTAGTCCACCAGTCAAGATTCCCTTGTGTCCATGGGATCTGAATCTGGTCCTTTCTGTCTTACAGAAACAACCATTTGAGCCCTTGGCTCATATTCCTTTGGTCCTTCTGACCAGGAAGGTGATATTTTTGGTAGCCATAACCTCCGCCAGGAGGGTTTCGGAGTTGGCGGCCTTGTCTTGTAAGGAACCGTACCTTATATTCCATAAGGATAGAGTGGTCCTACGGCCCCACCCGGCTTTCCTACCTAAAGTTGTTTCAAAATTTCATTTGAATCAGGATCTTGTTCTCCCGTCTTTTTTCTCAGAACCTAGTTCTGCAAGGGAGAAGTCTTTACATACGCTAGACGTATTAAGAGCAGTTAAGATCTATCTTAAGGCTACTGCTCAGGTCCGGAAAACTGATACATTGTTTATCCTGCCAGAAGGTCCCAGATGTGGGCAGGCAGCGTCGAAGTCCACTATCTCCAAATGGATTTGGCAGGTCATTACTCAAGCCTATGGCTTGAGGGGAAAGGTTCCCCCGTTTAAGGTTAAAGCACATTCCACTAGAGCGGTGGGTACTTCCTGGGCAGTGCATCATCAAGCCTCCATGGCTCAAGTCTGCAAGGCCGCGACATGGTCGTCTGTCCATACTTTCACTAAATTTTATCAATTGGACATAAGAAAGAATGAGGAGAGCGCCTTTGGGCGCAGTGTGCTGCAGGCTGCAGTTTGATTCCTCATGTCTGATGGCGCCCGGCTTATTTCTTGGGGTCTCCCTCCCCTCATAGCATTGCTTTAGGACGTCCCACATAGTAATTACTATGCTTCTCTGTGTCCCGTGATGTACGATAAAGAAAATAGGATTTTTATAACAGCTTACCTGTAAAATCCTTTTCTTGTAGTACATCACGGGACACAGAGCACCCGCCCCTCTTTTTGGGGTATTTGGGACACTAATTGCTTGCTACAAAACTGAGGTACTCCCGGTATGGGAG